>NC_134410.1:86768456-87092657 GCF_038048845.1 Mixophyes fleayi
ATCTACAGTTACAGATTACTGCAAACTCTCCTGTGTTTCATCGTGACTCCAGCAGCTGATTCCTATCCGCTGCCTCCGTGTATCTACAGTTACAGATTACTGCAAACTCTCCTGTGTTTCATCGTGACTCCAGCAGCTGATTCCTGTTCGCTACTTCAGCGTGTCTACAGAGTCTGCTCGTCTCAGCGCTCCAGTCTGCATTCTACCTGCCGTCAGCTGACCCGCTGCCTACTGCTTCTACAGTGTGTCCATTTGTGTCAACTTGCCTGTTGCATCGAGTCTACGCTCCTCGGCTTCCAGCTTTGCTACATCGCTTCAACTCTCCTGTGGTCTCCTGCTGTTCTATTCAATATACTACTGCTTCCTGAGTATTTGTCATCCTTGCTGGCTAACCTACAGTGCGCTGCACCTACCTGCCGCTTCCATTCTGCAAGGACTTCTCATCTCGTCTGTTCCCGGCCGCTCAGGTATCCCTGCAGCTATCTCTAACAGCCTGCTCATCTGAACCATGGTATGCATACTTCTCATTGACTGTGCTGGTGTATTGCATATCCATCTGGACTGAGTTGTTCTCCTCCGGAGTTTCCATCCTCTGAGACTATTGCTATTATTGACTGTGTTTCCTTTTGCTGGACTATTTGAGTGACTTTGTTTATCTGTGCAGTGCTGTTCATTCATTATTATCATTGTGTGCAGTTCAACGTGGGATCAAGTTCAGTGTACCCGTGTAGACTCTGCATAGCATTTATCTCCTCGTGTCCTTCCTCACATATATATTCAGTGGTACAACTTGCTAGAGGCAGACCACTGATTCCTGTTTCCCTGTGTCACCAGTTGCATATATCCTCTCACATAAGCAGTGGTACAACTTGCTACTCGCAGACCACTGACTTCCCCGTTACCTTCACCTGGATTCCATTCCTTCACTACAGACAGCGGTACAACTTGCTATACGCAGACCGCTGACTTCCACCTCCTTATTACTCCTGGACATTCTTCTCACTATAGCAGTGGTATAACTTGCCGTGCGCAGAGCACTGACTACCCTCACGTGTCCTTGTCCATCCAGATCCTCGTGTTCAGTTACCTATTGTTTACCAGTGCTGCTAGTCATAGACTTTCTGAGCATTCTCTAACCATCTGCTGTTTCCAGTTCCATTATCACCCTGCCATCAGAGTATCATATACCAACTCTACTGCTCAGATAAGACCATCAGCGGGTGATACTGGGTAAAGACTCCTAGTGCCCGTGACAGTAAGATCAGGCCATGACAGACCCAGATTCGGAACCCACAGCTAAAGAGATGCTGCAGCATCTGGTCACCCGTGTGGAACAACAGGATGTTTGTCAACAACTATTACTACAATGTTACCAGACGTTAGTCTCCCAAAGAACGTCTGGGCAGAATATTACACCTTCTGTTGATGCTCCTGTGCTTTCCTCCGTTTCCCCAGTGCCATCCCAGGTGTCTACGGCTTCCACGCTTCACCTGCCAACTCCGTCAAAGTATGATGTACATGTAGAGGTTTCCTCAACCAATGCTCAGTACATTTTGAGCTCCAACCTCAAAACTTTTCGACTCATCGTTCCAGAGTGGCCTATCTCATCTCATTATTCTCCGGACAAGCTCTCGCATGGGCTTCCCCTCTGTGGGAAAGAAATGATCCGGTGTTACAGGATAGTGCCAAATTTATTTCCATGTTTCGTAATGTATTCGATGAACCAGGTCGTGTTATTTCCGCTGCCTCCAGCATTCTACGTTTACGACAGGGTTCACGTACAGTAGGACAGTACATCATTCAATTTAGGATCTTAGCCTCTGAGCTTCAGTGGAACACTGAAGCGTTAATTGCCGCCTTCTGGCAGGGGCTCTCGGACAAAATTAAAGATGCACTGACTACTCAAGAACTCCCTACGTCTTTAGAAGATTTGATTTCTCTTTGTCATCGTGTGGATCTCAGATTTTGTGAGAGGGACTCTGAGAGAACTACTTCAGCTAAAACATCTCTTTGTCCCACTTCTCAAATTCGTCCTGCTTCACCTCCGGTAATACCGATGGAGATTGGACGTTCCAAACTAACCTCTGCAGAGAGGAATCGAAGAATTAAGAATAGACTTTGTATCTATTGTGCTGATGCCACACATATGCTCCAGTCATGCCCCAAAAAAATCGGGAAATGCCAGGCCCTAACTAGTTCTGGAGAGGTGAAGTTAGGGTCCCTGGAGTCCTCTCCATCTTCTACGAAATCAAAAATCTGTGCATTTGACGTTACCATTTCATTTGCTACTAAGTCTTTTGAGTCCCAAGCTCTAATTGATTCAGGAGCTGCGGGAAATTTCATTTCTGAATCCCTTGTAAATCAATGATCCCTACCAGTGATTACCCTGAAGACTCCTATTACGGTGACGGCTATCGATGGATCACGTATTATCAACGGTCTCATCACCCAAAGTACGTCTTCAGTGACCCTTCAGATTGGTGTCCTACACCGAGAAGAAATTTAGTTTTTAATCCTTCCTGTTACTACAAGTCCGATTGTTTTAGGCCTTCCATATCTTCAATGTCATTCTCCCCAGATTGACTGGCGCACTCCTCAAGTTACGTCTTGGGGACCTGAATGTCACCAACATTGTCTTTCTCGTGTTGTTCCTCGTAGAATACAGCAAACCTCCATTTCACCTTCCTCACTGGGACTTCCTCCTCAGTATGCTTCATTTGCCGACGTCTTTGATAAAGCTCAGTCTGTACGTCTTCCCCCTCATCGTTCATGGGATTGTCCGATTGACCTGTTACCTGGCAAGATTCCACCTAGGGGTCGTGTTTATCCACTTTCATTACCTGAGACTCAGGCTACTGCTGAATACATCCAAGAGAATCTCCAGCGAGGATTTATTCGACCTTCTACTTCCCCCGCTGGAGCTGGGTTCTTTTTCGTGAAGAAGAAAGATGGATCATTACGCCCCTGCATCGATTTTCGTGGACTTAATGCTATCACTATCAAAAATCGGTATCCCATTCCTCCGATTACTGAGTTGTTTGATCGGATCAAGGGAGCCCGGATTTTTACTAAGTTGGATCTTCGTGGTGCCTACAATTTGATTAGAATCAGGTCCGGTGACTAATGGAAAACAGCTTTTAACACCAGAGATGGGCATTATGAATACTTAGTAATGCCCTTCGGGTTATGTAATGCCCCTGCTGTTTTCCAGGGCTTCATTAATGAGATCTTTCAGGACTTGTTATATGTTTGTGTCGTAGTATATCTGGACGACATACTCATCTTTTCCCAAGACCTGCCTTCACATCACCAACAAGTGGCCGAAGTTCTTTCAAGACTCCGGAAAAATTCATTATTCTGTAAATTAGAAAAATGTTCATTTGAGTTGGCCCAGATTCCATTTTTGGGTTATATTGTTTCCGGAGTTGGTCTACAAATGGATCCAGAAAAGGTGAATGCTGTGTTACTTTGGCCTCAGCCAACTACTCTTCGTGCCATTCAGCGTTTTTTAGGCTTCGCCAACTACTATAGACGCTTCATTCAAGACTTCTCTTCAATTGCATCTCCCATTGTGGCTCTAACTCGCAAAGGGGCCAATACTAAGCAATGGTCATCTGAGGCTCTCCAAGCCTTTCAATTTCTTAAAGAGTCCTTCTCCTCTGCTCCCATCCTTCGACAGCCTGATGTGACGCTTCCCTTCTTCCTAGAAGTACACGCCTCTAATGCTGGTTTAGGAGCCATTCTCTCCCAGAAATCGGAGCAACAAAAATTCCATCCTTGTGCCTTTTACTCTCGGGGTTTTCTGCCTGCGGAGAAGAATTACACCATCGGGGACAAGGAGTTGCTGGCTATTAAAGTAGCATTGGAGGAGTGGAGATATTTGTTAGAGGGAGCTCGTCATCCGGTGACAATTTTTACGGATCATAAAAATTTGTCATACCTACAGTCGGCTCAATGTTTAAATCCTCGTCAGGCAAGATGGTCTCTTTTCTTTTCCCGTTTTAATCTAATCATAACCTTAAAACCAGCTGCAAAGAATAAAAAAGCAGACGCTCTATCTCAAGCCTTCGTGGCGTCCTCAGACGTTGAAGAGAATCCTAACCACTTTATATTAGACACCAAATGTGTTTCTCTGGCTGTCTCTTCCACAAAAGTGCTACCATTTGGGAAGACTCTCGTGCCTCCTGCTCTTAGGAAAAAAATCCTTTCATGGTTTCACTCTTCTCGTTTCTCTGGACACGCTGGTGAACGCAAGACCTTTGAAATCCTCTCTCGAAGTTATTGGTGGCCTTCTATGAGGAGAGATGTCAAAGAGTTTATCGCGGCATGCGATTTATGCTCCCAGTTCAAGACTCCCCGCAGAACTCCAGCGGGGTTGCTTCAGCCACTACCCATTCCATCTAAGCCTTGGACCCATATTAGTATGGACTTTGTTACTGAGCTTCCTCCTAGTAAGAATTGCAACACCATTTGGGTAGTGGTGGATAGATTTTCGAAGATGGCGCATTTCGTTCCCTTGTCTGGTTTACCTTCTTCTTCTACCCTGGCTGAACATTTCATTAGATAAATTTTCCGTATCCATGGATGTCCGTCCGAGATCGTGTCAGATAGAGGAGTACAATTCGTTTCCAGATTCTGGCGGGCCCTTTGCAAGACCTTGGGCATACGATTGGCACTCTCATCTTCCTACCATCCCCAATCGAACGGACAAACTGAAAGAGTCAACCAAGATCTTGAGACTTTCTTAAGGATGTTCTCGTCAGCCAATCAAGACAACTGGGTAGAATTACTTCCTTGGGCTGAATTTGCTCATAACAACATGTACCATGAGTCATCATCTAAAACTCCATTCTTTGTGGTTTACGGTCACCATCCGTCTTTCCCGGAATTTCCTGCCCTCCCGCCCACCCAAGTTCCTGCTGTTGAGACTTTGTGTCAAACCTTCAAAAATATTTGGGCTCAGGTAAAAACCTGTTTAAAGAAGACATCTGCCAGATATAAGTCTTTTGCGGACAAAAAGAGACGGGCTATTCCACCATTGAAAGTCGGAGACCGGGTGTAGCTATCTACTAAGAATATTCGTTTGAAGGTTCCATCCATGAAATTTGCTCCCCGTTTTATTGGTCCATATAGGATCATTCAAGTTATAAATCCAGTTTGCTTCAAACTTTTACTTCCCAAGAGTCTTCGTATTTCCAACGACTTCCATGTTTCCTTGCTCAAACCTCTCATCATCAACCGTTTCTCGGTCCCTCCTTCAGCACCACGGCCAATTCAAGTTCATCAGGAGGAAGACTTTGAGATTACTCAGGTTTTGGATGCTAAAATTTCGCGAGAAGTTCTTCGTTTCCTTGTGCATTGGAAAGGCTTTGGTCCTGAGGAGCGTTCATGGATCAAAGCTGAAGATCTCAACGCTCCAGCTCTCTTGAAAAAGTTCTATACCACATTTCCGGACAAACCCGGTTCCAGGTGTTCTGTGCCCACCTTTAAAAGGGGGGGTACTGTCACTCACCGGACTGTGAGTGCTACTTCTAAGGTAGCTAGGAACCGTGTCCGTCCATTATTATGAGGTACTGCGCATGTGCAGTCCCTTTTAACCTTCAGTTCTGTTCCTTTAACTTAATTGGCTGATCAGGCAACACTCCCTATATTAAGCACCTGTGGTCAATACCACGTTGCCTGATCTTGGAGTCTCATTCCTCATGAGTCTCTGAAGGTGTTCCAGTGCCTGCTCGTGTGTTCAGCTTATGCTGATTCCTGTTTGCCGTTTGTGGTTTCCAGACCACTTCTATTCCTCGTGTTCCTAGTGTCTTCAGCAGCTGATTCCTATCCGCTGCCTCCGTGTATCTACAGTTACAGATTACTGCAAACTCTCCTGTGTTTCGTGACTCCAGCAGCTGATTCCTATCCGCTGCCTCCGTATATCTACAGTTACAGATTACTGCAAACTCTCCTGTGTTTCATCGTGACTCCAGCAGCTGATTCCTATCCGCTGCCTCCGTGTATCTACAGTTACAGATTACTGCAAACTCTCCTGTGTTTCATCGTGACTCCAGCAGCTGATTCCTGTTCGCTACTTCAGCGTGTCTACAGAGTCTGCTCGTCTCAGCGCTCCAGTCTGCATTCTACCTGCCGTCAGCTGACCCGCTGCCTACTGCTTCTACAGTGTGTCCATTTGTGTCAACTTGCCTGTTGCATCGAGTCTACGCTCCTCGGCTTCCAGCTTTGCTACATCGCTTCAACTCTCCTGTGGTCTCCTGCTGTTCTATTCAATATACTACTGCTTCCTGAGTATTTGTCATCCTTGCTGGCTAACCTACAGTGCGCTGCACCTACCTGCCGCTTCCATTCTGCAAGGACTTCTCATCTCGTCTGTTCCCGGCCGCTCAGGTATCCCTGCAGCTATCTCTAACAGCCTGCTCATCTGAACCACGGTATGCATACTTCTCATTGACTGTGCTGGTGTATTGCATATCCATCTGGACTGAGTTGTTCTCCTCCGGAGTTTCCATCCTCTGAGACTATTGCTATTATTGACTGTGTTTCCTTTTGCTGGACTATTTGAGTGACTTTGTTTATCTGTGCAGTGCTGTTCATTCATTATTATCATTGTGTGCAGTTCAACGTGGGATCAAGTTCAGTGTACCCGTGTAGACTCTGCATAGCATTTATCTCCTCGTGTCCTTCCTCACATATATATTCAGTGGTACAACTTGCTAGAGGCAGACCACTGATTCCTGTTTCCCTGTGTCACCAGTTGCATATATCCTCTCACATAAGCAGTGGTACAACTTGCTACTCGCAGACCACTGACTTCCCCGTTACCTTCACCTGGATTCCATTCCTTCACTACAGACAGCGGTACAACTTGCTATACGCAGACCGCTGACTTCCACCTCCTTATTACTCCTGGACATTCTTCTCACTATAGCAGTGGTATAACTTGCCGTGCGCAGACCACTGACTACCCTCACGTGTCCTTGTCCATCCAGATCCTCGTGTTCAGTTACCTATTGTTTACCAGTGCTGCTAGTCATAGACTTTCTGAGCATTCTCTAACCATCTGCTGTTTCCAGTTCCATTATCACCCTGCCATCAGAGTATCATATACCAACTCTACTGCTCTGATAAGACCATCAGCGGGTGATACTGGGTAAAGACTCCTAGTGCCCGTGACACTACCTAGAAGAAGCGAAAAGACTCCTGAGTGACGAAACTACATACAACTTACTGAACTGCGACCCCACAAGCAAATATCAAAAAGAGCTCCAAAAACTACTAAACAAGGGCCTGAAGGAAGCAATACTCAAAAAAAAGGAGCACACCTACATCTCAAAACCACATCCTAGGATCCCAGTGTTCTACTACCTACCGAAAATCCACAAAAACATTGAAAAACCAACGGGAAGACCGATAGTATCTGGGATCGAATCTCTCACCAGTAACCTCTCTGAATACATCGACCAATTCCTACAACCCCTAGTGAGCACACAGAAAAGCCACTTGAAAGACACAACTCAGATCCTAAAGATCCTTAACGAAATTGAATGGAAAGGCAACTACACCCTAGCAACCTGCAATGTAAACTCCCTCTACACCATTATCGACCACAAGAAAGGATGCGAGCACAGCAAACATTACCTGAGAGGAAACCCAGACCTACCAATCAAACAAACAGAATTCATCATAGAAGCCATTTCCTTCATCCTCGACCACAATTATTTCTGGTTCGAAGGCGAATATTTCAAACAGACAACAGGAACTGCAATGGGGACGAAATTCGCACCCAGCTATGCGAACCTCTACATGGCAAAATGGGGAGACGACAATATCTGGAACAACAATCACCACTACACCGACCTAGTGACTTGGACGAGATACATAGATGACATCTTCTTAATATGGAAAGGAAACGACGAAGATCTCTCATCCTTCCTACATTACATCAATACCAACAACCTGAACCTGATATTCACTTCCAACACAAGCAAGCAACAAGTAGAATTCCTGGACCTTACCATCTATGTGGAGAACAACAGCCTCTACACCAAAACCTACACGAAACCAGTGGACTGCAACAGTTACATCCCAGCAAGTAGCAATCACCACAAAACATGGCTTAAAAACATCCTGGGAGGACAATTCAGAAGAATTAGAAGAAACTGCTCCTCCATCAGCACTTTCAAAGAGCAAGCAGAAACCCTGAAAAAGAAATTTGAAGAAAGAAATTATGACCCAGCACACCTCAACAAAGAACTGGAAAAAGCAACCAACTTGAAAAGAGAAGAACTTCTCTCCTACAGATCAAAAGAAACAAAAAAAGAAAAATACACACCCCTCTTCATAACCAACTTCCACAGCCACCACAGGAAACTCGAAAACATCCTAAAAAAACACTGGCACATTCTACTCTAGGACGAACAAATAAAGGAATACATACCACCAAAACCAAGAATAGTGTACAGAAAAGCGAGGAACCTCAAAAGCATGCTAACGGCCAGCATCATCCCAAAGAACGAAAAGAAGAACAAAGAAACCTGGATGAAAGAAGGAAAAAAGGGATTCTACCACTGCATGCAGAACGACTAAACACAACTCAACCAAACCCACCACCAACTTCAGCTCCAATTCGACCGGAAGTATACACGAACTAGAAGAAAAAATGACATGCGACTCCACAGGAATCATCTATCTACTCGAGTGCCCCTGCGGACTCCAGTATATAGGAAGAACCATAAGGGATCTAAAGACAAGAATTCCAGAACACATAAGAAACATCAGAAAAGGAGTACAAACCCACAGTGTCTCTGAACATTTCAGGACAAACCACAACCAAGACCCCACAGGACTCAAATTCACAGGCAACAAACATGTCCCCAAGCCATGCAAAGCCATGGAGAGGAGGCGACTACATCAAACTCATTTCAAAGGAAGAGGCAAAATGGATCTACAAGATAGGATCCCTAACACCGAAAGGCCTTAACATAGACTTCGAACTGGGAATATTCCTATAAGTAAGTATAACCCTCCCTCTCTACCCACCACCCATAACTCCCGCCCCTATTCCCACAAACCCCCCTGCATAGTGCACCCCATTCCCCCCCAAACCCCCCCCCTTAAAATAAAAAAACCTAATCCAGCCACCAACTGCCCAAATCCCAATAACCTTAACCCCATAGCTCTAGATTCTCCCACCCATATGGACATACAACCTAAAAGCCCTTATTACTCCTAAAAAGTCCCATCTACACCAAATTTTATGCCCATAGATTATTCACAGCAATTTTAATTAACCTAAGGCAGAGTTTGTAAAGTTCAAACTAAATACTATGAGCCACCCCCCCCTTTTCTTATATTTGCCCAATCCATTACCCAAGTGACCTTAAATAACCCAGATAATTAGATACCATCTCTGTTAGACATTTATACCCTCATAACAATTATAATTAAATGTTAAAAATAATATATATATTATATAATACAATTTTACACCACAGATTAGCCCTCCCCCACCTCTAAATCCTCACTCCAAATTACCTACATAAGCCCAGGATCCATTTCCACGCACTATCATACTATTAATATACATATAAAAGATAAATCTAAGTGCGACATCTAATGAGACTAAAAGTTACAGCTATTCCTTTTTATGTCTATACCAATTTTATCACTACCAACCATAAGAATTATAATAAAATAGAATAAAATCTATAAATAAGATTCTAATAAAATTCTAATATCATACCAACCCCCACCACCATCCATCCGCAAACCACCCCTCCCCTTGGACACCATATCATCAACAACCCCGCCCCCCCCCATCATCACCACCACCACCACCTACTATTTCCCCGTCCCTAGCTCCCAACTACTTTATACCCATATATCTACTAATTCTCCCTCATCAACACACATATATATCGTCCATCACTTTCAGCGCTATGTAAAGGACACTTTTTAACCCTGCACTCACACAATCACTCTCCTTCTACTATCCCAGTATAAATTTCTTCCTAATTTAATTCATTATACAACACACATTCCATATACTGTTCATACATAGCCACAGAATTTACATCACAACGCACAATCCCGATTTTTAATACTTAAAAGTCCACCAAGCAATTATCCCACCTCTCCCGCCCACTCCCTCCCCTCCTTCAATCTGATTGGGCTTACAATTAGAAAGCAGGAATATAAGGATCATAATACTCACCTAACCGCCATATCCCTGACGAAGCCCCAGGAAGAAACGCGTTGGCTACAAGGACAAATGCACCCGTAAGCGATCACCAACAGACCCCCCACTCCTCCAATCAACTTATACGCACCCTCTCCAAATCCAGCGGCCGTGAGCGGAGCGAGAACCGAGCGGCACTAACATCTAGCAGTGGATCCCACAGGCGCCTGTGCATTCCACCCGATACCCGGAAGTTCGGAATTTGGAACGCACAGTGCGTTCCAGCTGCCACAACAGTAAGCCGCTTGGCCCAGCTACTGCCTTCCCCGCCGCTCTCTGAAAGCAAGGAACACCACGGAGCTGCCCCAAAGGACACCGACTACTGCCCACATCTAAGGCAATATTAACAACTGCTCTTGTAAGAGCAACTATATAAGAGCATTCTACCCGCTTCCGCCTGCATCTCCTATCACCACAGCTTACACACACAGCATCCACCACTATATTTCCAGCCTCCATATATTAGCACACTAACAGCCTTTAACTCTCCTCCTTATCGTTACTATAAACACATATCTAGACACACCCATCGCTTCTAACTCACCACATATTCCCTGCCCACATATACAAACACCCTAAACACTGTGAGCTATAAACATAAGATCTATAGACCTTGACACTTTAACCCACCTATCCACTGAGCTATAAACATAAACAAACAGCAACTAGCGTTTGTCACCCAAATACTCCCTGAGCTATAAACCAGAACAAACGGCAATTGGCGGAGAACACACCCACACAATATACACTGCATCAGAGCTATAGACAAAAAGCAAAAGAGCTAAAGCATTCATAACTGCAAAAAAAAGCTATAAACACCCGCTGTACCTCCAGCACCTGAGTATATTGTCTGTACCGCTTCAATTGCATTTCTCTACCCCCCCCACCCCATACTCCACCCCCACACCCCTCTTTTCTCCACTCTAGGCACCCCAGGTTGCGCCACGGCGGAACCTAAGACAACATCTCACCAGTTTGCACATACCTTCTTTACCCAGGTGAGTCAAACCGTGTGCTGCTTCAGCCAGGCTTGGATAGTATGTTCGGGGAGCTACAGGCTTACCTTGTCCATCCCTCCAGAGTACTGAGGACTCTTGACCACATCCCTTCGCCTTCCAGACCGCCTTTTCCTGTAGGGAACACAAATCTTGCATTTCAATTAATTTCTGCATGTCTAATGTCTGAAAAACCATCATAGTCTCGGTCGATACAGTCATAGGTCGCCCTGCTGCCCATTTAGCAGCTTCGTCTGCCCTGTTGTTGCCCAATGACACTGGGTCTTCTTCAAAGGTATGGGCTTTGCACTTTATGACGGCTACTGTTCTGGGTAACTGTATCGCTGTCAGAAGTCCTTTTATGTGTTGTGAGTGTGCCACTGGTGTACCTGCTGCTGTCGTAAAGTTTCTAAGACGCCAAAGGGCCCCAAAATCGTGCACTACCCCAAAGGCGTACCTAGAGTCAGTATATATATTGGCTGATTTGCCCTCTTCCAATTCACACGCTCTCCTTAGTGCTACTAGTTCCGCCACCTGGGCTGAGTGAGGTGGGCCAAGGGGTTCAGCTTCTACCACATCCTGATCGTCTACAACAGCGTAACCAGTACATAGCTCTCCCGTCTCTGTCTGTCTATGACAACTTCCGTCTGTATAAAACGTAAAATACATTTTCTAAGGGGGTGTCACGTATGTCGGGCCTTGCAGTAAAGGTCTGATTCAGGTGTTCCATACAGTCATGCGTGTCAGTATTCTTGCCTAACTCATCATCAACCAGGGTCTCTTCACCTCCCACCCTTTGTGTCTCTAGAGACACATACGGAAGGTATGTAGCTGGATCTAAGGTGCTACATTGTTTGATGGTGATGTTTGAGGGTGCCATCAGGGCTAGTTCCCACTTTGTGAATCTAGCTGAAGAAACATGTCTGGTTTGGGCTGAATTTAACAGAGCTGATACAGCATGGGGTGTATAGATAGTTGAATTATGTCCTAACACTACGTCCTCGCTCTTACTTACCAGAAGAGCCGTTGCTGCTACACTTCTGAGACATGTTGGGAGTGATCTTGCTACATTGTCTAGTTGTGCACTGTAGTAAGCTACCGGTCTGCTAGCGTCGCCATGTTTCTGTGCGAGGACACCTGCGTGTTTGTGCGAATGTATTGTAAAAGACCAATTACTGTTGCTGCCACGTGTAGTAGATGGGTATGCCCTTTCACGCCGTAGCGTGCCCTTGTACGCCGTAGCGTACCGTACGCATCTTTTCAGACAAAGACAACCAAGTTTGCTCGACTTTAATTGAAATGACTTTATCCAATTTGCTGACTTCGACACTAGGGATACGACCGTTAATTAAAAAGAAGGATAGTAGTGGATATAGGGTAAAAATAGGACTGCAATATTGCGTCTGGGGGGATTTTCACAATTGAAACAGATTGGCGGTTGCTTACTCTGGATCAATTTCAAATATAAGAGCAGATTGAACTTGATGGACTAGTGTCTTTTTTCAACCTCATCAACTATGTTACTATGTTATTCACAAATAATTTACCCTTAATCTAAATCAATATTCACTGTCTTTGAGAGTTTTTGCAGCAGTTATGAAATTGCACAGCAGATTTAAACACATTTTTACATTTCTACATACAGAATATGAAATAAACCAATTACTCTTTTCCTTTATATATTAACAATCAGCAGTCTTTGTGGAAATTAACCTAACTACCAACCACAAGATGGAGAATGTCTTTGAGGTGACAGTTGGTTACAGTTAAAATGGAGGTTCTATATGACTGTGGGGTAAGAGTCTCTGTGACTGGACACACATCACACTTATTTGGTGTTTAAACATAGCTTTCAGCCAAATGTTCAGTATATTTCATCTTATAAATTGGGAGGAATGATAATATTGATATTCTGATAACTATATGAAACTATTTGTTGTTTTCCTGTCATAGTAAATGTCACTTGCAAACAGGTAAATATATCTCACTGTCTCATCCTTTTCTGTTATCTCTTTCTATCTCTTTATCAATTTCTCTTTATCTGCTATCTTTTTCACACTTTTTAATGTCTGTCTTATATTTTTTTATCACTTGGTCTCAACACATTTGTTTACTGCTGTTGTGTCACTCCAGTTCATTAGCTGTTTTTTTTTTATCTGTTTTCCTCTATTTTCTCTTTTCACAAGGCTCCTCAACCCTCTCTCTTTTACTCTGCTTCCTTACATCACTGTCCACAGTCTCATCACAGTCATACACAACACATAACTTCCCAGCAGCCTAACAGACTGGACCTTTCTGGGTCCTACAGTCTCTCCAGTATCATGCTGTGAGACAGTCCTGTTTCGCTGGTCCCTAGTACCCAACAGTTTCTGGGTATCATATGTGCTTTTCTTGTAGACTGTGCAGACAATGGTTTATAATTAGGCAAGCAGACATATGCTATACACATAAATGAAATAGACAGCTTCTATTGCTTTTCTGCTACAAGCACCTAATTGACAAGTGACTGCATGCGGACAACGCACCACATGAGACAGGTACAGACATCAAAAATTTACATACACACATCCCTGAAAGGAGTCGTAATTTGAGGAACTATCAGCAGTTGGTTGTGGAATCAGTTGTGAATTCATACACACTAAATCAGGGGTCCTCAAACTTTTTAAACGGGGCCAGTTCACTGTCCCTCAGACCGTTGGAGGGCCGGACTATAGTAAAAACAAACAGCAACAGAAATAAGGCATTCTTTAACAAATTCTCCCTCCACGAATGGTCTGCCAGTGCGTGCTATTAGCTTGGAACTTGAAAACTTGCTCACAGTGATGAAATATTTAGCTCCTGCTTCACAAAAGTATTTTGCTGAGTTGTCAATGTATTTTTCAGTTTTAATATTTTATCTTTTCTCACTTCTCCAACCAAACAATCATATTTATCTTTATGTTGAGTTTCATAGTGTCAACGCAAATTATATTCTTTGAACACAGACACTATATTCTGGCATATCGGACATACAGCTCTTTCCTTGTACTGCATGAAAAAGTAATCATAAGTCCACTGTTCTTTGAATATCCTACACTCCGAGTCAATTTTTCTTTTTCTTGACATCATTGTTTCCTAGGGATTCCAAATTGCTATTAGTAAAATACCAATATATATATATATATATATATATATATATATATATATATATATATATATATACACAGCGCTTCAAAAGCAATATACCAGCAATCACTTTGCCCACACAGAGACATACAGACTGCAATGCCCATCATTGCAGTCTGATTGGTGAAACTCCACTTTTACCTCAGGCTCACACTGAGGTAATAATGCTCCCAACTTCCTCCAAGCTGCCTCTGCGCTGTGATGCCTCCGTTTCCCGCACTCTCTCTCCCGCTCTTCGCACTCCCGCTTCCGACCTCCACTGCCCACAAGTCACCGCTCAGGCGGCCCTCCCAAATGCCCTGGCTTCCTCTGAATCCTGGGAGATGAGAGTTGTAGTCCGGCTGCGCTGTTCGGTTCCTCTCACCGCCTGAAGCTACACGCAGCCACACACACAAGGCCCCCCCCCCCTGTGCCCTGCAGCTACATGCAGCCACACACACACCTTCTTGTTCCACCTTCATATTCATCACTGTTTGTGCAGTTCCAAAAAAGAGGAACTGCCATTTCTATTGCTACCTTCTTTCTTTTTATATTTAAAAAAATAAATAAATAACTGACATTTATAGTACTACCTTCTTTCTTTCTCTATTTAAAAATAAAAAAGGCTGCAGGGGAATTAGCCACTGCAGTCTATACCCCAAGCTCTAACACCAGCCCCTCCCCCGATTCTCGACCCCTATACTGGCCCCTTCTCACATACATACATACATATACTGGCCCCCTCTCACATACACATACATATACTGGCCCCTTCTCACATACTCATACATACATACATATACTGGCCCCTTCTCACATACACATACATACATACATACATACATACATACATACATATACTGGCCCCTTCTCACATACATACATATGTAACCCCCTGTCACTGTGTGTAGTGTGGTGTGCAAAGGGTACACAGTGCACCTCCTTCTCAAGCCCTGGCTAGCTGATGGGCATGGGTATAAAGGAATGATGTCTCCTGTGGGCTCTGACACTTCACTCTGTGTTCTCTCAGCCTCAGGGTCTGACAATACAGCTACCATGCCTCTTGTTGCAACCCTACTCCAGGGTCTCTTCCATGCAAAGTGTCCCCTCTCTCTTGGGTTCTCTATAGTGACATGGAGTTCTCCCCCTCATCCAGGGCACACATTCCTTGCCCTGGCTCAGTCACCACGCTCAGACTTCCAGGCAATGCTGGGGGATCCTGGAGCTTCCACCCCACTCTCTCCCAGGTCCCCAGCTACCATCTCTCCTCTCCTGTGTCTCCTCTCTCTCTCTTTCTATCTCTCCTTACTGACAGCCCCTCCTTCCTTTCACTCAGTCTCACAGGCTGGGCTGGGTTATCACCATGGTAACCAGTTTATGTAACTTTTTATAAACTTCTAGCTTACCCTCTAGGTGACCCCTGCTGTATTCACTGAAGTGCAGGGTTTTACTAGAACACCACTAGGGTGGTGTTACATTCTCCCCCGATTAACTGGGCACCCTAAACTACACCTAGTGGGGCTGCCTAGCTAATCTCACTCACACGTAACTCACATATGCACACACACATGTAAAACTTTTCTACATCACTATTGCATGAAAAATCACAGTGTAAAGTGAATACATCATAGCAATACAATGGCAGTATGAATATAAAACACATTTCACATTGCATACCCCACAACACCCCCAATGGATGTAAACATGTGAGTCACAGGTGTCCTGTTTTCTTTCAATGTACATTCAAATGTGACTTTATGCCAAAGCAATGTAGCACCTGCCCGTGCCTGCCCATGTCTCCCCCCTCCTGGGTCAAAAAGAGACAGGTGGCTCTCGTGGGCCCCTCCCAACAAATACATCTCAGCAATATATGCAGGGGGGGGCATTTGACCAGCGGGGTTGTCTTCCCCCCCTTTCTCTCCAACGTGGACGATCTGCCTTCTTTGCTCCCCCTAATCCTCCGGAAGGGCAATACACAGATGTCACATTGCACAGTCTGCCTCTCTTTGCTCCCCCAAATCCTCAGGAAAGGCAATATACAGACTGCATTATAATTACACCTCACACGTTGAACCTTTTCTTCTTTTGCTTCCCACTCAGCTGGGTTAAGTGGCACTACAAGTCTCAGCAACAAGCAAACCGCTGCTCCATATACTGTCCCGGACAGAATTACTCAGCAAACAACTTGCTTCACCTTCTCCTCATTACCCTTGGTCTCCTGGGCACCTAGAGACGGTCAGACATGGTGTCCCAAGGGTGTTACTCCGGCTGGGTACACTGCACTCAGTTCCTGTGTCCTGCAAGCACTAGCTCCATCTGTTGTGCTTGAGCCCCACGTTGGGCGCCATTATGTAACCCGCTGTAACTGTGTGTAGTGTGGTGTGCAAAGGGTACACAGTGCACCTCCTTCTCAAGCCCTGGATAGCTGATGGGCATAGGTATAAAAGATCAGTGGGTCCTTGCACATGCAGGTGTTTCTTTGTAGTTAGTGGGACACAGGGGATGTCACTTTGGTGCAGTGTAATATAAGTCACAATAATTTGGGCGCCAGACCATCGCTATGATAAACTGAACTTTTATTTACACTCCTCTTCCTCCAGCATGATAATCATAATGGTTGCAGCAATAAAGAAAAATATATACATCTCCTTACTCTCTCCAGCACAGTTCTTAATGTGCAATACGAATATGGTTGCAAATATCTTATTACTCCTCCTACACAGTTCTTAATGTTATCCAGATGTTAAATAACATAAATCATAGTTCTCTTACACTCCATACTCACTGCAGATCACCCTCCTCTGCAGGGGCACTCACATGGATGCTAACAGGCAGTCAGCTTCTCCTCCATGCAGTTCTGACACACTCTGTGTACCTCTCAACTGCAGCTCACTCCTCCTCTGCGGAATGATGTCTCCTGTGGGCTCTGACACTTCACTCTGTGTTCTCTCAGCCTCAGGGTCTGACAATACAGCTACCATGCCTCTTGTTGCAACCCTACTCCAGGGTTTCTTCCATGCAAAGTGTCCCCTCTCTCTTGGGTTCTCTATAGTGACATGGAGTTCTCCCCCTCATCCAGGGCACACATTCCTTGCCCTGGCTCAGTCACCACGCTCAGACTTCCAGGCAATGCTTGGGGATCCTGGAGCTTCTGTGGTACCCCAAAGCCCTGTTGAACAGCACAGAGGAGTGCATAAACGCTTTTAAAATGCAGGGCTACAAGGGGTTAATTGTGCTCCTGAAAACTTGTGCCCAGGAGTGATTGACAGGAGGAGGATGAAGGCCCTGATTGGCTGGGGGAGTAACAGGAAGAGGTTGTTTAGGAAGGAGGAGAGAGAGAGCAGCATGGTAGAAGGAACAAGGGGGAGGATGTGCAGCCGAGCAGAGAGAAGATAAGCTGCTGCCAGAACTGTGACATTGCCAGCAAAGCGGACGGAGAACAGCTGGGGACACGCAGCGGGGCGCCAAAAACAGTATTCACTAACTACAGAACTCTTTTCAAGGTAAAACCTCAGCCTGCAGTGTACTGCACACACCACAGTGTCAGAGGGAAGAGTGATGAGAGAATCTATCCAAAACTGACATTGCATTCTTGTACAAGGAAGGATTGTGAGAGCTTTTCCCCCAGATCATACCTATACACAGGATGCAGGGAACAATTAAGACGGTCATTTCAGCTATATCTTGTGTGTGTGTGTGTGTGTGCTGATATCTGGACATTATACCCTGCTGCAGAGCACATGTGCTGATATTTATTGACTGTTGAGAGAACAGCGCCATCTTGTGGCTGAAATGAGCAACAGCCCTGCTTTCTACTATAATACTTAACCCTTGATGGAAATCTCTGCAGGACATTGGAACACTACCCAAATTCCTGTGCATAGGTCAGCCCAGGACTGAGTGGAAAATATGGTAACGTTACCGGGGATAATATTGGTGCACCAAATGTTTTAGATGATGTTAATGTTATGTGATTTACCTAAGAATTGATTTATTAATATTGAAGGTGTGACATTCAGTGTTAGTGGTACCGCTGCAGTTCAAGTTAACTCAGCAGTAGATGCTAAAAGTGGGGCGCCTGACCCATAGGGAATAGCACAGTACCCCAAACACCTGAATAAGAAGTAGCCCTCTAGTGGGCGCGGTAGTGACCGTAAGAGTCTTGATGGGTTATTATTGAAGGTTATTGCATCATCACCAGTCAGATATTGTTAACGTGAAAGTAGTAACTGTGATTACCAGTGTGCCTTATTAGACAATGTGTATTGAAGATGTTATCGTTATTCTGCCTTATACTCACCAGGTGTATGTTATATGTTAAATGCTATTGTGCTCTATGCTGATCAGACGCATTATTTTGTCATTACTATTGAGCTGAAGGGGTCAGTGGCGCGGTTTGCTTACCAAAACTATCCTTACCGCATTCTCAATAAAATCAAGTTGTTTGACCAATCTTTGTCCCTTTCATTGAAGTATTTATCTCCTGACCACCGGATATCCAAAAGAGAAAAGAACCTGACTCGTATCTGGGAGACAAGGTAAGGGAAGGATTTCCCATCAGTACTCGACCACCACACTTCCACCCCACTCTCTCCCAGGTCCCCAGCAACCATCTCTCCTCTCTTGTGTCTCCTCTCTCTCTCTCTATCTCTCCTTACTGACAGCCCCTCCTTACTTTCACTCAGTCTCACAGGCTGGGCTGGGTTATCATCATGGTAACCAGTTTATGTAACTTTTTATAAACTTCTAGCTTACCCTCTAGGTGACCCCTCCTGTATTCACTGAAGTGCAGGGTTTTACTAGAACACCACTAGGGGGGTGTTACACATACACTGGCCCCTTCTCACATACACAAACATACATACATACATACATATACTGGCCCCTTCTCACATACACATACATACATACATACATACATATACTGGCCCCCTCTCACATACACATACATACATACATACATACATGTGTATGTATGTGAGAGGGGGCCAGTATATGTATGTATACATCACATACACATATATGAGTATGTATGTATATGTATGTAATAAAGATTTATCTGTAAACTGAATAGAAGTATAATATTAGAAGGTGAAAGTATAGATAGTGAATACAGGTAAAAATAAGTTACTTTTGGGCAAGATCTATCAGAATATGTTGCATATACATACACACATACACATACATACACATATACACACACACAAGCTGCATCCGTACTCATATACATGCCCCCCCCCCTCCCCCCAGCGGCGCTCACCTGGTTCATCGGATGCCTTCATCTCTTCTTGACACTTGAAGTGACGGAGACCCGCGCCGCAACTTGACTGGAGGAAGTGGCTGGCCGGGGGGAGTGGCCACAGGGCCCGACCCGAATACATCTTTTTTGGCCCGGCCCGGGTGCCATCTTCCCCCCTGCCCCTCGGGCCAGCCCGCCCCTGGCGGCTGTATAGGCAGGCAGTAATGTGTTTGCTAATCTCGCAGCTATGAACAAGTGTATTGTCTATAGCAATTTTAACCTAAACACAGGAGAGTTAGCTAAACACGGGCGTGTTTGAAATCCCAGCAAATTGGGAGAGATGACCAGCGATTTTGAAGATCACAGTAAAAACATAGCTTAATACATTTCGCGACTTGGGGACTAAAATCGCAGGTTATCAACCGTGATTTGCTGCTATTTTTAATCTAAAAAAATCAGAGCTTGATACATTTACCCCTTAGGGCTAGATTTAGTAAGCTGCGGGTTTGAAAAAGTGGGGATGTTGCCTATAGCAACCAATCAGATTCTAGCTGTCATTTTGTAGAAGGTACTAAATAAATGAAAGCTAGAATCTGATTGGTTGCTATAGGCAACATCCCCACTTTTTCAAACCCGCAGCTTAGTAAATCTAGCCCTTAGAGTTCATTGACAGCACTGTTAGCTTAGTTGCCTTAAGCCCATTTGTAGCTTGTTTTGTGGGGGCCCAAATATCCAAGCACATCAGTCAAAAAAGTGGCAGTCTTTGTCGCTAAAGTGCTTGGTTTGTTAAACTGTACATGTCCTTTTTAATATCCAACATAAGGGTGGTTGGGAGGGCCCATAGAAAACTCCATCTTGCACAACTTTTCATTTCTTTCACTGTTGTGTGGCAATGTTTCACACATGTGCTATAAAGTGCTGTGTGTTTGTGCCATTGCTCTTCCGCTTAGTAACTAGCCAGCCCACTGCAGTTTTTGGCGTAAACTGAATGTAAATAAAATTGTGACCTTGAGGTGGTTAAAATTGACTGGAAATTCATGTTATTGAGGTTAATAATAATGTAGGAACAAAAAAATAACCAAATTATGTGATTTTAGCATTTTTTAGCAATTTTTGCTAAAAAATAGAGATCCAAAACCAAAACACGTGAGGGTGGTTTTGCCCAAAAAAACCCCAAAACCAAAACACAAATTTAATACAGATTCAAAACCAAAACATGGGGATCAGTGAACATCCATAGTAAGTAGTAACCCGCTCTGAGGACAGTGGCAGGTTGAGAGTTTAACTGGGGCGATACATCTGTCAAACCGTAACACGTGTGTCCTAAGGCGATCTAAGGGAGGACAGAAACCTCCCGTGAAGCAGATAACAGGAACGCTGACAAGACAATCAAACTTGAATATCTAGTGGAAGTAAAAGCTGTAACAAGGTCTGCGGAAGGATCAATAACATAGCATACAATCGTCTTCTATCCGCCCAGTACATCACCTTTAATTCCTTGGAACAGCAAAAGGATCTAATGTACCAATCCAAGCTGGCTGTGTTGCGCTGACAGTCAGTACACAAACTCACAGAACTAGTTGGCGGAGGTCTTCACCTTTAGCAGCCCCCTTTCCCATAGAGCTTTATACGCTCACCAGTACTCAGATGCCCCAGGACTTATCTCCAGATGTAGTGTGAGTTTGTGATACAAAACCGTAGCGGCAGGCCAGGAGGCAGCGTAGATGGTCAGACGAAAGCCGAGATCAGGGGTCACTAGCAAGCAGGATAATCAGGAAACACGCCAAAGGTCATGGTCACGAGTAATATAGCGGGGTCCAAGGCACAGGCAAAACTAATCAGGGTCACAGGCAAAACAGGCAATATCCAAGGTTCAGGCAGGGGTCATACACAGCAAAACAATCCAGAAGGTATTCACCAACAGCACAGAAGCAGGTAGGAGGCAGTAAACGAAGCTATAACCAGCAGGGAGGCTAAACCCTCCCTGCCTTAAATACTGAAAGTGGCCAATCAGAGCCTAGCTCTGAAAATTACCCTCAGCCTCTGCCTAATAGATAGGTTAGTTAATCAGCCAACAGGCTCGTGGCTATGTTTGCGCACTCCATTCCTGGGATGCGGCACTATAATTTACAGCATCCCGACCATTGCCTAGGCAACGGCCGGGACAAGACCCGGAAGTGACATCCCGGTTGTCATAGCGACGGCCGGGACGCAGGTGAGAGAGTCGCGGTGGCTGGGCACCGCCGTGGCTCGTAACAGGCTGGACAAGCTGACAGTCATACAAACATGAAAACATGGCATAACTGCATAACTTTACAGAAAATCTTACCATCTAAGCTCTATTAAGGGGGGGAATATAGTGCATCTCTGACTTTCCATTTAAGACATTGTAGTAAAGTTAGTAATGGAGCCCTCCTGTCCTTTACCTGAGGTGCATTGAGAACTAACTCTGGAGGGTTGAGTTGTTCAGCTAAGCTTATACCAGACTGGTTACTAAGTGGCGTTTACACAGAAATAATTGCATATGTAAAACAACAATGCTGAATGCATAACAAGTACTTTTACTGCTACGACTTCTACTACTAAAAAAAGTCATGATTTGTCCAAAAATAGCTAACATTCCATACACCACCCACAGTGACAAGACAAAGCTCAGACTATGCCCACTTTTTGCTAGTAGGGGTACTGGTACTTCTGGTACTGGTATACGTACTAGAATAGTGTCAGACGCCGTCCCCGCTTCTCCTCTCCTGCCAGGGACGGACTCCACTTCCGATGCGCCTCTGTTGCTAGGCAACGGGACGCCTACTCCGGCCAGGCTCTGGCGTATGCGTGGCCTGGTTTCCTGTCGCTGACCACCGATTCCCTGTCCACCAATGAGAACACACCCACCACTATATCAGGGAGACTCTGGCACCATTAGGGTGCCAGAGTAATGGTGCCAGAGTAACTAGGTCTCCTAATGCTCCAGCACTTCTGTGGTCCTTTCTGCAACCTGACTGAATCCCTGTGTAACAAACCGGCTTGTCCTGACTTCGCTTTGGATTCTTGGTTTGTTTCGTGCTTCCTGGTTTTGACCCCTGGCCTTCTGACTCCGCTTTGTCCACTCCCTGATACCTCGCTTGCCCGCACGGTTATGACTTCTGCCTGTACAACAACGATTGTTCACCTCTCACCTCGCTGGTAGCTTCCTGGGAGGGCCACGACCTGCACGCCATTTGCAGTGAAACCTAAACTCCCTTGCAAGGGTCTCTTGTGAAGATCAGTGTTGTGTTAGACGCTAATACCCACAGGTGACCTTCAGTTCAAAACATTCCGTGACAGTTTACTCAGGCCATGACTTCTGAAGCACCTGGTGAACCGTCAGCCTTCAAGTCTCTGTGACTCCCTTTCAAGCAGTACTGGTAACCTCCTCCTGAGCTTTCCCTGTGTCTTCTTCATCTGCCGTAGTATCCACCACTTCCCTGCGATTACCCCCTCTGGAAAAGTTTGACGGGGAACCCAAGAAGTGCAGAGGCTTTTTGAATCAGTGTTTGATCCACTTCAAGTGCAATGCAGCATCTTTTCCCTCAGTGAGTTAAGGTTGCCTTCTTCATCTCCCTGCTGTCCGGGCAAGCTTTAGCATGGGCCTCTCCTCTTTGGGAACGGAACGACCCTCTCCTGCAGAATGGCTCATCATTTGTTGAAGCCTTTTGCAAGGTGTTTGATGAGCCCGGCCGGGTATCCTCTGCAGCCTCCAGTCTTCCTAAATCTGCGCCAACGGTATCTGACGGTTGGTCAGTCTGCTATACAGTTCCGTATGCTTTCCTCTGAATTAAAATGGAACACCGAGGCCAGAAGGTGGCAAACTTCTGGCAAGGTTTGGCAGATGGTATCAAAGATGAATTAGTCTCCTGTGTGCTCCCAGCAGATCTGGATTCTCTTATTTCACTATGCAACAGGATTGACCTGCGTTTTCGGGAGCGTACTCTTGAACAATCTTCTACCAGATGGCTCTCCCCTCATCTTGCTCCTCTCTTTCAGAATCCAGGTCCTCCAGAGGAACTCATGCAGATTGGCCGCTCCCGGCTTTTCCCTGAAGAACTAAAGAGACGCTTCAAGCAAAATCTCTGCCTATATTGTGGGGAACCTAGTCATGTTTTGTCTGCGTGTGCCAAAAGGCAGGGAAATGCCACCTCCTTGTCGGTAAGAGGGAGGCCGACCTAGGAGTCAGGTTTACTGCTCCTAACACAAGTTCTGGTTCATATTTTCTGATGTCCATAATGCTGGATACTCCTGTCTGTCCCCATGTAACTTCAGCCTTTGTGGATTCTGGCTCTGCCGGGAATTTTATCTCAGCCACTTTGGCTTCGCAACTCCAGATACCAACTCGAAAAATGCCTCAGCCTCTCTTTCTCACTTCCGTGGATGGGAATCAAGTCTCTAATGGTTCTGTATCCTGAATTTCTTTACCCGTACGGCTGACGGTAGGGGTGCTGCATTTAGAGTATATTGAGTTTTTGGTGCTTCCTCAGCCTGTAAATTCCGTCATTTCAGGACTGCCTTTGCTTAAAGTCTACTCACCCCAGTTTGATTGGAGTTCTGCTCAAGTTACCTCATGGGGTACCCGCTGATTCAAATCTTGTCTGTCAGGAATTGAACGTAAACAATCTACTATTTTTTGCCAGATGCTGTCTTCTCAACCAGAGTTGCCTTCGCCCTATTCCTCCTTTCAAGACGTCTTCTGTAAAGTTGCTGCTGAGACCCTTTCTCCACATCGCCTGAAGCTTCCATCTGCTGCTATTAAATTTGAATTTGCCTTGAGATGTTGTAGTCTCTAATGTTATGGTATCACACTATTGTGGCTATATTTAAGTCCACAGGTGTTTCCTGATCATCACCTTATCGTATTGGAAGGTTCCATCTGCCATCCAGGCTTGGTACAGATTTCCAGTGTCTCTAGCAAGAACTATATTCTATTTGGCTATCAGTTTACCACCATCTGGTACGGGTAAAACCTATCTTTGGAGTTGTATTTGCATTCTTAATTCTTGTAATGCACTATGTTGGCGCCCCCTGTCTTTTTGTGTTCCATTTACTAGGTCTGACACTTGCAGACAGGTGTTGAATGACCGGGGAGCTGCCTATTACATATAAGTATTATCTTTATTTTATTACACTATATAATTAAGCGCTCTGGGCTTAAAGATTTCTTTGGTGCTTGATATATATATATATATATATATATATATATATATAGACACTAGGAGTGTAGTGCAAGGTGGGCGGAGCCACCGGCAATATCATATGCAATGTGAACAATCAGCATGTAATATAGATATGGCATAGAATGAACAGTCCAGCAATAAGGTGGAAAGAATAAGGCAGCAGGTATATGGTATCACAATAGAGCAGCACACATCAAAGGGAAGAGTAACAATCCAGGTAGCAATATAATCACAATAGATACGGCAGGGATCCGGTACCATACAATGCCTTAATACTTTCATTAATACATGAACAGTTCAGCCAGAGAAGACAACAACAAGCAGCTTGAGCGGTATAGCCCTTGGAGTATCACACAACAGAGACAGGTGCAGCTTGAGATGTATAGTCCGTGGAGTAGCACACAGCAGAGGCAGGTGCAGCTTGAGCTGTATAGCCCGTGGAGTATCACACAGCAGAAATAGGTGCAGCTTGAGCTGTATAGCCCGTGGAGTATCACACAGCACAGACAGGTGCAGCTTGAGGTGTATAGTCCTTAACAGCAACACATCAAAGGCACTCACAATCCAAAACAGGAGCCAATAGGAATCTTAATTAGAAGTAGGCAGGTAATCAGTCTGCACATGCGCAGAACAGAACTTAGAGGTCTGAAGTCTGTTAATGAGACAATGTCTCAGTCTTTGTCTATGAAAGCCAAATGAGCAGCGTGTGACAGTACCCCCCCCTTTTAAAGGTGGGCACTGCACACCTAGGATTCGGCTTAGAAGTAAAGTTCTTGTGAAAGTTCTTAACCAGAACTGGAGCATGAACATCCACAGCGCGGATCCAGGAACGTTCCTCAGGACCAAAACCTTTCCAGTCTACTAAATACTTTGGACTTCCTTTAGAGATTTTTGAATCCAATATTTGTTTGACCTCGAATTCTTGATCCAAGTGAACTTTAGGTGCTATAGAAGTAGTATGGGTAGACAAAAAACGGTTAATGATCAATGGTTTCAACAAGGAGACATGGACCGAATTGGAAATCCGAAGAGCAGCTGGTAAAGATAATTTCACAGAAGCTTGATTAATAGTTTTAGAAATAGTGTAAGGGCCAATAAAGCGAGGAGCAAACTTCATACAAGGAGTCTTGAGACGGATATTCTTGGTAGAGAGCCATACTCTATCACCTATCTTGAAGGCTGGTGCGGCCCGACATTTTCTATCCACTGCAAACTTGTAACGTTTGGAAGACTTCTTAAGTCAGCTCCTCACTTGATTCCAGATAGAAAAAAATCTCCGTTGGATGAAATTAACAGCAGGAACCTGGGTGGGCGTGAGGTAAGTAAACCTGGGAAAGGATGGATGAATCCCATACACGATAGAAAATGGTGATGCAGAAGTTGACTCATGAAGGGCATTATTATGCACAAACTCTGCCCAAGGTAGAAGATCCACCCAATCGTCCTGATTGGCAGTAGAGAACATTCTAATAAAGGTCTCTAAATTTTGGTTTACACGTTCAGTCTGTCCATTAGACTGAGGTTGGTAGGATGATGAGAAGTTTAATTGGATACCAAGAATTTTACATAAGGCTCGCCAAAATTTAGACACAAACTGAACTTTACGGTCTGACACAATTTCTGCGGGACAGCCATGCAACCGGAATATCTCTTTAACGAAATATGTGGCAAGGACAGATGAAGATGGTATGCCAATAACTGGAATAAAATGAGCCATTTTTGAGAACCGATTTGCCACTACCTAGATGGTATTAAATCTTTTGCTAGGAGGTAGGTCGGTGATAAAGTCCATGCTCAAATGGGTCCATGGTTTGTCCGGAATAGGAAGTGGGATTAATTGTCCAGCAGAAGATTGACGAGATGACTTCTGTTGACTACAAATTTCACAAGAAGCAACAAACTCCTTAACATTACTATGAAATTTTGGCCACCAATAACTGCGGGAGACCAACTCAATGGTTTTACGTATACCAGTATGGCCAGCAAAACGAGTAGAATGAAAACAAGTCAAAAGTTTCTTTCCTAAATCCGGTGGTACAAAAGTCTTCCCAGGTGGTGGTGTACAGGCAGGAGACAAAGTAGAAGTAAATATACACTTGGGATCTAGTATAGGATGAGGTTTCACCTCTTCGGTCTTGGAATCACATGAAAAGGCTCGGGAAAGGGCATCTGCGCATTTATTCTTCTCACCAGGTTTGAATGTAATTCGAATATTGAAGCGAGAGAAAAAGAGAGACCACCTAGCTTGTCTAGGATTTAAGCATTGAGCGGATTGTAGATACAATAGGTTTTTATGAACCGTAAAGATGGTAACCGGGAATCTGGCTCCCTCTAGAAGATAACGCCATTCCTCCAATGCAATTTTAATGGCAAGTAATTCTTTATCGCCAATGGCTTAATTCTTCTCTGCTGGTAAAAATCTTCTGGAGAAGAACGCACAGGGATGAAACTGGTTAAGGTGAGACTTCTGAGATAACACAGCCCCTACTCCAACACTTGAAGCATCAATCTCGAGGAAGAATGGCAAAGACATATTAGGTTGTTGAAGAATAGGTGCCGAGGAGAATGCTGCTTTTAGAAATATGAAAGCCTTTAAGGCCTCTGGCGGCCAGGATTTGGGATTGGCACCCTTCCGAGTGAGAGACACAATGGGTGCCACGATAGTGGAGTATCCTTTGATAAATTGTCTATAATAATTAGAGAATCCTAAGAATAGTTGCACAGGCTTTAATCCTAAGGGAAGAGGTCACTCAAGTATAGCCCGAACCTTCTCTGGGTCCATCTCTAATCTTGAGCCTGAGACAATGTAGCCAAGGAATGACATTTGGGACTTTTCAAATAAGCATTTCTCTAACTTGCAAAAAAGTTGATTCTTATGAAGACGTGAAAGAACTTCTGCCACATGAAGGTGGTGTGAATGAATGTCCTGGGAGAAGATCAAAATGTCACCCAAATATACAACAACACAATCATAGAGGAGGTCTCTGAAGATTTTGTTGATAAAACCTTGAAACACCGCAGGGACATTACATAAACCGAAAGGCATCACTAGGTATTCGTAGTAGCCGTCACGAGTGTTGAAAGCTGTTTTCCATTCATCGCTGGCTTTAATTCGAATGAGATTATAAGCTCCCCTGAGATCTAGTTTTGTGAAAATCTTCGCCCCCTTTCTAAGGTCGAATAATTTGGTGATTAGAGGAATGGGATACCGGTTCTTATTCGTGATGGCATTAAGACCTTTGTAGTCAATACATGGGCGAAGGGACTCATCCTTCTTTTTAACAAAAAAGAAACCGGCCCCAGCAGGAGAAGATGAAGGTCTAATGAATCCATGAAGAAGATTATCTTGGACGTATTCGGATATGGCTTGAGTCTCTGGCAAGGATAAAGGATACACACAACCTCGCAGAGGGATTTGATCAGGTAACAGATGGATAGGACAATCCCATGTTCGGTGAGGAGATAGATGTTCAGATCTGGCCTTGTCGAACACATCCCGAAATGACAGATAATGACTTGGAAGGCAGTTGGATTGAGATTGAAACGAGATGCTAGTAGAGGCCAGGGGATGAACACGTGAAAGACAATTTTTAAAGCAATTAGAACTCCAGGATAACACTTGTGAAGTGGTACAATCCATCTGAGGAGAGTGTTGTTGGAGCCAGGGTAATCCCAGAATGACAGGACTAGTAGAAGATGGCAAAACATGGAAGGATATCATCTCTTTATGTAATGCTCCTATTTGTAGAAGAATAGGCTGAGTGCATTTCCTAACAAGACCATTGGAGATACGAGATCCATCAATTGCAGAAATAGATACAGGATGCTCTAGGGAGGATACGGGTAAGGACCCTTGGGACATGAGAGAAGAAGAAATAAAGTTCCCAGCAGCTTCTGAATCCAGCAAGGCATAGGAGTGAACAGGGCCAGAAGAACCATATAATATAATTGGAAATGAGCACACAGTGGGTAACAATGATTGAGGAGAAGATTTGACATTGCCTAATTTGACTTCCCCAGAACAAATTAGACTTTGGCGTTTTCCGATTTCTTGGGACACTTATTAAGGTTATGCCCTGGATCGGCACAGTAAATACACAATTTATTTTTAAATCTTCGATCGCGCTCCTCCGGAGTCAAAAGCGATCATCCTTGTTGCATTGATTCCTCTTCAGAAGCAGAAGAGAGATAGCGAGTTAATGTTCTGGATACAGGACGACGGGAGTTATCCTTTTCAGCAGATCTTTCTATGAAAGGTAAGTCCACACGATTACACAAAGTAGCAAGTAGTTCCTGGGAGGCAAGAGCATCCTTGATCTTATCAGATAAGCCGTCACTAGAGCATAATTATTCCAACGTAGTTCTGATGATAACTTGTGGAAGGAGATTACATATTGCGCCACTGATCGTGACCCTTGACAAAGCCTGAGAATACTTGAAGCTGCAGAGGTAACACAACCAGGTTCATCAAAAAATTTACGGAATGTGGCTATAAAGGCAGAGCCGTCTGAAAGGAGTGGATCATCATGCTCCCAGAGGGGGAAGGCCCAGGCCAAAGCCTGGCCAGACAATAATGATATTAAGTAAGCAACTCTTGTTCTTTGAGTAGGAAAGTCCTGATGTTGTAATTCGAATTTAATGGAACACTGATTGAGGAAACCTCTACAGGCTTTAGGGTTGCCATCAAACTTAGCAGGAGACGGACTCCGGAGAATAGAATGAGAATTACTGGGTAGCTCTGGTACAGGAGGTTCTGATGGAGGAACAAGTGGAAGAAGTGAGGATATAGTGGATTGAATAGAATCCACTCTAGCGGCCAATGTCTGGAAACATTGAAGGAGTTGGAGTGGAATTTCATACTGTTATTCTACACTATGGAGTAACAGCCGCAGAGACTGTTTAGCCGACGGTTCCCCAGGGTAGTCCATTGTGGCCTGTTGATACTGTCACGGTTTGGTATTCTGGTCTCTGGATCCGTTCAATAGGTGTTATAGGAACGGATCCTCGGGGAGTGAGAGTATGATAAGACACTGGCAAGTGGTAGTAGTAGCCCGAAGGTCAACAGATGACAGATGCAGGATAAAAGTACAATCAGCGGTTTAATAATAACTGGATGAATTAACAGGAAAGTCTTGATATATATATATATATATATATATATATATATATATATATATACACTAGGAGCGTATTACAGGGTGGGCGGAGCCACCGCCAATATCATATGCAATGTGAACAATCAGCATGTAATATAGATATGGCATAGAATGAACAGTCCAGCAATAGGGTGGAAAGAATAAGGCAGCAGGTATATGGTATCACAATAGAACAGCACACATCAAAGGGAAGAGCAACAATCCAGGTAGCAATATAATCACAATAGATGTGACAGGGATCCGGTACCATACATTGCCTTAATACTTTCATTAATACATGAACAGTTCAGCCAGAGAAGACAACAACAAGCAGCTTGAGCGGTATAGCCCATGGAGTATCACACATCAGAGACAGGTGCAGCTTGAGCTGTATAGCCCATGGAGTATCACACAGCAGAGACAGGTGCAGCTTGAGGTGTATAGCCCGTGGAGTAGCACACAGCAGAGACAGGTGCAGCTTGAGCTGTATAGTCCGTGGAGTAGAACACAGCAGAGACAGGTGCAACTTGAGCTGTATAGCCCATGGAGTATCACACAGCAGAGACAGGTGCAGCTTGAGCTGTATAGCCTGTGGAATTGCACACAGAAGAGACAGGTGCAGCTTGCAGTGTATAGCCCGTGGAGTATCACACAGCATTGACAGGTGCAGTTTGAGCTGTATTGCCCGTGGAGTATCACACAGCAGAGACAGGTGCAGCTTGAGCTGTATAGTCTGTGGAGTAGCACACAGCAGAGGCAGGTGCAGCTTGAGCTGTATAGCCCCTGGAGTATCACACAGCAGAGACAGGTGCAGCTTGAGGTGTATTGTCACTCACCGGACTGTGAGTGCTGCTTCTCGTGTGTTTAGGAACAGTGGCCGTCCACCATCCTGAGGGTCTGCGCATGTGCAGCCCTTTCAAACCTTCAGTACCTGTTGCTTTTAGTTAATTGGCTGATCAGGCAACACTCCCTATTTAAAGCACCTGTGGTCAATACCTCGTTGCCTGATCTTGATGTCTCATTCCCCATGAGCCTCTGAAGGTGTTCCTGTGTTTCCTCGTGTATTCAGCTCCTGCTGATTCCTGTTGTTCGTTTGTGGTTTCCAGACCACTTCAACTCTCCTGTGTTCATCGTGACTGCACCAGCTGATTCCTATCCGCTGCCTCCGTGCTTCTACAGTATCCTGCTCACTTCAACTCTCCTGTGTTCATCGTGACTGCACCAGCTGATTCTTATCCGCTGCCTCCGTGCTTCTACAGTATCCTGCTCACTTCAACTCTCCTGTGTTCATCGTGACTGCACCAGCTGATTCCTATCCGCTGCCTCCGTGCTTCTACAGTATCCTGCTCACTTCAACTCTCCTGTGTTCATCGTGACTGCACCAGCTGATTCCTATCCGCTGCCTCCGTGCTTCTACAGTATCCTGCTCACTTCAACTCTCCTGTGTTCATCGTGACTGCACCAGCTGATTCCTATCCGCTGCCTCCGTGCTTCTACAGAGTCCTGCTCACCTCAACTCTCCAGTGTTCATCGTGCCTGCAGCCAGCTGATTCCTATCCGCTGTCTCCGTGCTTCTACAGTGTTCCTGCTCATTTCAACTCGCCTGTCTTCATCGGGTCAGCGCTCCGCTGCTTTCATCTCAGCTACTGGTTATCAGACCGCCTCAACTCTCCCGTGTTCTCCAGATGTCCAGTTCCATATACTACTGCTTCCTGAGTATTGCCTCGTTCTTGCTGGTCTACCTACCGTGCGCTGCACCAACTTGGTTACCGCTTCCACCTTCCAGTGGTCTCTCCTCCTGCCGGCCTTCAGCCGCTCAGGTATCCCTGCACGTCTCTCTGACAGCCTGCTCTCCTGAACCGCGGTATGCATACTTCTCATTGACTGTGCTTGTGTATTGCATATCTAGCTGGACTGAGTTTGTTCTCCTCCGGAGTTCCCTATCCACTGAGACTATTGTTATCATTTGACTGTGTTCCCTATTTGCCTGGATAGTTATTGTGACTCTGTATATTTGTGCAGTGCTGCTCAGTTATAATTATATTGTGCATATCATCGTGGGATCAAGTTGGTGTGCCCGTGTATACTCTGCATTGCATTCATCTCCTCGTGCTCCTCCTCACATATATATTGCAGTGGTACAATTTGCTAGATGCAGACCACTGTCTCCTGTTCCCTGTGACACCAGTTTCAAGTATCCTCTCACGTAGCAGTGGTACAACTTGCTAACGCAGACCACTGACTCCCCTGATACCTTTACCTGGATTCCATTCCTTCACCTAGACAGCGGTACAACTTGCTATACGCAGACCGCTGACTCTCACCACCTCCTCGTTACTCCTGGACATTCCTCCTCACTATAGCAGTGGTACAACTTGCTATACGCAGACCACTGACTACCCTCACGTTTCCTTGTCCATCTAGTTCCTCGTGTACAGTTATCTACCTATTACCAGTGCTGCTAGTCATAGACTTTCCTCGAGCATTCTCTTACCATCTGCTGTCTCCTGTTCCGTGGTCACCCCGCTACCAGAGTACCATATTACCAACTATACAACTCTGGTAAGTCCATCATCTCGTGATACCTGGGTAAAGACTCCTAGTGCCCGTGACAGTAAGATCAGGCCCTGACAGACCCAGATTCGGAACCTACAGCTAAAGAGATACTGCAGCATCTGGTTACCCGTATGGAACAACACGATGCTCGCCAACAACTGTTGCTGCAATGTTACCAGGCGTTAGCCTCCCAAGGAACATCTGGGCACAATATCACAGCTACTGTTGATGCTCCTGTGCTTTCCTCTGTTTCCCCAGTGCCATCCCAGGTGTCTACGGCTTCCACGCTTCACCTGCCTACTCTGTCAAAGTATGATGGAGACCCCAAAACATGTAGGGGTTTTCTCAATCAATGCTCAGTTCATTTTGAGCTCCAACCTCAAAATTTCTCTACTCATCGTTCCAGAGTGGCCTATCTCATTTCCTTGTTTTCCGGACAAGCTCTCGCATGGGCTTCCCCTCTGTGGGAGAGAAATGATCCATTATTACAGGATAGTGCCAAATTTATTTCCACGTTCCGAAGTGTATTTGATGAACCAGGTCGTGTCATTTCCGCTGCATCCAGCATTCTCCGTCTACGTCAGGGTTCTTGTACAGTAGGCCAGTATGTCATTCAATTTAGGATATTAGCCTCTGAACTTCAGTGGAACACTGAAGCGTTAATTGCCGCCTTCTGGCAGGGGCTTTCTGATAAAATTAAAGATGCACTGACTACTCAAGAACTACCTACTTCTTTAGAAGATTTGATTTCTCTTTGCCACCGTGTAGACATGAGATTTCGTGAAAGAGAGTCTGAAAAAACAATTTCAGTTAAAGCACCTCTTCGCTCAAGTCCTCAACTTCGCCCAACTTCATCTCCGGTGATACCCATGGAGATAGGTCGCTCCAAATTAACGTCAGAGGAGAGGGACCGAAGAGTAAAGAATAGACTTTGTATCTATTGTGCTGATTCCACACATATGCTCAATTCATGCCCTAAAAAATCGGGAAATGCCAGGCCCTAACCAGTTCTGGAGAGGTGAAGTTAGGGTCCCTGGAGTCCTCTCCATGTTCTACGAAATTAAAAGTCTGTGCTTTTGATGTTACGGTTTCCTTTGCTACCAAATCCTTTAAGTCCCAAGCACTTATTGACTCTGGAGCTGCGGGAAACTTTATTTCTAAATCCCTCGTGAATCAATGGTCCCTACCAGTGATTACCTTGAAGACACCTATTACTGTGACTGCTATTGATGGATCACGCATTATCAATGGTCACCCAGAGTACGTCTCCAGTAACCCTTCAGATTGGTGTATTACACCAAGAAGAAATTTCATTTTTAATTCTTCCTGTTACTACAAGTCCGATTGTTTTAGGCCTTCCATGGCTTCAATGTCACTCTCCCCAGATTGACTGGCGCACTCCTCAAGTTACGTCTTGGGGAGCTGAATGTCATCATCGTTGTCTCTCTCAAGTCGTTCCTCTTAAAATACAGCAATCCTCCATTTCACCTTCCTCATCGGGACTTCCTCCTCAGTATGCTTCGTTTGCCGATGTATTTGATAAAACTCAGTCTGAACGTCTTCCTCCTCATCGTTCGTGGGATTGTCCGATTGATCTTCTACCTGGAGAGACTCCTCCCAGGGGTCGTGTGTATCCACTTTCATTACCTGAAACTCAAGCTACATCTGAATACATCCAAGAGAATCTCCAGCGAGGATTCATTCGACCTTCTACCTCTCCCGCTGGAGCCGTGTTTTTCTTTGTAAAAAAGAAGGATGGATCACTACGCCCCTGCATAGATTTTCGTGGACTTAATGCCATTACTATCAAAAATCGGTATCTCATTCCACTTATTACTGAGTTATTTGATCGTATTAAGGGAGCTCGGATCTTTACCAAGTTGGATCTTCGTGGTGCCTACAATTTAATTAGAATCAGGTCCGGTGACGAATGGAAGACAGCTTTCAACACCAGAGATGGGCATTATGAATACTTAGTAATGCCCTTCGGGTTATGTAATGCCCCCGCTGTTTTCCAGGGCTTCATTAATGAGATCTTCCGGGACTTGTTATATGTTTGTGTCGTCGTCTATCTGGACGACATATTGATCTTTTCACAGGACCTGCCTTCTCATCACCAACATGTGGCAGAAGTTCTTTCCAGACTCCGGAGAAATTCATTATTCTGCAAATTAGAAAAATGTTCATTCGAGTTGCCCCAGATTCCATTTTTGGGATATATTGTCTCCGGAGTTGGTCTGCAGATGGATCCAGAAAAGGTGAATGCTGTGTTACATTGGCCTCAGCCAACTACTCTTCGTGCAATTCAGCGTTTTTTAGGTTTTGCCAATTACTATAGACGCTTCATTCAAGATTTCTCATCGATTGCATCTCCTATTGTGGCCCTAACTCGTAAAGGGGCCAATACTAAGCAATGGTCATCTGAGGCTCTTCAAGCCTTTCAGTTTCTTAAAGAGTCCTTCTCCTCTGCTCCCATTCTTCGACAGCCTGATGTGACGCTTCCCTTCTTCCTAGAGGTAGATGCTTTTAATGTTGGTTTAGGAGCCATTCTCTCTCAAAGATCGGAGCAACAAAAATTCCATCCTTGTGCCTTTTACTCTCGGGGTCTTCTGCCTGCGGAGAAGAATTACACCATCGGCGACAAGGAGTTGCTGGCTATTAAAGTAGCATTAGAGGAGTGGAGATACTTGTTGGAGGGAGCTCGTCATCCTGTGACAATTTTTACTGATCATAAGAATTTGTCATATCTACAGTCTGCTCAATGTTTGAATCCTCGTCAAGCAAGATGGTCTCTTTTCTTTTCTCGTTTTGAGTTAATCATAACCTTCAAACCAGCTGCAAAGAATAAAAAAGCAGACGCTCTATCTCGAGCCTTTGTGACGTCCTCAGACGTTGAAGAGGGTCCCAATCACTCTATATTAGACCCCAAATGTGTTTCTCTGGCTGCTTCTTCCACTAAGGTGCTACCATTTGGGAAAACCCTCGTGCCTCCTGCTCTTAGTAGGAAAATCCTTTTCTGGTTTCACTCTTCTCGTTTTTCTGGACACTGGTGAACGCAAGACCTTTGAAATTCTCTCTCGAAGTTACTGGTGGCCTTCTATGAGGAGAGATGTCAAAGATTTTGTAGCCGCATGTGAATTGTGTTCCCAGTTCAAGACTCCCCGCAGAACTCCAGCGGGTTTGCTTCAACCACTACCCATTCCGTCCAAGCCATGGACCCATATTAGTATGGACTTTGTTACTGATCTTCCTCCTAGTAAAAACTGCAATACTATTTGGGTAGTGGTGGACAGATTTTCGAAGATGGCGCATTTCGTTCCCTTGACTGGTTTGCCTTCTTCTTCTACTCTGGCTGAGTATTTCATCAAAGAAATCTTTCATATTCATGGATGTCCGTCCGAGATTGTTTCAGATAGAGGAGTACAATTCGTTTCCAGATTCTGGCGGGCCCTCTGTAAGACCTTGGGCATACGATTATCACTCTCATCTAATGGGCAGAACAGGGGGAAGCGCACTACGAATATGTATAGGTAAAAGCAGCAGAATATCAGGTTAGTCCAACCTGAGATAGAGCATTAATACAGTAATATTCTGCGCTAGACCTAGATATGGAATAATATTGATCAGCCTAATGTGGTAAAAATGCCTTTATCAACTGGTATTAAATATACATTTGGTGGATTACAGGACATATGGACCCCATATACAGGGGTGTAAATGAACATCAAATATACATCATAAGTACATCATACATAAATGGAGCATAGTCATATGAAAAATAGGGTACAATGCTCCACTAATACTGGAAAGGGAATGGAACAGACGGTAAAACAATATTGAGCAGAATAGAATCCTGCGGATGTAGGGTGTCCAGAAATGTAAATTGATCCAAATAGGAGGGGGAGGAGGAGAAAAACAACGGCAGTTGCATATGAAAAACAGTCTCCAATAGTCCAGCAAAATAAAATGAAATGAAATAAAATAAACAAAATAAATTAAATGTCCAGCGGAGGAATAGAGAGAGAAAAGGGGTAATATTACTTGCGCTAGAACCAATCCAGGATATAGCGGTTATCCTGATGTAGCGATCATAAACCTGGTGTAATCCGTGTGGGGTCCAAACCTAAGATGGGTGATCCTCGCGAGGATTATTCAGTGCATGATCCAGAGACCGAGAGAATGGAAAGTTTTGGAGAGCAGAGTAGCGAGCGGGATGTCGGCGTGCGTGCCAACTGTGGAACGCACGCTTCCTGACTGTCACGACCGGATGTGCACAAACCGGAAGTGATGGGTGATAGGCCGACGCGTTTCGTCACCTAGGTGACTTTTTCAAGGCAGTGATGTATGTGTAGGGGAGGGCGGGTCTTATATACACTGTGTTGGAGTGTTCAGATCTTCTGAGTCACATGTTCTTATGTGATTAGCGTTTCAACATAATCTGTCCTTTACCGTTGAGTGTAGATTGATCAAAAAATGGAAATACAACATAACAAATGTACATATATCCAGAGAACTTGGTTGTATGCAATACTTATATAAACCAGAGTGCAGGAGTAACCTATATTTAAGCACACTTGAGTAAACTAACATCATAGTAATGTTATAGATGTATAAATGCGGGATACCGCATAATATGTATACGGAGGAGGAGGGGGAAGGGGAGGGGAAAGCTGACTGTTCCTGATGTTTAAGGTGTGGTTTGGGTCATGTGTCTCACATATCCCCAAATGTGGACTTGTGTGTGTATGTACAGAGATATAGCCATAATGATTGTGCATACGTATATTGATACATATATATATAAATATATAGATAAAGCAGAATTAGACATCTATGTCCATATATAGATGGATGGCATATGGATGGTACATATGTCTGCGATTTGGAAAGTGATCAATGACTTCAATTAAAGAGATACAGTGTGATGGGAGTGTTATACTTCTGCACTAATCTAATGCATCGTTATTAGAACAGATGAGACCAAATATAAATAGATGGTTGACAATAAATGGCTGGTATTTTCACTCTGATGATGGTGCATTACTAGCATCATACGGGGGTGTTAGTTCCGTTATAAGTTAGCGTCTGTTCTCTGTCACTAGGTAGGGAGATCAACTCTACAGATTGCGCACCGTGCTGAACCTGATATTCTCCATCGTTCGCACAATGGGTACTTGTCAGGCCCACACAGTATCGCCTCCGAGTTCGGATGGGATCGGGCATGGACTGTGTGGTATGTCAGCACGGTGCGCATCTGACCTTGCCGTACGTGATGAGTTTCACAGACAGCTACAGATATCGAACTCAATATTAAGTCCTTTGGGAGTCTGGGTACCTAGTTGAAAAATCCATCTATGTTCTTCTTTGTTGATATTTTTGGTGAGATTTCCACCTCGCCAATTCATCTTGATTTTTGAAATTGCCATAAAGGTAAGTGAGGATGGATCACTATTGTGTTTTAAATGAAAATGATGTGAAACGCTGTGAGTGTGTAGGCTCCGTTTGATGTTCCGTATGTGTTCCGCTAACCTTACTTTTAGCGGTCGGATTGTTCGCCCTACATATTGTAGTTTACATGGACACTGGAGGAGGTATATTACCTCTTTGGTTTCACAAGTTATGAAGTCTTTAATCTTGTATGCTCGGTCAGTCGAAGTTGATTGGAAGGTGTGGATGGGTTTAGTGCTTCTCACACCGCATGTTCTGCATGCTATGCATTTTCCGCAATTGTAGAAGCCTAACTGTTGTTGTTGTGGGATCAGGGTGGTTTGTATGGGTAGTTTTGGGGGAAGGTGATTTTGTACTAACTTTTTCTTCAAATCAGGGGCTTTGCGGAAAATAATGCTAGGTTTCTGTGGGAGAATTAGACGCGATTCAGGATCTTGTTTGAGTATGTTCCAGTGTGAATTTATAATTCTCTGGATTTTGAAAGCTTGGTTATTGTAGTTCGTGATAAAAGGTATTTTCTCTTGTTGTGTGGATTTAGTTGGGGAATGTCTTGGATGGAGTAAGGAATCTCTTTCTCTGACTTCAGCTTGCTTGTATGCTGATTCAATGGTATCTATAGGGTAATTTTTCTCAAGAAATTGTTGTTTGAGCTGATGCCCTTGTTCTGCAAAATGATGTGGTTGTGAACAGTTCCTCTTAATTCTCGTAAATTGACCATATGGGATATTATTAAGCCATTGTGGGTGATGATTGCTGGTGGCGAGAATATAGCTGTTGACGTCAACGGGTTTTTTTCATCCTCAATCAAACGGACAAACTGAAAGGGTCAATCAAGATCTTGAGACTTTTATAAGGATGTTCTCGTCAGCCAACCAAGACAACTGGGTAGAATTGCTTCCATGGGCTGAATTCGCTCATAACAACATGTACCATGAGTCATCTTCTAAAACTCCATTCTTTGTGGTTTACGGTCACCATCCGTCTTTTCCGGAATTTCCTGCCCTCCCTCCCACCCAAGTTCCTGCTGTGGAGACTGTTTGCCAAACCTTCAAGAATATTTGGTCTCAGGTCAAAACCTGTTTAAAGAAGACATCTGCCAGATATAAGTCTTTTGCAGATAAAAGGAGACGGGCTATTCCACCACTGAAAATCGGAGATCGTGTTTGGTTATCAACCAAAAATATCTGTTTGAAGGTCCCATCTATGAAGTTCGCTCCTCGTTTTATTGGTCCGTATAGGATCATTCAAGTTATAAATCCAGTTTGTTTCAAACTTTTACTTCCTAAGAATCTTCGTATTTCCAATGCCTTCCATGTGTCTTTGCTCAAACCTCTTATCATCAACCGTTTCTCGGTCCCTCCTTCAGCACCTCGGCCAGTTCAAATTCATCAAGAGGAGGACTTTGAGATTACTCACGTTTTGGATGCAAAAATTTAGCGATGAGTTCTTCGTTTCCTCGTTCATTGGAAGGGCTTTGGTCCTGAGGAGCGCTCATGGATCAAAGCTGAAGATCTCAACGCTCCAGCTCTTCTTAAGAAGTTTTATTCCAAGTATCCGGACAAACCCGGTTCCAGGTGTTCTGTGCCCACCTTTAAAAGGGGGGGTACTGTCACTCACCGGACTGTGAGTGCTGCTTCTCGTGTGTTTAGGAACCGTGGCTGTCCGCCATCCTGAGGGTCTGCGCATGTGCAGCCCTTTCAAACCTTCAGTACCTGTTGCTTTTAGTTAATTGGCTGATCAGGCAACACTCCCTATTTAAAGCACCTGTGGTCAATACCTCGTTGCCTGATCTTGGAGTCTCATTCCCCATGAGCCTCTGAAGGTGTTCCTGTGTTTCCTCGTGTATTCAGCTCCTGCTGATTCCTGTTGTTCGTTTGTGGTTTCCAGACCACTTCAACTCTCCTGTGTTCATCGTGACTGCACCAGCTGATTCCTATCCGCTGCCTCCGTGCTTCTACAGTATCCTGCTCACTTCAACTCTCCTGTGTTCATCGTGACTGCACCAGCTGATTCCTATCCGCTGCCTCCGTGCTTCTACAGTATCCTGCTCACTTCAACTCTCCTGTGTTCATCGTGACTGCACCAGCTGATTCCTATCCGCTGCCTCCGTGCTTCTACAGTATCCTGCTCACTTCAACTCACCTGTGTTCATCGTGACTGCACCAGCTGATTCCTATCCGCTGCCTCCGTGCTTCTACAGAGTCCTGCTCACCTCAACTCTCCAGTGTTCATCATTCCTGCAGCCAGCTGATTCCTATCCGCTGTCTCCGTGCTTCTACAGTGTTCCTGCTCATTTCAACTCGCCTGTCTTCATCGGGTCAGCGCTCCGCTGCTTTCATCTCAGCTACTGGTTATCAGACCGCCAGGTGTCCAGTTCCATATACTACTGCTTCCTGAGTATTGCCTCGTTCTTGCTGGTCTACCTACCGTGCGCTGCACCAACTTGGTTACCGCTTCCACCTTCCAGTGGTCTCTCCTCCTGCTGGCCTTCAGCCGCTCAGGTATCCCTGCACGTCTCTCTGATAGCCTGCTCTCCTGAACCGCGGTATGCATACTTCTCATTGACTGTGCTTGTGTATTGCATATCTAGCTGGACTGAGTTTGTTCTCCTCCGGAGACTATTGTTATCATTTGACTGTGTTCCCTATTTGCCTGGATAGTTATTGTGACTCTGTATATTTGTGCAGTGCTGCTCAGTTATCATTATATTGTGCATATCATCGTGGGATCAAGTTGGTGTGCCCGTGTATACTCTGCATTGCATTCATCTCCTCGTGCTCCTCCTCACATATATATTGCAGTGGTACAATTTGCTAGATGCAGACCACTGTCTCCTGTTCCCTGTGACACCAGTTTCAAGTATCCTCTCACGTAGCAGTGGTACAACTTGCTAACGCAGACCACTGACTCCTCTGATACCTTCACCTGGATTCCATTCCTTCACCTAGACAGCGGTACAACTTGCTATACGCAGACCGCTGACTCTCACCACCTCCTCGTTACTCCTGGACATTCCTCCTCACTATAGCAGTGGTACAACTTGCTATACGCAGACCACTGACTACCCTCACGTTTCCTTGTCCATCTAGTTCCTCGTGTACAGTTATCAGTGCCTATTACCAGTGCTGCTAGTTATAGACTTTACTCGAGCATTCTCTTACCATCTGCTGTCTCCTGTTCCGTGGTCACCCTGCTACCAGAGTACCATATTACCAACTATACTGCTCTGGTAAGTCCATCATCTGGTGATACCTGGGTAAAGACTCCTAGTGCCCTTGACATGTATAATCATTAACAGCAACACAGCAAAGGCACTGACAATCCAGGTGAGATTTCATAGATTAGGTAGGAACCTAACCAGGAAGGTAACTTGATCAACAGGCCCAGAGGAAAGTGAGGAAGCGCCTTTTCAAGTCTGGAGCCAAAACAGGAACCAATAGTATCTCAATTAGAAGTAGACAGGTAATCAGTCTGCACATGCGCAGTTTAGAACTTAGAGGGTTGAGGTCTGCTAATGAGACACAGGTGAATGTCCCAGTCTTTGTCTATAGAAGCCGAATGAGCAGCGTGTGACAATGGTACACCGTCGATGGCCCAGGGAGCATGTCTTCAGGTCATGTGTCAGCTTCTTTGGCTTGTCAGATGCTGAAGTGATCTGTCGCTATTGGCTGCCACCTCATGTCATCATGGACAATCTGTACATTGTGCAGAGTGACTACGAACGTCTGCCCAACATTCCTACAATGATACCACGACTGACCAATCTTTGCAGTGCTACATTTCTGTGCGTCTAGGTCATTCCAGACCTCAGTGGGTGTCGTGGCGAGATTGTTCCATCCAACCTTTAGTGTGCTGAAGATGGTACTGTGGGCTTTTCTGAAGCACATCCATCAATTTATACATCTGTCACTTGATGAATAGTCCCTTGTGCCCATAAAGTGGCAGTTTTCCACACATTACATATATAGCCCTGATCCCATCAAGTGGAAAATCATCTATATTTAGGAATAGAAAGTCATTTGATAAATATTCAGGCTGTATGTGATGCATCTCGCTAGATTTGATGCCTGGTTGCTAAATGGACAGGAAGAAGCCATGATTCTGTTGCCTTCAAGCAATCAGGCATGTGGCGCAAATCATCCACGGGACAAGGCCACTTGAAGACGTGTGGCCATTAGGTTCTTTTATAACTTACATTGCTTACATCGTTTTTATAGTTAGGCCATTTTTTTCATAAATAGATTTGTTTACATTGGACCAATAAAAGATATGTTTGGAAACTTGTCAACACTCTGCATTATTGTATACTAATATAAAAATGTGTGGAATACTGGTTTATAATAGTGCCATATCATGTCAAAATTTCTTCCTCATTGGTTATAACATTTTTTTGAACAATATAAATCAATCAGCCAACGCTCCCCAAAATTGGAAAAAGGTGGTTGGTTGCTGCCACTAATCTTTCTTAGAGACACCTGGGGGTAAATGTATGAATCTCCGGATTCCTCATGTCCGGCGTGTTCAGCCTCTTCAGCGTTTAAATTTAAAGTGGCGCTGCATTGTAAAGGGAAACTTCCCTTTACAATGCAGCACCGCTTTAAATTTAAGCGCTGAAGAGGCTAAACACGCCGGAGATGAAGAATCCGGAGATTCATAAATTTACCCCCAGATAGTCTCCAACAAATATAGAGCAAAACTTGAGATTAAAAGATCGGGAGCATTAGGGAAGGGGATGATATATTAGGTTAAAATAAAACATACCAACAATATATATAACCATATAATTGGTTAGACAATCAGTCAAATTAATATCCATTTTGACTTGTAATATCTGTGCAGCCAAATGAATTGAACAGTCAAGTGCTCACAAATTGTGTTGTGCACATAACAAATCCCTATACCACAATAAACATATACTGAGATGACAACTGTACCAGTGTGTATCTATAGACTACTGATAGATTGTAAAGTGTCACACATGTATTGTCAATCAAAATATGTCAGAGATTAGGGATATGATAATAAAGTTCAAACTCCAAAATGTATCTTTGGGTCAAATAAAGTCAATGGATGTATTGATTCACAAGCTGTGTTGAAAGATATCCTCTATGTGGCTCCTCACTCCTCAGCCCCTCCGCCAAAACCATGCAAGATGCTACATAAAATGGAAAGAGAGGAGGATAGAATAGTGTAATACTGTTTAATCAATTTTTATTAAAATATGTTAAAAACAATCACACTCATATTTGGAAAGCATTGGTCACTGAAAGGTTTCATTGGCCGTCCCTTCCTCCGGAGTTCACTGAAAATGTTCTGACGTCATGGAGCTCTTGAATACGGATGAGAGACACAGCGGCTTGGTCATGATGCAATCTGTACTCCCGCACTGCTTATATGTATGCATGTATATGCACACACATATAAAATGTAAAGTTGGCTCTTTGCAGTACCTATTTTTTGTCTATTAGTTTCTGACTGGTTGGCAATCCCTATTCTATACCTTCCTTGTGCGGAATGTGAGTATATAAGGTTTGGCATTATTAAAGGACCTGTGGTAGCGCCTTACATGCGCACTCTATCCTTTTATTCTGTTCTTAGATACACTAGCTATAAAACTCGCACTTTTATGCACTTTTCCTTACACAGTGTTGCCTTACTCAGTCTTTTGACCACACTAAATAACACAAGTTTTACAGAACTATTTATCCAATATTCACTGTATCTCAGCAGTACTTCACAGTATATATTCGTTATAAATAATCAATACTCATAACATATGTATGTATTTAAATCAAAGTATTTTACTGCTAACACAGAAAAGCTTGTATTCACAATTCACACATATATATCGTAACGTTGTTCAACATAACGTAGTATATCAATATAACATTAACCCTAGGTTCACCACCGTTATTCCTTACACTAGCCTAGCTTTACATATGTATCCTTAATAAGAATCAGTATTTATAATATTGATTTAACTATCACAGATATCAGACAATAGCTACTCAATTATATGTATATAAATAGTTAAATCCACATTACAAATACACATATAGCTCTATGGATATATATATATTAATGATATTTATCAAGTCCTTGTATCCTCGGTCCGATTCTTATCTGCAGTGTAGGGAACATGGATGGAATCCTTTCTTGTAGCTTAGTGTAATATATATATATATATATATATATATATATATATATATATATATATATATATATTGTAGTGTGTTGTAATCCTATAGATCTTTTCTGCAGTGTAGTGTATCCCTATTTGTATAATGTTCCTGGTCTAATGTTCCTAGTGTAATGTTCCTAGTGTAATGTAGAGCTCTTTGTCAAGAGGCAGCAGGCATCCAGAGAGAGAGAGGGGGTCCTGAGTCTGGACTTTTACAGTCCAGACTTGGAAACTCCCAGCCTCCCAAGTAACAGCGTGTGTGTGGTGATTCACCACACACACATGGAGCTTCTTGGGTCCAGGGGTGATGATGTTATCACCTCTGTCGGTTCTCCCCACTATGTATGTGTCCAACAGTAAAAAGCAAGTGACCCTCCCACTGTCCCAACACCCTCCTTTGTCTCAGGTTTCAAAGCTGTTATCTGAAACTGACCAGAGTTGTGTGTGGGGTTTTACAAACACATGCAAAATAGCTAATTCTGCAATGTGGCTGGGAGGATGGGAGATACTTTTGAACAATGCATGAAATGGCTTGAGAATTATATCATAGGAGAGGGTTCTTCAACAGTCCCCCTGTTGTCGGAAAACCGACACTACGGGGGGTATTCAATTGTTAGCGAGACGCGATAAAATTTCGTGCTCGAAAAAGAAAAAAAATTCCGCGCTCGTTTATTGCCGTTGGAGCGCTCGTTTTAAAAACAAACTTGCTCAATGCAAATGTTTTTTTTGCATCCTCCGCCTCGCGCTCTACTATTGGTCCTAGCGAGTTTGAAATCTAAGGGGAGTGTTTTACGCAGGCAGCTCAGTATGAAAAAATAATGCAGCCAACAGCAAACTGTCATTTGCTGATAGCTGTTGGCTGGCTTGGTTGGTGACTGCTGTGGCTTGTGACTCCTGAGGCTTGTGACTCCTGACTGCTCTCCATTGCTCTAATCTTCGAAATTGGATTAGTGAGTTGACTCTACACTGCACTATACACACTATTTTTTATAAAAAAGTAAAAATTTTTTTTTACAATACAGGCAAATACACACAAAAATATACTACAGACATACCACACTTATTTAAGTGCACCCACCACACACACACACACATATATCTCCTCTTTTATATATATATATATATATATATATATATATATATATATATATATACATTTACATACACACACATTTTAAAAAAATTTTTTTCTTTTTCCTGTATTTAAGCAATTGCAGTTTTGTCTTGTTTTAGGATAAAAATTGAATTAGTTTGCATTTACTTCTTTGCAGTCTACATAGATTGTATTGCACGTAGTTTTGTCCCTTAAAAATTATAATATAATTTAGTTAAAATACAACTGCATATATTTTTATCTAGTGTTACATTATTTTTTTGCTGTATTTCTACAATTGTATTATTGTCCTTTTTCCCTTCAATAAATTTAATTAGTTATCATTTAGTTTTCTGTAGTTTATAGATTGTATTTAACCTAGTTTGGTCCCTTAAAAATTATATTATAATTTATTTTTAATACAACTGAATTTTTTTTTTTAGTCAAGTACTTGTGTAGTTTAATTAATTGTTATTACTAGTGTATTATAGTAGGATATTGTACTGTATCCTTAGGCAAGTGTTGTTAAATAGTCAATAGTTTTTATTTATTTTTGCAAAGAAAATTTATTAGAGTAGCCATGTCTAGGGAGCGTAGGGATTCTTCTTCTTCTTCTGCACAGGGAACCCAAGAAGAAACCCAAGAAGAAATTGTCAGCAGTGGCGAGGAATGGAGAGACCGACCTGAGGAGCGCCAAGAAGAAAGAAGGCGGCAGCAGTTTGTGAGCAGCGTGCAAGCCAGCACAAGCACCCAGCAGCAACATCTTACAGAGAGTGGATCTGATGATGAAGAAGGACCATCTGTAACACGATCCAGGCGCTTCACACTTGAGGAGAATGAAGTTCTTGTTGCTGGGGTACTGCAACATTACGAGACACTGAAGGGTGCCCAATCGCTGAAGGCGTCCTTCAAGCATAAGCAGAAGATTTGGTCCCAGATTGCCTCTGCTCTGTCCGCAGTAGGTGTTCGAGTCCGATCAGTTGCGGTTTGCATGAAACGCTTTCGGGACTGCAAGCGCACCACGAAGGCAAAGATGGCAGCCGTTGCCCGTCATTCTAGGGGAACCGGTGGTGGCAAGCCACTGCGCCTAAAATTTAAGCCTTGGGAGAAGAAGATGCGGCAAATTCTCAGTGATGATCTTGTGGAAGGAGTGGAAGGGGACAGTGGACACCCTTGATCCATCCACCTTCCAGCCACGAGGTATGTATAATTGTCTATAAAAGTAATGATGTCAATTAAATTTGTACAAAATTCTAATTTTTTTTTTACAATTTTGCAGAACAAGATGCAGCACAAAGGAGAAGACATGAAAGTGAAGCAGTACCCCGGAAGAGAAAATCCAAATCAGGAGGTAAATGGCAAATGTATAATAAGGAATTTTTTTTTTGGATTTTTATTTTTTTACTTGCCTTGCCAAAATCTTATATAAAGATGTACTAATAAATCTTTCTTTTATGTATTTTAGATTTGGGTTATTCTCAAGGACACAAGGGCCAGAGGAGTGTAGAAGGAGAAGGTATGATATAAAGATGCACACATGCATGTATACATGCTCCATAGATTACATACTTTACACTACACATTACACCCATTATAGTGCTAGATTTACTAAGCTGCGGGTTAGCAAAAGTGTGGCTGTTGCCTATAGCAACCAATTAGATTTTAGCTTTATATGAAAGCTAGAATTAGATTGGTTGCTATAGGCAACATACCCAATTTTTCTAATCGACAGCTTATTAAATGTAGCCCTTAACCTTTTAACCTTAAAGCAATATTATTCACACATAACAGTTTTTATGGACAATATCACCTATGTCAAATAAAAAAACAAAACTGTTCCATAATAAAGTTGTTTATTATTTTATTAGGTTTTACATCAAAATTTAATCAAACATATTTGTGTATGTATGTACATACATCATCATCACCATTTTTTTTTTTTAGTGCCACAGATTCCGCAGCACTGTATCGAGAAATCACTCACATCAGTCCCTGCACCATTGGAGCTTACAGTCTAAATTCACACACACACACAGACACTCGGGTCAATTCCAATAGCAGTCAATTAACCTACAAGTGTGTGTGTATATATATATCTACATATACACATACATATCTACATATACACATACATATTTACATGTTTATAATTTTGTAATAGTAAGATAGAAATGTATATCATTTGTCTAATAATACCAGGGAATTGATGTTACACTTGTTACTATAATTATTGCATGCAGTTAATATATATCAAAAAAATATTCTTCCAATGTAAAATGTAAGTTGTTATTTTTGGTGCATCTAATATTTCCATAAAATTGTCCAAAAACAAAAATGTAATGTTATTGCTTCTATATAACTAAAAAGAAATTTTATTTTTTATTATAGGTGTAACATTGCTTATGCCAAGACAAGTCGCAGTGGAAGTAGCGAGAACGGCTTCCAATCAAGGTATATATTGTGATCAAGTAGATAGAATATATTTTAAATATAGTACATTTTGCAAAGCTTATTTTAATTATTTGTTACAGAAAAAGAAAGCCGTTTAACCAAGTCTACTCATCCTGCCAAAACTGTTGAACCAAATAAAAAAGGTAATTATATTTGCATTGTAAAACAATATGCATATATCTCCTTCTTTCTCTTTTACTATAACTCTCTCTCTCTTGTTATATCACTGTCGCTCTTAGGTCTATCAATGTCTCTCTCTATTTCACTCTCTCTCTCTCTTTCTCTCTCTTTCTCGCTCTCTTTCACTATCACTCTCTCTTTTAACTGTCACTCTCCCTCTTTTTTTCTTAATATTGCTTTATCTCTCTCTATCTTTTACTTTCACTATCACACTCTCTCACTCACTATTCCTCATTGTCACTCTTGATTACTATTTAAATCCTTGCCAACAATTAATATTAGCATCTAATTGTATTTTAAAATTAACTTACAGCTCACAAGAGAAGAAGAGTGACTGAGGTACACGTCTCGGAACCTGTTGCTGATGTACAGCAAGGTAATGTTTACACAGAATTAATTTTTTGTTTGGTCTCAGCAAACTTTTTTTTTAATGTGTCATTTTTTTTTTTATCTATATACCTATCTATCTCTCTCTCTCTCTCTCTCTCTCTCTCTCTAGCTATCTATATATATATATATATATATATATATATGTAATAATTTATTTTATCTAATTTATTTTTATGTATAGAAGCCCGACCCGTTGAAGAGATGTGTGAAGAAGGGGGAACATCAATAACCCTTGCTCATAGTCGTGAAGGTATGAAGATGTTGAAAATTGTGTGTACATAACTATCTAGCAATATAATCGTATTTTTTTTTCAGATCCATAGGAATATACATATTGTAATTGTACACATGTATCATTTTAGATAATGAAATGTCTCACATATTTTTTGGGTATTTAATAGACAAATTTTAATTTTTATTTGTTTATTTTATGTTTTAGAATCCATCATCCCAAGGGAACGGGTGGTAACACCAGTATCCACCTTTTATTCTCAAGCTGCCATGGAAGAAATAGCATCTCCTGTCGGCTCAGTAACCGGTGACTAATTTTTTTTTTTAATTTTTTTATCAGAATACATGCATTTCTCAAATTATTTTAAACATGGAAATCATATAATGTAATATCTGAATAATTGATGTAGTTTTTTTTTTTTTGTTTTACAGAGCAATTAGAACATGACAGTGAATCACTGACATTTTCGCCAGTTCACAGTTTGGTCCACGAAGATGCTGCAACAAGATTTGAGATGCTACAGCAAGCCTTCCCCAACCTTCAAGTTCCAACCACCGAAGGGGAAGGTTCATCTCAAGCAAGGGTACCTTCCACAGGCACCAGTCTTCCAACACAACTGGTGCACGGTTCGTTACTGGAGCGACTCATCACAGTGCACAGTGAAATGTCAGCATCTATTCAAGTAAATAACAACTTACAAACGCGAATGGCTGTTGCAATGGAGCAGAATACAGCAGTGTATTACCAGATTAATCAATCCATGGCACAGATGCATATGCTACAACAACAACAACAGACAATGCATCTGCAAATGCTGTCAATGCATGTAATGAATATCAGTGAAGAGCTGAGACTCCGGCGAGTACAGGGTAATGTTTCAGTCCCATTAGCTGATTGGAACATTTCTGGATTTGTTCCCCCAACACCACAGCAGAGGACGTCATCTGCACTCCACACCCCCGTGGTGGAAGTAAGAAGAGCGGAGTCAGCAAGGAGGAGATTGTTACAGGAACATCCAGAAGAGGAAATCATCAACCCCCTCTCATCTGAGGAAGAAGGGTAAGAAAATGATTAGTTAAAAGAAGCGTATAACTGATAATAGGTTAGTGACATAAAAACAAAAATATGTCATATGTACAGTAATGTCTACTTTTCTGGATTAAAAATGCATATTAGGGAGAAATCATTGTTTTTTATATTTTATTTTTTAAAGTTTCTTATATGAATGTAAATGTATCCTAATTTCTATGTTTTACATTCAATTCTAGGTAACCCAGAAGCATCGTGGATCAAAATGCGTAGGAAGTTAAAGCAAGAGGATAACATCATCCAAAAGCATTACGTTACAATGTTATTTGGTATTTATTTATTTCTCTCTAGGATGCATGCCTGAAATGTCTGAGTCTCCGTGTGTGTGAGTCTCCTCGTGTGTGTGTGTGTGTGAGTCTCCGTGTGTGTCTGTCTCCTCGTGTGTGTGTGTGAGTTTCCGTGTGTGTCTGTCTCCTCGTGTGTGTGTGTGTGTGTGTGTGTATATATATATATATATATATATATATATATATATATATATACATAAATATATATATATACATAAATATATATATATATATTTTTTTTTTTATTCTTTAGAAAATTTAAGTAATCATATTTTTACTTTTTTATCCTAACACAGAAAAAAGTGAAATGTAAAGACCTTTCAACATCAGGAATGATCAGCAATGTTAAATATTTGGTGAGTTTGTTTCAGTTTATTCTTTTTCATAAAAATGTAATTTTTTTATTTTTTTTGCAGAATGGAAGGGATATCATGTGACATGGACAATGAATATTCTACTCCATACTGATCCTTCCTTGTTTTAAAAGTTATGTTTGTATTTTGTAAAAAAATACAGGTTTTACATACACTTCTTTCTTTTTACTTTTTTAAGATTGCACCCAAATATTGGATGGATACAACTTTATGGAATATGGAATCGAAAATTGCAGACATAACTAGAGTTTTCAGGTAAAAAACTATATAACTATTGACTTAGACATACATTTTTAATGCAGTCTATTTGAATGTTAACATTTTTCTCCTTATCAAGAGTCCAACAATAGGATATGTTTTGTGTCCATATCAACTAAAGCACTATCAATGTTCCAGTATTTAGATGTGAAATGTAATATTAATTTCAAAGATAAGCTTTTAATAAAAAAAAATTCTTGCAGATGTTCGGATGGAATTGGTGGATGTCATTTTAAAGAAACAGCTTGAAAATCCAAGGGACTGAATGAACTTAAGAAAAATGAATTAAAAATCTTATGTATTTTGTACAATAAAATTTTACTTTTGAATTTATTGTTCCTTTAATTATTAGATAGATACACCTTCATCAAATGCAGTTACCTAGCCAATATTTTAGGGGGATAGTATTTCCATTTTTTAAATTTGGGATGTTGTACACTTGTTAACTGTGAACTACTGCAACCATTTTTGGAAAAAAAAAATGCAGCACATGACAATAGAGAGAATAGACATGACATTTTTACATGTACGCTAAACTTTTTTGTATACATGTATGACGGTTGTAATGGCTCCTACTCTGATATATAGTCATTAGTGGTTAAATTTGCATACATATTTTTAATTTAATTAAATTTAAAATTAAAAAAGTTGTGCTTAGGTAAGAAATAGTATTATTAAATTAACTTTCAGGGAAAGAGTTGAATGTTTAACACTCAAGATAGTTTAATCCCATTGAAAATTATCTCAAACTGCTAAGTATAGCGTTTTCTTTAAAAAGGTATTGATACAACAGGGTGTATTATAGCATCTGTTTGTATAAACACATCACTAGATTTACTTTGATTGTGGCATAGCTCAGGCAGATAAAAAATATATATATAAAAAAAAAAAAATTCTAAGCCCCAAAATAATAAAAACAGTTTTCCACTTTCTATTTGCTTGTAAACATATTCCTGACAGTCTACTGCTGTATAAGTAAAAAAAATTATTTTTTTTTTGATTTGGGTTTACCTTTATTTTTCAAAACCAGCACTAGGCAAAACAACTTGGGTGATAGGCACTATAGCAGGGGTAAGAATGCCATAATGACTAAACACCCACAGACTGTTCAGCGCTGGCCTGGATTCGCTAACAAGGGTGTTCCCCTTGAAAAATGTAAGCGTGCCACCCCACTATTGACACCCAGGCCAGTGCTGATACCACTAGGGCTCTTCCTACTAGGCAGGGGCTCTGGGTAGTAGGGTAATAAATGTGTATTTTTAGTATGGGAAAAAAAAAATTAAAAAAAAAAATTCAGATTTGTGGAACTACATGTCCCAGGCAGCTATGCTTACCAAATTATTGTCCCCACGCTGCTACTAGTATAAGTACAAGCACCAGCATACCCACTTAACAAAATAGTAAAATAAAATCACAACACCCTCATTACCAAAAAAAAATATTTATATAAAAGAAACCAAAAAAAATTGTTTTGTGGAACTACAGGTCTCAGGCTGTCGTGGGTGTCATGTCATGTTTCCACTTGTGCTTTGCCAAGTGCCGACATGCCCTGGCTGCCGTGGGTATGCTGGTGCTTGTACTTATACTGGTAGCAGCGTGGGCACACTATTTTGGGCAACAATGCTGGCTGGGACCTATAGTTCCACAACATAAAATGTTTTTTTATTTTACTTTTTTACACAAATATTCTTCCTTTATTACCCTACTACCCACAGCCCAGGGTGGTAGGAAGAGCCCTAGTGCTATCAGTAGTGGGGTGAGTGTCCCTAGGGGGGTGGCTAGTTTACATTTTTAAAGGGGAACACACTGCCTAGGGAATCCAGCTCAGCGCTGAACAGTCTGGGTGTTTAATCATTATGGCATTCTTACCCCTGCTATAGTGCTAATCAACCAGGCTAGTTTGCCCAGTGCTGTTTTATTGAAAATATGGGTTACGCTTTGACATTTTTTCCAGAGTTTTTCTAATTAAACAGCACTAGGTCGGCAGCACTAGGGTTAAGTTTAAATTTAGGTTCAGAAGATGTACATCTGCATCAGAACACGGTAGCTGTCATGTCTTTCTAGTAAAGGCTGCAACAGAGTATTTCAGCAATGCTACTTTTTTTTCTTATTTTTTTTGAATAAGGTGTACATGAGGGTGTTTATTGTATTTCTTGGGGTTTTATTTTTTTTTATAAAGATTTGTGGTTGTAATGAGGGTGTTGTGCTTTTATTTAACAATTTGATTTGTGGAACTACAGATCCCAGCCAGCCATGTGTGTAAGAGCATGAAGACACTTTTGGTTCTCAAAGTGGCATCAATCTTTTTTGGGTGCCATGGGAATCCTGATGCTTGTAGTTAGAGTAGTAGCTGCATGGCCACACTATTTAGGCAAACATTGCTGGCTGGGACATGTAGTTCCTCAAATAAATAATTTTATTTTTTTTATAAAAACAAAATGCCCATTTATAAGCCCCAGGCCAGGGGTATTAGGAAGAACCGTAGTGCTATCAGCACTGGGCTGGGTGTCCCTAGGGGGGAGGCCAACTACAATTTTTAGGGGACAGCACTCACTAAGGAATCAAGGGCAGCACTGAACAGTCTGTGGTTGATTAGTAATTATGACAGTGGGACCAAACTGCGTTTCTCTTCCCCTGCTATAGTGCCTATCACGAAAAAAAAATAAAAAAATTGTTTATTGATATCAAAAAAATAAAGGAAACAATATTTAAGACTAAAGTCACTTTTGTTGGATGATTATTCAAAAAGGTACTGCAGTGATCACTTTTTGAAACTTATATATGAATACATTTTGGAATAAGTCGTTTTTATTTTATTGTGTATAGTCCTAGAGGAAAAAAAAAAAAAAAAAATGGACACCACACTGCTTCTCTCTGCATATTTTTTTTCAGTCCAATATCCAAAAGATCCATGTTGCTTTGTTTTTAGGAGATCTATTAGAAATAATAAAATTAGGTCAGTATCAGTCTATTAAGAAAAATAAATTTGATTTGCATTTCATAAAAAAATTATTAAGGGTCAGCAATATTGTCAAAAGATTTCAGTTATCAATTGACATATCCAATCACATCACTCCCTTACATATAAATGCAATACAACAAATACATTTTTTTAAAGTATAAAAAAAAAATTATACTCACCATGATGTTATTTTTCACTTCCTTACCCATTTTCTGAAAAGCTAGATTATATCCTCCTTTGGGGCCAGGTACACAGTTTGCCATCATTCCTGTATATATAATAGTACAAGGACATTTTTTTTTTTATAAAAAACACACATCAATTTTAACCGTTGTAAAAAAAGTAATACTTACATGAAAAAAAATCTTCTATTACACGTTGACGAACATGAGTTGCAAACTCCTCCATCTGACCAAGCTCAGGAGAAAGGTCCAAATCCAAACTAATGTCTGGATCAATTTCAACCTCCAATTGGTTTGCAATACAAATATTGTGAAGAATACAGCAACCAATAATTATATTGCAAACTTTTGTAGGGTGAATATAAAAGCACACCGCCGGACCGGTCTAAACAGCGGAACCGGCTTTTAAGTGTACCAAAGGTTCTTTCTATTACACCCCTGGTACGAATGTGTGCTGATTGGTACCTTTTTTCTGAGGAAGATACAGGGTTGCTTAAAGGAGTCAGCAACCAGGAACAATTTCCATATCCACCGTCGCCTTTAAAAAAAAAAAAAAAAAAAAAGCATTTTTAAAAACAGTGACACATCATTAAATTTTTTTAAGGGTTTACAACTACACTTGTAATACACAATTAACAAAAAAAAATTAAAAAAAAAAATTACCAAGCAGCCAGCCATTTGGAAAGGATCTTTCTTCGAAATTCCGGAATAAGGACGACTGTTGCAGGATGAAGGAGTCATGGGATGAACCTGGGAAACCAACAACAACATTAGTGATTTTTTGCTTAGCATCACAAACCATCTGAACATTGATGGAATGGAAGTGTTTTCGATTACGAAAACATTCTTCCATTCGACGGGGTGGTGTAAGGGCAATGTGGGTGCAATCAATTGCACCCAGCACATTGGGCATTTGAGACAAAGCGTAAAATTTAGCTTTGACCTCACACCACTCATTGGCAGACTGCGGGAAATTAATAAACGTTGCAGTGTGCTTTTTGAGGGCATTTAGGACCTGGAACAGGACCCTAGAAAAAGTGGGCTGGGAATACCCGGCAATAACTGCCAAGGTGGGCTGAAATGTTCCTGAGGCAAGAAAATGCAAAACACCAAGCAGTTTGGCAAGTCCAGGGACTGCACGGTTACTAGGGTAACAAGGTTCCAGGTCCTGTTTTACAATCTCATACAGATTGTAAATTGCAGAGGACGATAGGCGATATAGTCTTCTCACCTCGTCCTCGGCCAATCCGTCAAGCAAACGCCTGTTGCGGTACAGACGCGGCCTGGGGATCCTAGTCCTACTTGCCACACTGGACAATGCAGCCATTGCCTGTCCACCATTCTCTCCCACAGCCTCTCCCTCTTCCATACCCGCATTCACATCACAAACATCAACATTCTCTCCAGACACTCCCACATTTGCAGCACCTTGCATTTCATCCAAAGCAGTCTCCTCCATACATGCAGCATACATGTACATCCACACTGTGTCCACGAATGGCTCCATTGAAATGAGACAATAATTAAAAGGGGTGAATTTGAAACTAAAGTATTTAACTATTTTTAACAAAAATTGTAGGGAAAATTAATGTTTGTGCAGGGGATTAATGGACCTGTGAGATGCATTATTTTTATATGATATTAAATTGGTGTAAGTGATTAATTTATATGTTAATTTTGCAAACTTTACAGACAGACAACACCAAGCACAAATACGATACTTATCTTTAGGAAATCCTGGATAATCCACCAACGAACACTACTGGAAAATGCTCAGAAAGATTGGTATGCACAAAAAAAACACTGAGGCAACAGTCAGTTCACCACAGAGCTGATCACCACAACTGTACACTCAAGTGTTTGGAATGAAAAAAAAAAAAAAATTAGTTTAAATAAAATAGGACTGCACCACTGATGGATTTTTTTAAAGGGGGAACTTTGAAAAAATATTTCATTATTTACACTGTATTTTTGTTTAAAAAAAGTTATTTTAAGTTTTCAGGTTGTTTTAATTACATTTTACACCTAATCTTCAGTTTAATATCTTTTTTTAATAACTAAAAAAAAAAATTTTTTACTTTGAGCAGACCAAGGAGGTGCGAGATGAAACTGCAGATTTTACTTTTTCACACTCAGCGTTAAAAAACAATTGAATAGCTTTTCCCGCTGAGCGTTCACATCCAGCCTATACTTTAACATTGACAAACGGTTGGAGCGCGATAACACCTTTTCGGTAAAAAAAACCAAAACAATAGAATTGAGGGAGAAGTTTCCGCACTCGAAAAAAAGGAAAAATAGCTAAAAAATGACTTAACGCGCTCGAACTTCAAAACTCGCTAACAATTGAATACCCCCTTACAAGTTAGAAGTTACCTGTCCCTAGATTTGGTGGTGAACAAAAAAAATAAATAAAGAGAGAGGGAGAGAGAGAGACCCCGATAATTTTCAACTCTTTCTTCCTCTCCCTACCAACTATGGAGGAGATAAAAAAACCATCTTATGTTATTGGTGCACAACAGGAAAAAACTTCCTAGAGGGGGAACCATAGTGGAAAAAAAATACACCCTTTCCCCGAGGGTGTGAAGAGCAGGAGAGAAGAAAGGAGAAGAGGAAAAGAGAAAAAGGCACAAAGGAATAATAAAAAAAACAAAGACATTCATGTAAAACAGATCCCATGCCCGCGAAATCCATGATGCCCGCAATGTCCATGATGCCCACAAGGTCCATACCCCCCTTTCCTTAATAGTTCATCATTTGTTGTCCTTTAGTCGTCATGTGTTACTAATACCAATATAATGAGAACTATTATGGGATGATTGAGAAAATGATACTTTGGCATCATGTTCCAGCTTGATTGTAGCTTGATTCTCAGAAAGTTTCTGCAGTATGTCTTCTTTCTTCCCGAAGTCGAGCAGCCAATTCTTTAGTTCTGAACCAAAACCAAGCAGAATTTTCTGAAGCCTCACAGTAGTATCTGGATGGGTACCTAGTCACTTCTCTGGGGTTGCTGGTGATCTTCCTCCGCTACATCCACACCTATAGTGGGAGAAAGAGTAAAATATGCTCCTCGGAGAAGTGTCCCTCTTGGAGCGCTGTTAGTTGCATATACAGTACAAGATGTAATCAGGGTAGGGCTCTAGGATTTTCCTTTCCTTACATTTTGGTTCTCAATGATCAGTTAAAACTTTTTTTTTATTATTTTATTTGGAAGGGTTATGATTTCTCAATCTACCCATCTCAATGAGCACAGAAGCACTCTACTGAGTTAAGGAGGCTTGCATGGTTTTCACTTGATCAACGTAGAGAACTTTACGTCTTCTCTGAGAGTCTTTCTTTGTAGTCATTGGCCTTTGTACTTTAAGCATTGTGTCACCCAGGATTTCAAAGACCTGATATGGTCCCTCCCAGTTTGCATCCCAAGGACCTGCCTTTCGGAATGTCTTGATCATTACCAGACTATCTACTGGAGGCATGGGAGTCTCCCCCTGTAGATAAGGTTTGTTCAGCCGGATGGCTGCGTATGGCAGCAGTTCTTTCAGGTTATTTTGCACCTGTTGTAAGAACACATCTTTGGCAATCGCCTCTTTGATGGGGTTTGACAACCGTGGTTCATTGGGGAAGCAAAGTGGCATTTTTTGCGACCAGTCTTGAGCTCAAATGGTGTGATCCCTGTTGTCGTTGCCTCAGTTACCCGAATACCCATCAGTATTGCAGGCAGAGCTGTCACCCAAGAGGAGCCCTTCTCTAACAGTATCTTGGTCAAACGAGATTTGAATGTTCGATTCATTCGTTCTACTATTCCTGCTGATTGGGGATGATACGGTACATGAAATCGCTGTTTTATATCCAGTAGTTCACAAAGCGCTTTCATGACCTTGCCAGCAAAGTGTGTTCCCCGATCAGATTCAATGATCCTGGGAACTCCCCAACGTGACAGAATCTGTTCCCATAAGACCCTTGCTGTGGTAGTAGCAGAGTCATTTACAGTTGGAATGGCCTCAACCCATTTTGAAAATACTTCCACCACTACCAAGGCATACCGACAATTGAGACTGCCAGCTGGTAGTGGTCCTATAAAATCTATCTGTAGGACAGCCCAGGGTCCTTCTGCAGGGGGCACATGCTGTAAAACCGGCTTGAGAGCTGGAGCTCTGGGGTTCACTTGTGCACACACAAGACACTGTTGTGTGACAATTTCCACTGTCTTTGACATCCCTGACCAGTATAATTTGTCCTTTAAGAGGGACATGAGCTTATCTCGGCCAGGGTGTCCAAGGAGCCGATGGTTGAGTCTTGTCAGCTCTACCTGAAGATGTGCAGGAACAACTGACAGGGGTTCTGAACCCTCATTGTTCGTATGACACAGGATGCCCTCTTTGATTGACCAGGGATCTTGTGGCATGGTAATGTGGGGTATAAGAAGAGCATCCTTTGCTTGTTCCTCTTCAAATGGCACTGGGCTTTCATCCAGAATCTTGTTTCCTATTGTCGCTTTATAGGATGATACTTCCTTGTAATCTGGGTCTCTGAAAAACCTAGATAAAGAAGCAAGTTTGGCTGCTTCGTCTGCAGAGTTATTACTCAGGACAAGGGGATCATTCCCTTTCTGGTGAGCAGGAACTTTAATGATCGCAGCCTCTTCAGGATGCATCATTCCCCATTCCCATAACTCTTTGAGCACTGAAACATGCGCAAGGGGTTTGTTCTGGCTGTCCACAAATCCGCGCCTGTGCCAGGTATCCAAGTGTAATGTCAGGGACCGAACTACATATGAGCTGTCAGTATATAAAGTACGTGGTCCTGACGGTTGGAGTAGTAAGGCTTCCTTTACTGCCTCCAATTCTGCCCTTCGTGCTGACAGGTGACCAGGTAATTTAACAAGACTCTTAAGCCCTGTAGTCTTATCCAAGACTGCATAACCTGTCACATATTTCCCATCCGTGTGAGACCGAGACCCATCAACAAAAATGACTCGGTCATCCGGATGTGTTGTTTGTCTAAACAAAGTCCTTGTTTCATCATATGACATTTGTCCACAGTCGTGTTCCGTCCCTGCTGTGTTTAGCAGTTGGGACAATACATATTTGGCCTTGTGACTTATTTGGAGATTGTGTCCACTCAAATCCATTATCCATCTCCCAAACCTCTGTTGAGACACTCCAGGCAGCATGTCCGGAGTAGAAGGGTTAATGGAGAGTGTGGGGTGTCACTCACCGGAGTGTGAGTGCCTCCACTCTGGTACGTGGTTCTCCATCTTTCCCGCTTACACCTGTGTTGAATCGCGGCCGTCCGCCATCCTGTCTCACTGCGCATGCGCAGGTCCCTTTAACAACTACACCTGACCACTAATGTGATTGATGGATCAATCACCTCACCCTACTTAAGGCACCTGCAGCCTTAGGTAGTTGCCTGATCTTGGAGTCTCATTCCCAGTGATTCTCTATAGGTGTTCCTGTGAGCTACTCGTGTCTGCAGTTTCCAAGCTGCTTCCAGCTCTACTCGTGTCTGCAGTTTCCAAGCTGCTTCCAGCTCTACTCGTGTCTGCAGTTTCCAAGCTGCTTCCAGCTTTACTCATGTCTGCAGTTTCCAAGCTGCTTCCAGCTCTACTCATCGGCGGTTCCCATACCCGCAACAGCATTACTACTCAGCTGATCGTCTGCAGTTTCCAAGCTGCTTCCAGCTCTACTCGTGTCTGCAGTTTCCAAGCTGCTTCCAGCTTTACTCATGTCTGCAGTTTCCAAGCTGCTTCCTGCTCTACTCACCGGCGGTTCCCATACCCGCTACAGCGTGTCTACTCAGCTGATCGTCTACAGTTTCCAAGCTGTTCCCTGCGCTACTCAACGGCGGTTCCCATACCCGCTACAGCGTGTCTACTCAGCTGATCGTCTACAGTTTCCAAGCTGTTCCCTGCGCTACTCAACGGCGGTTCCCATACCCGCTACAGCGTGTCTACTCAGCTGATCGTCTACAGTTTCCAAGCTGTTCCCTGCTCTACTTGGTATGCATAACCACTATTGACTATTATTGCTTACTTGCATACCTATTGAACTATACGTGACTACTGCACTAAGGTACAGTTACCTATGATAGACTGTCTATGCTACATTGCCTTGTTTACCCGGACAAGCTTCTCACTCAGCTGCGGTATGCTCTCATCATATTGACTTTGTTGTTACTTGCATATCCGCGCTGACCCGCATCTCCACGCTGCAGAGCCAGCTACTATATTGAAAGACTATTCATTGTACTTACCTAATTGTGTTGTAAAAAACTCCTTTCTACTCGCGCTGTTTCCACACAGCTACAGTTTGCCGTTTCCACACCACTCTCCTGCACCTGGACAAGTCCTCATTCCTCCTCACAGCAGTGGTACAACTTGCTACACGCAGACCACTGACTTCCCTGCTACCTACCAGCACCTGGACAAGTCCTCCTATCACAGCAGTGGTACAACTTGCTTTACGCAGACCACTGACTCTCCTGCTACCTACGTACACCTGGACATTCCTCATCACAGCGGTGGTACAACTTGCTATACGCAGACCACCGACTACCCCACTACCTACCTGCACCAGTACAACTCTTCCCATCACAGCGGTGGTACAACTTGCTATACGCAGACCACCGACTACCCTACTTCCTACCTGCACCAGGACAACCTCCTCATCACTACAGTGGTACAACTTGCTGTATGCAGACCACTGACTCCTCCACGAGCTACCTTCACCTACTCACGTCCTCTCATCTCGTCTGAAGCTATATCGCTTCTTCTCTACAGTTCCAAGTTGCTGACCTTCCACCATCAACAGCTGCAAGTCATTGACTTCATAAGACATTCTCTACTTTCCTGCTGTTATCATCATTCCAATCATTCACCTAACTGCCCTGAGGTCCGTGGTCAACACCGCCCCTCTGTCAGTTATAACATCAGGTGAAACTCAGGTATAAACTACTAGTGCCCGTGACAGTAAGATCAGGCCATGACAGACCCAGAATTGGAACCAACAGCTAGGGAGATGCTGCAGCATCTAGTCACTCGGGTGGAACAACAGGATGTTCGGCAGCAACATCTGTTCCAGTGTTTCCAGACTCTGGTCGCCCGAGGAGATCCTCCACAAAATGTTTCAGCGACTGTTGAACCTCCAGCGTCTTCTCCTTCCCCAGTGCCATCCCAGGTGTCTACTGCTTCCACGCTACACACTGCCTACTCCCTCAAAATATGATGGAGATCCCAAGATGTGTAGAGGTTTTCTGAATCAGTGCTCTCTCCATTTTGAGCTTCAACCTCACCATTTTGCCACTCACCGTGCCAAGATTGCCTACCTCATTTCTCTGTTTTCCAGACAGGCTCTTGCATGGGCCTCCCCTCTGTGGGAGAGAAATGACCCCCTATTGGAGGATAGTGCACTCTTCATTTCCACGTTTGGCAAAATTTTCGATGAACCTGGCCGCGTTGTCTCTGCGGCTTCCAGCATTCTCCGACTACGCCAAGGATCACACTCTGTGGCCCAGTACGTCATTCAGTTTCGGATACTCGACTCTGAACTACAGTGGAACACCGAGGCCCTGATAGCTGCCTTCTGGCAGGGTCTGACGGATAAGATCAAAGACGCACTGACCACACAAGAGTTACCCTCCTCCTTGGATGATCTAATTTCCCTATTTCATAGGGTAGACATGAGATTCCGTGAGAGGGAGTCTGAAAGAACAAGCACCTCTAAGGGGTTCACTCGTCCATCACCTCAAGTTCGTCATCTTCCCCCTCCAGTGGAACCCATGGAGGTAGGACGCTCTAAGTTAACATCTAAAGAGAGGGATCGACGAATACAAAATAGACTCTGCATCTATTGTGCTGACCCTACTCACAGTCTGAACTCATGCCCTAACAAGTCAGGAAATGCCAGGCCCTAACCAGTTCTGGAGAGGTAATGTTAGGGTCCCTGGACTCCTCTCCATCTTCTTTGGATTTCAAAGTGTGTGCATTTGATGTTACCATCTTCTCAGCCACCAAATCTTTTATCTCTCAAGCACTTCTGGATTCCGGCACTGCCGGCAACTTTATCTCCAGTGCTCTAGTTAACCAGTGGGCCCTACCAGTGGTCCCGTTAAAAACCGGCATAGCGGTCACCGCTATAGACGGCTCTCGTATCATTAATGGACTTCTCACTCACTGTACGACTCCTTTGACCCTCCAAATTGGAGCCTTATACCGAGAGAAAATCTCTTTGCTGGTCTTTCCTGCTACTACTAGTCCCATCGTTCTTGGCCTTCCATGGCTTCAGCTTCATTCACCACAAGTTGATTGGAGTACTCCCCAAGTCACATCCTGGGGCCCGGATTGTCATCATAGATGCCTAACAAAATCAACAGATCATCTATAACACCTGGTCCTCCAGGCCTTCCTCCCCAGTATGCCCCGTTCACTGACGTGTTCGATAAGGCGCAATCTGAACGCCTGCCACCTCATCAGGCATGGGATTGTCCCATAGATCTACTACCTGGCAAAAATCCTCCTAGGGGCCGTGTATACCCTCTCTCGCTACCAGAGACACAGGCTATGTCAGAGTATATCAAGGACAACCTTCATCGCGGGTTCATTCGACCTTGCAGCTCTCCCGCTGGAGCGAGCTTCTTTTTCGTGAAGAAGAAAGATGGGACCTTAAGACCCTGCATTGATTATCAGGGGCTCAATGCCATAACCGTGAAAAACCGGTACCCGATTCCTCTTATCACCGAACTCTTCGATCGTATTAAAGGTGCTCCGATTTTTACCAAATTTGATCTCCGTGGCGCTTACAACCTAATCCGGATCAAGTCAGGCGACGAATGAAAGACAGCATTCAACACCAGGGATGGGCATTACGAATACCTAGTTATGCCCTTTGGACTGTGTAACGCCCCTGCTGTCTTCCAAGGATTCGTGAACGAGATCTTCCGGGACCTATTATACGTGTGCGTTGTAGTCTATCTGGACGACATTTTAATCTTCTCTCAAGATCTTGTCTCCCACCATCAACATGTGGCAGAAGTTCTCTCCAGACTGCGGAAGAACCTCCTATTCTGCAAATTAGAAAAATGCTCCTTCGAATTATCCCAAATTCCATTCTTGGGATACATCGTGTCCGGAGTAGGTCTGGAGATGGACCCAGACAAAGTTAATGCCGTCCTACTTTGGCCTCAGCCAACTACCCTCAGGGCTATACAACGCTTCCTGGGTTTTGCGAATTATTACAGACGCTTTATCTTGAACTTCTCCTCTATTGCCTCTCCTATTGTGGCCCTGACCAGGAAGGGTGCCAATACTAAACACTGGTCCTCCGAGGCCCTTCAAGCTTTCCAAAGCCTTAAAGAGGCCTTTTCTACCGCTCCTGTTCTGCGGCAGCCTGATGTGAACCTTCTTTCTTGAGGTAGATGCCTCCAATGTCGGACTAGGGGCCGTTCTCTCCCAAAGATCTGAGCAACAGAAGTTCCATCCTTGCGCTTTCTACTCCCGGGGTCTTCTACCCGCGGAAAAAAACTACACCATCGGTGACAAGGAACTGTTATCTATAAAAGTCGCATTGGAGGAGTGGAGATATCTACTGGAGGGGGCTCGTTACCCTGTAACCATCTTTACAGACCATAAAAATCTCCTCTATTTACAAACAGCTCAATGCTTAAACCCTCGACAGGCGAGATGGTCACTCTTCTTTTCCCGCTTCGAGCTCATCATTACGTTCAAACCAGCTGCAAAGAACAAAAAAGCAGACGCTTTATCCCGGGCGTTTGCACCTCCCTCTGACATCACGGATTGTTCCGACCATCCTATACTGGATCCCAAATGTGTGACTTTGGCCACTTCTTCCACCAATGTGCTACCGTTTGGGAAAACCCTTGTTCCGCCATCTCTTCGTAAGAGAATATTGTCATGGTACCATTCTTCACGCTTCTCTGGACATTCTGGTGAATGAAAGACTTTTGAGATCCTTTCCAGGAGTTATTGGTGGCCTTCTATCAGAAAGGATGTCAGAGAGTTTGTGGCCGCTTGTGAGATTTGCTCTCAATTTAAGTCTTCCCGCAGAACACCAGCGGGATTGCTCCAACCACTACCTATCCCTTCCAAACCATGGACCCATATAAGTATGGACTTTGTCACCGAACTTCCTCTTAGCAAGAGATGTAATACCATCTGGGTAGTGGTGGACAGATTCTCCAAGATGGTTCACTTCGTCCCTCTAACTGGATTACCATCTTCTTCTACCTTGGCTGACCATTTTATTAAAGAGATCTTTCGGATTCATTTCTGTCCCTCCGAGATTGTGTCTGATAGAGGAGTACAGTTCGTCTCCAGATTCTGGCGAGCCCTTTGCAAGACCTTGGGTATCCGACTCTCTCTATCATCTTCTTACCACCCTCAATCAAACGGACAGACCGAAAGAGTCAATCAAGACCTTGAGACCTTCATAAGAATCTTCTCATCAGCCAACCAAGATAATTGGGTAGATCTACTCCAGTGGGCTGAGTTTGCCCACAATAACATGTACCATGAATCTTCAACTAAAACTCCTTTTTTCGTGGTTTACGGCCACCATCCGTCTCTCCCAGAGTTTCCTGCCCTCCCTCCCACCCAAGTTCTTGCGGTGGAGAAACTTTGTAAAAACTTCAAAACCATCTGGACTCAGGTGAGATCCTCCCTGAGAAAGGCATCAACCAGATACAAATTCTTCGCAGATAAAAAGAGGCGAGCCATTCCACCACTCAAGATTGGAGACCGTGTATGGCTTTCTACAAAAAATATCCGCCTGAAGGTTCCGTCCATGAAGTTTGCGCCATGCTTCCTCGGATCATACAAGATAACTCAAGTCATAAATCCTGTAAGCTTCAAGCTACTATTACCAAAGAACCTCCGGATCTCCAATGCCTTCCATGTCTCACTGCTCAAACCTCTTATTATTAATCGGTTTTCTGCTCCTCCTTCTGTACCTAAACCAGTACAGATTCATCAAGAAGAGGAGTTCGAGATATCTCAAATTCTGGATGCCAAAATTTTGCGAGGAACTCTCAGATTCCTCGTTCATTGGAAGGGCTTTGGTCCAGAAGAACGCTCCTGGATTCGCGCTGATGACCTCAATGCTCCAGCCCTGCTTAAAAAATTCTACCTAAAATTTCCGGCCAAACCCGGTTCCAAGTGTTCTGTGCCCACCTTTAAAAGGGGGGGTACTGTCACTCACCGGAGTGTGAGTGCCTCCACTCTGGTACGTGGATCTCCATCTTTCCCACTTACACCTGTGTTGAATCGCGGCCGTCCGCCATCCTGTCGCACTGCGCATGCGCAGGTCCCTTTAACCTGACCACTAATGTGATTGAGGGATCATTCACCTTACCCTACTTAAGGCACCTGCAGCCTTATGTAGTTGCCTGATCTTGGAGTCTCATTCCCAGGGATTCTCTATAGGTGTTCCTGTGAGCTACTTGTGTCTGCAGTTTCCAAGATGCTTCCAGCTATACTCGTGTCTGCAGTTTCCAAGCTGCTTCCAGCTCTACTCATCGGCGGTTCCCATACCCGCTACAGCATTACTACTCAGCTGATCGTCTGCAGTTTCCAAGCTGCTTCCTGCTCTACTTACCGGCGGTTCCCATACCCGCTACAGCGTGTCTACTCAGCTGATCGTCTACAGTTTCCAAGTTGTTCCCTGCGCTACTCAACGGCGGTTCCCATACCCACTACAGCGTGTCTACTCAGCTGATCGTCTACAGTTTCCAAGTTGTTCCCTGCTCTACTCAACGGCGGTTCCCATACCCGCTACACCGTGTCTACTAAGCTGATCGCTTCTTCAGCTTCCCAGCTGATTCCTGCTCTACTTGGTATGCATAACCACTATTGACTATTATTGTTTACTTGCATACCTATTGAACTATACGTGACTACTGCACTAAGGTACAGTTACCTATGATAGACTGTCTATGCTACATTGCCTTGTTTACCCGGACAAGCTTCTCACTCAGCTGCGGTATGCTCTCATCATATTGACTTTGTTGTTACTTGCATATCCGCGCTGACCCGCTTCTCCACGCTGCAGAGCCAGCTACTATACATTTCCACACCACTCTCCTGCACCTGGACAAGTCCTCATTCCTCCTCACAGCAGTGGTACAACTAGCTACACGCAGACCACTGACTTCCCTGCTACCTACCAGCACCTGGACAAGTCCTCCTATCACAGCAGTGGTACAACTTGCTATACGCAGACCACTGACTCTCCTGCTACCTACCTACACCTGGACATTCCTCATCACAGAGGTGGTACAACTTGCTATACGCAGACCACCGACTACCCCACTACCTACCTGCATCAGTACAACTCTTCCCATCACAGCGGTGGTACAACTTGCTATACGCAGACCACCGACTACCCTACTTCCTACCTGCACCAGGACAACCTCCTCATCACTACAGTGGTAGAACTTGCTGTACGCAGACCACTGACTCCTCCACGAGCTACCTTCACCTACTCACGTCCTCTCATCTCGTCTGAAGATATATCGCTTCTTCTCTACAGTTCCAAGTCGCTGACCTTCCACCATCAACAGCTGCAAGTCATTGACTTCATAAGACATTCTCTACTTTCCTGCTGTTATCATCATTCCAATCATTCACCTAACTGCCCTGAGGTCCGTGGTCAACACCGCCCCTCTGTCAGTTATAACATCAGGTGAAACTCAGGTATAAACTCCTAGTGCCCGTGACAGTGGGTCTGTATAGTAAGGGGTCTAAAGCCCACAATATGTTCTGTCACTTTGACAGCATAATGTATTGCAGCCAGTTGTTTTGCACATTCATCAAAACCTCTTTCCACAGGAGAAAGAAGTCTTGAGAAATAGCCTAGTGGTCTAGTCTCAGATCCTACTTCTTGTAGTAAGACTGTTGATATGGACTCTGGGCCAGCGTGAGCCTGAATTGCCAGCTCACCCTCTGGGTGTGGAATGGCCAAAACTGGGTCAGAAGAGAGATCTCTTTTCAGAGTAGAAAATGCCTCTTCCTGTGCTTCTGCCCATCCTCTCAATGAAGGTGCCTCACCTCTGAGCAATTCATACAGAGGTTTCGCTTTGTATCAAAATCCTCTATGAACTCCCTCATGAAGTTTGTAACCCCAAGAATTTTTCGCAAATCTTGAAGGGTATTTGGTCTAGGTAATTTGAGCATTCAAAAGAATTGAATTCCCAACGCACTAGGGAATCAAATACTCAGACTATCTTCGTTCATATAATATGATTATTTTTTGACTGAGTTGGTGCACCCTATACATGTATTATTAGTTCATAAATTAACAAGTACAGAGAAGAGAATCATGTAACATAGGGGCACTCTATGATAATGGAGTATTTTAAAACTTACATTTTATTAGTTTTATTAAAATGATAATGAGTCCCAAAAATAGTGCCTGTGACACCAGTTGCGAAATAAAAAACAAAAAATAGTGAAATAAACAAACATATAAATTTTAAAATGGCAGAGAACACCGCCAAGCCTCGCAGTGTAATGAGACAGCCAGGTTAAAGCGAGTGAGCGAAACGCGCGTCGGCGTTCGCCTCGCAGTGTTATGCATATTAATTAATTATCAAAACAAATCTTTTCGGGAGGGGTCTAATCTCTGGCGTGTGTATGAATGAGTGAATGAGAGCCCATAACCAATATAAGAGGGACTCTTAGATCTGCCATTTGAAAATCTCAGCAACAGTTAGGGCTTTATTAGTGTGACAGACTGCGGTGATTGAATGCTCAGATGTGAGCCTCCATTATAGAGAGATACGCAGACCAGTCCTTTACTAGCCCTACTACAACATATGGTTGGGGCAGGATTTAGCCTGACTAATGCTACATTAACCACTATAATGAAATATACAATCTCTGATGTTGAAAACAACATCTTATAGCTTGGTAATCTATGGCTTATATACATCATATTTGCCAACAATTAAGAGAGAATATATTTACTCATACAGCACTCTCAAGTCTGATTTATAGTGATAAGACTACCACTGCCAGAGTTCATGTCCCACTAAACGGAGGTTACGTAATTATGGAATACTAAGGGTTCACTATTTTGATATATATCCCTTGAATAACTATTCCACTACAACAAGGGAATAACTCGGCTTATACTATCATTACTCCGTTAATGATGTCTTATTATATATCTATGACATCTCCCGTTTAGGACCAAAAAACTTCAATGGTCCTTCATATATCTTTGGATTTATAGACAGCTATTAAAAACATTTTGTCATTTATTATAAAATCTTATTGAAGACTTTCTGGCTGTCTCATTACACTGCGAGGCTTGGCGGTGTTCTCTGCCATTTTAAAATTTATATGTTTGTTTATTTCACTATTTTTTGTTTTTTATTTCGCAACTGGTGTCACAGGCACTATTTTTGGGACTCATTATCATTTTAATAAAACTAATAAAATGTAAGTTTTAAAATACTCCATTAACGTAATTTGAGCATTGCCTCAACTCGGGCAGCCATTATACCTTTTGTCCCATGAGCGATCTTGACTCCCAGAAATATGACCTCTGACCTAGCCAGGTTTGCTTTGTGAGGACTCAGTTTGAGACCTGCACGTACAAGGAGGGCTAACAATTCCTTTAGGAGAGTCAAATGTTTCTCCATAGTCTCTGTATGGAGTAGTAGATCATCCACATATTGCAGCAGGCATTCCGGGTGTGAAAATACACTCAGTACTTCTGCTAATGCCTGATGGAAGTATGTGGGCCTACTGTGAAATCCTTGGGGTAATACGCAAAACATGTATTGCACGGTGAATGCAAATTTGTAACGGCAGCTTTCTGTCAATGGTATCGAAAAGAAACCATTGGCTACATCAACGATAGAGAATACCTTACTTTTGCCGTTTATTCTTGCCAATATGACTGGTGTCTCTGCTACCACCTGTGCTGACATGGGGGTATATTTATTCAAAACCCTGAGATCAATTGTGAGTCTCCAGGTGTTAGTCTCCTTCTTCTTGACAGGCCATAAGGGATTATTGCACTTGGAATTTCCCTTTATGACCTCCCCCCTTGCTTCTAAGTCAGTCACAGCTTCTATCACTGGTTCCATAGCTTCAGGGGGGAAACGATATTGGCGTTGAGGTGGTAGATCTGGTCCTTGTATGTCCACCTGAACATCAATCATCTTTCCACAATCATTCTTCCCTTGAGCCCACAGCTCTGGGAATTTGTATACAATAGGTTCAAGGTCTGTGTTATGCGAGACCTCTGGCCATTTGTGTACAACCATGTTAACTGTTCCAGCAATTTCATGTATGGGTGGTCCTAAGTGATGTTTCTTTATCACACAGACCTTTGAGTTTCGTGGGCCCTTCCATAACAAACAGTTTTCTAGATCTAAGATCCAGCCATTCTGTGTCATTACATCAGTTCCCATAATGTTATCAGAACCTGAATAATACCACATAGGAATTTTTAAGGTGAAATCATTGTTGATTTCCACAGTGACTTCCTCAATTCTTTGGGCTTTTACCCCCCCTTGTTGGTGATCAAATCCAGTTACCACACACTGAGGGCTGTCTGGTAGTAAGTCATGTTCTACATTAGTGCCCTCAATCTAGTTGCACCAGATTCCCAGTAATGACATCTGCTGTGCGAACTGCTACTTGTGCTTTCTGTACGTCACAATTGTTTACCTGTTCTAAAGAGTTCTGTGTCTGTGGAGTCACTGAGTTATGTGACTGTACATGAGACTGTCCAGTTTGGCCAGTAAGTGTACTTACAAGCGACACACATTTTTGCATCTGATTCAGGTGCTGCAGTTTTGACTGGGTATGTGTTTGCTAATCTAACTCTCTAACATGAGGCTTGTTTTTAAAGCCATTGTTATTGCCCAGGTGTTCAGAGTCTGGATCTATATACTCTTTGTGAACACCTTGTGGACAGTTACGTCTTACATGGCCCAAGTTTAGGCATGCATAACATTGCATATTCACCCATTTCTCCTGTGGAGGAGCTGTAGGTGTAATATGTGTCTGTCTGCGCACATTGCCATATGTTGTGTAACGGTTATCTTGTGATCTGCCATTTACCACAACATATTCCCTCATCTTCAGTGACTTCCTATTTTTCATCAAATCTTGTCTATACTCTTCTATAACCATTGCTGCATCTGCAAGCCTTGGTTCTTTAGCCGCACTTAAGCGAATTGCTGTGTCAACGTAAGGAAACTTTTCCACAAACATGCGTATCATGCATTGTGGAACGTCTGCACCTTGATCTTTGGTGACTTTTCTATACATTGCTTCAAACCTACCACATAGAGACAATGGCTCATCGTGAATGGTTGGTTTAAAGTTAGATAGGATCTCTGGGGTAACTTCCCAATGGCCAGTTGCCAATTTCATGAGGACGGAAAGTCTCTCTTCCTCATCGTGAAATTGACCATTTTTGGGAGCAGTTTTTCCAGTTGCTGCATACCTCTGATTGAGGTGAGTGGGTAACCACAATTTAAACAAGTCCATGCAATGTTCTGGGGCGACACTAAGTTTGTCACAATGTCCCTCAAAAGTATCGCAGGAGGTAAAAGGGTCTATAATGGGATCATATTTTGGAATTTCCTTACGGATTTTCAACAGAAATTGAGTCTTCTCCATACTATAATTTGATGGGGAACATGCAATCCTGTGCTATTACCGTGACTTGTTTGTGGTGTAGGAGCGGTATGTACAGTTTCCCAACCGCTGCCTAGGCCAAAAACTTGAACATCAGAAAATTGTGCACAATCATTAGAGCCATTCCCTATGGGTGTTGGGGAATAAGTTAATGTGCGTGCTACAGGGTCAGCCACTGAGGCTATTGGATTGCGCTGATCTATCGCAGAAGTAAGTATGGGCATATGTATATTATGTCCTATACTCCCTGTTTCACTGCTTCTCTTATCTGTTATACATACCTGCTTTCTAGCCATGGATGTATTATGTGTTGTGGAGAAGGGTGATAACTCATTGATAATTTTTTGCATATTGGTTATCATCTGTGCTCTATTGATTAAATCACTTTGTAATTCAGCAATTCGAACTTCATTAGATGCTACCTTATCACTGAATACATTGATCTCTGTATACAGTTCTGCCAATTCCTTATCAACATCTGTGTAATATTTTTCTTTCTCTAATATTTGGGAATTGAGCATACAAATCTGCCTTCCCCTATCTATATTGGCCATATCTTTGTCTTCCAATTGTGCTTCAAGTATGGAAACACTTTTAACCTTTTCAATGCAGCACTGGCAATGAGAATTTGCATCAGTGCCCTTTTTGTTTTTAAGTATCATCTCAGCGTGTTCAGATGTCCAAATCCTATCTTCATAAGCATGTAACAATTTAGCTAACATTTGGAGACGTTTAGTTTTTTTGTTGAACACGGTTCTCCTATTAATACACAGCGTATCATGTGTATAAGCCTGTTCTAAAAGTGTTGCCCATAATGTTTCAGCAGATGTGTAGTTATTAGGAATCACTGGATAAGAGGACAATTGCTGCCAGAGCGTGCGCTGCGCTGCCCTGCCCTCCTGAATGACAGGGAAATCGTGGGTAAGTCCAACTCAATAAAATAATGATTCCTCCTTTTTTGGCTGAAACACCCTATCTGTCAGGTATTCGGGATAGGGGTGTAAGCAATCCAACAACTTGTTACTTGGCAGGTGATTTACTTTGGAAGGTTTGCCTCCTGCTTTTCCCATCGAGTGTGATAAAATAAATAAATTAATACGATAGATGTAAAAGTTACATGTTTTAGTAAATTGCCCCAGTAGTTCTTAACAATTTTTAAAGCTATATTTAATTTCTAAGAATAAGAAAAATGTACGTTTCAGTAGAAACTGATGTGTCCTTCAGCCCCCACTACCTGCCCAGATAACAACTTCTTTTTTTTTTATTTGATTGCAGGTTCACTTATATACTATTACACAAATAAAATATCATTGTAAATGTTTAAGAAAGCACAAAGCTTGATTCTATAAGCAAACCAAGGGAGGGGGTGCCTGGAAAACCCCCCTCCAAGCCTGGGGCACTGTATAATTGAAGTGGCTGTACCCTTCCCCCGCTTCACACAACTCTGCTTGAAAAGGGAGAGCTGCGTGGACCTAACAGTAGTGCACGCAGCATTGCCCATGTATATTATGGGGATGGGAAGAGTTAGAGAGCAGCCAAGCACTGTCTAATATTATTGCCATGCCCTCATGCATGCTGGTCACGCCCACTGGTGGCGTGGTGTGGAACCCCCCCTCTACAAATCCTGCGTTTGCCCCTGCTGTGGGCCTCATTTAGAGTCAGATGCAAGGTCCATTTCAGGCGCATCCTGCACATTTCCACTGACGGGGCATACGCAGTTCCATCTGCTTTTCAGAAGCAGTGTACACTTGCGACAGCTTGCGTCTCAGTATGAGGGAAAGGATGGAACACGGAGTTATGTAGGCCAGACTGTGAATAATTCAGATACTATGGGCATCTACCTGTAAAAACTACCCTAGTCGAATCAAGATGCAGGCAGAACACACGTCAAACAAGACTGAAAAAGTGCGGCAGGAATTAGGTGGGGCAAGTAGTTAACTAGCTGCAGGAACTGGTTGCAGCTTGGTAGGGTATTACGAGTGAGACGCAACTGGGGTTGCATGCCACTCATAATATCCTACCAAGCTGCGGCACACTCCCACTCCTACTCTTTCATGCAAGTCTTAGACGCACATTGGGTCCGACTCTAAATTAAGCCCTGTAAGTGTAAGTTACTTTGCTAACCCAATTAGTCTGGTACTATTTTGGATAATATCCTGAATTCTTTATCAATCTATTTATCCAAGTACATTGTTATATATGAGGCGGATTTGATATAAGACACATTTGTCTATTTGGATTATTGGGATAAAGACAACATTGTGTTTATGTTTACACTATCATCAATACAGCTACATTCGGAAGCCCCATAGGGATGTAGCATAATTAATATTTTTTGCTTAAAATTATTTGTAGAGCCAGGTAAAGTTTATACTTTTTAATATTTGTGATACTGTCAGATTTTCACTGTCAGTAGATAAAGCTGCATGACCAATTTCCTCAGATGTCTCTTGTTCAGAACCATCATAGATGTCCTTAGATGGGGATCATAATCACTCACATTGGGATCCTGGGCAAGTACATCTTACTTAATGAAGAAAAAATAACAATAAAATCATATATGTTTTAGTCCAGAACATCCAACTTTTAGCATCAAATAAGTAGATTATTTTACTAGTAAACTTCATTACACACATTAGTAATTTCACATGTGAAGTGCATACTCTCTTTTTTATGTGTATATATGTGGGGTCATTTAAAGAAAACCAAAAGAACCAATTCAACTAACAAAATGTTTAAAATGCAAATTTAATGTATTAGCCTCGATGCCAATAACACATGCATCTATTTAAATTACATTTTGTTCAAGGGATCATCACGGAAAATACATAGTAAACTTTACCATAGAGCCATATTATCCAATAGGCTGCAGGCTAGGGTACTAGGCTTTAAGGTGGTGGTGTGTAAAAATTATCAATATCCTTTTTAAAAGGCAAGTGGAGATGTATTTAGAAAACATAGGAGAATATACATTACTGGAGTGTTAAGATTTATTTAGTTACTAAATTTAACTAATTTTAATAGTTTAATGGTTAATGTATGTATAATTATATGATATTTAGCTGAAGGGCATTGTTGTGTAGTTAGCAAAGGACTCTCACCAGGGTCTATCTATTCGACACCCTGCATTCGTTATTCTTCTAATGCGTGTATACCAGATGGCTGAGGTCCAAGCACTCTATGGAACCACAACCTGCCCCCCTTGATCGTTTGCAGTTGTCTCTGAGTTTATCTTTAAGCCTAGGCTTAAAAGTCCTGCCAGCTGTGTGAAATGTCAAAAGTTAAGAATGTTGCTATGCATACTGTCAAATATTTACAAACTACTGGTGCAGACATACATATTGATATTGTTAAATCTAAAATTCTGACCCAAGTCAGCCTGTGGTATCAAGTATATCTGGAAGCGCTTCAATCAGCTGGAGAGAATTGACACAGACCAAGTTCTGTATGCAAGGAATATTCTCTAGTTTATTGATACAAAGATACAGGTTTTTATAGGCTACTGAATAAATGAATCCTACGTCATATGCATACAATAGTTTATACCACTAGTTTATGAGAAGCGCTACTGATTAACTTTCTCACGTATTCTTGAGGTGTTTACTTTTCTCCCCCTTCTAAGGACAGATGAGCCTATTATTTCTTATCTCAAGGGGAGTTGGAGATATGCTATGTGCAACACCATGGATACAGCTCCCATACTACCAGCTGGATATGAAGCTCATTATTGTTTTCATAACTGGTTACATTCTTCAGGTGTTCTCTATTAGTTCAACTTCAAGGCCATAGGCTCACATATTGCAAAACTGCAAGTTAACAGAAAAATGAATAATCTCTTCTAGCAAATAATATTTCTATACAAGTTACAATAAAATGGCTGAACAAAGGCCTTATGAGGCCTTAACAAAAAATCATATTTAACATTTCCCATCTTTTATTCAATTTTCGACCCTTTCTCCTCCTACCTACCTAATCCTATCTATAGAACCACATTCTTAATAAGCAGGTACTTATACACATGTAGGAGGCCACATGCATAGAGTTGGTCCCCTTAGGAATCTGTCAACTCATCCCCCACTAATAAGCCTGTGATCCTCCCTGTCCTAACTTGATTTATGAGGAGATGCATTTTGGCAAATGTCCATGTCTAGAAAAGATGGTTTCTTAGAAGATGGTTTCTTAAAAGATGGTTTCTTAAAAGATAGTTAATGAGTCTATAGTAGTTCTGCAGGCCTTGCATGTCCTTTGTTCAATCTTTAGTAGTTTCTTGTTGCAAACTCTGCAGTTCTTTGGCTTTGCTATTCCAAATAATTCATGACACTCATAGTCTGGTCAGGTTTCAGAAGTAATTTCTGTGATCATCAGAGGTTCGGGATTTTCAGTGGTTCCCTTTTTGGAGAGACAACAATCAAGTGTCAGTAACTTCTTAATCAGCCATATATTTAGTTTCATTATCACCTATACGATCAACAGGATTGCTAAACCATTTGCTACTAATGCCAATATTTCCAATATCCAACATGAATCATTACTGACAACTTTACCAATGAGGTTATGCATCTGCACAAAGACATTTTCAGAGTTTACTCTACTATGAGTGCAAATTGTTGAGCACTCCTTCCCATATGTTTCTCACAGTGGCATAGGCAATATGTCACTTAACTGTCTGTTTCATACTGGGTTAGGGAGGCCTTAATCCCTACTTCAGTCACAATTATTCTGGCAAGACATATCAATACAATGAGACAGTCATTTCTATTTATCAGAACAAGACTCCCCTGATTTGAAGACTTTGCAGTGTTATGCGTGAATCCAGGTGTCTCTTTCCTGTACTTTCACTGCCATGGGAGTCGTCAACAGGACTTGATAAGGACCCTTGTATCTGGGTTCAAGACTTCTCCTGATGTGCTTTCTCACGACCACCCAGCCCCCCAGGGTGCAGTTTATGGGTACCTGTATCAAAATTAGGGTTTGCAATGGAGGAGAATATTTGACCATGTATTTCAGTTAGTTGTTTCTATAATAAGGCAACATAATTCAACAAATCACTATATACATGGTGTAGTTGCTATGGAAAATAACAGCCTGTTCTGTTTGCTGTGCCAAACAATATCTCATATGGTGTTAAACCTGTGTCTTTCCTAGCAGTATTTTTTACTGAGTGCAGGTAAACATGAGATCCATGGCAGACCTGTTTCAGCCATTATTTTCTGCATTTTCAATTTCAGTGTACCATTAAGGCGCTCCATACATCCTGAACTTTGGGATCTGTAGGGGGTGTGATAGTTTCTGGAATCCTTGCCCCGTAAAGTGTATCCCTCTGTCACTTACAATGACCTCTGGTACACCATATCATCAGATTACCTCATTCGCAATTTTCTTGGCTAATGCTTTAGCATTTGCTTTTCTATACAGCCATGTCTCCAGCCAGTGACTAAAGAAGTTGACACAGACAAGCACATTCTCAAAGCCCGAGCATTTGGGAAGTTATAAAGTCTATCTGTATCCTCTTATAGGGATATTATGTCTGGGGTGTGCTTTTCCATAGGACAGACTTACTCGGGTTACTTTGTGCACAGACTAGGCATTCTGCCACTAACGACTGTGCTGCTTGGGCAAACCCTGGTACTATCCATAAGCTGCTAGTGAGTACAACCATAGCATCTTTTCCCAGATGCACTTTCTCGTGTGCTATATTGGCCATAATGGGATAAACTACTTTTGGCAGACACAAACGCTGACCTTTACACCACTCCTTGCACTTCTAGTGCTCCATGTATTGCCCAAGTCTTTTTCTTATTTTCTGTTGCTTGTCTTTCCATAAGTTGGAGTGTGCTCTGGTCAAACAGGGGTCAGGGGGTCACCATGTAAATAGACTCCCCTTGGGGTACTGGGGCTATGGCGGCTTCTCGTGCGGCCTGGTCTATTTCACTTAGCTTCGGGGGTAGTATCTCTGTGTGTATCTTCATCTTCATCACTGTTTGGAGGACAGCTGGAATGCAGTGAACAATGCCCTGGTATGTTCATCATATTGACTGGTTTGCTTGCTGAACCCATAAGGTCCCTACTTTTCCATACAGGGCCATAATCATGCGCAATTACAAATGCATAACTTGAATCAGTGTAAATATTTACTCTTTGTCCTTTTGCATATATGCATGCAAGTGTCAGGGCCTTTAGTTCAGCTTCTTGTGCTGACATGTGACTCGGTAGAGTCTGTTGAATCACTATTTCTGTGTGTGTGGTTACAGCACACCCTGTATACGGGACAGGATCTATGTGATAGTGTGAACCATCTACAAAAAGAGTGATGTCTGCATCTGGTAATGGTTTATCTTTAATGTGAGATAAAACCAGAGATTCTTGTTTCATTAGTTCTATGCAATCATGTTCAGAAAAATTTTGTTTGCATTTTTTTTTTTTCCTTTCTTTCTGTTCAAGCTGGAATGGAATTCCCCCAAATCCCTAGGGTAACCCCAATATATACAGGTACTTCTCCCATCTTTTGAAACTTGCTGCAATAAGGCAGCAGGATTCAACATTGTGCACTGCTTAAGTGTAACGTTACTGGGAGTAAGCAGTGCTACTTCATTAGGATAGGCTTCAGTAAGGAGCATGTGGAATCCAAGGAAAAGGTTCTTGGTTTCTGAGTTCCACAAAGTTTACACTCATTAGATGGAGTGTACAGTACAACGGTTAAGACAGATGTGGTAACTTTAATTCTTCTGGAAGAGAAACACTTAGCTTAAATAACCTGTTAATAAGCCACATCATCAGTTCTATTAGTGTATATAATAATGTGTTGGGCCACAATACTCACAAACACATTCCTGCATTGGGTGTAAACCCCTGTAGTCATGGGTTGCTCTTTTCTTTATTTGGTTGGGTTAAACTTTCATATTAGAATTTTCTAATTATGTATAATGATCTATACATTACTATGGGCCTGAGTCTGGTTCTTCCAAACTTGGCTTTCCTTTCTAGTCTAGTACACATCTACAGCGCACAGCAAAGGAAAATAACGTGCAATCTATATTCCTCCTGCTAATATCAATGAACTCCCCTCTCTGGTCTCCCTTGGACCTTTAAAAAACTTAAAATACAGTTTACTCAGATTCCCCTTGTCTGAAGGTCTTAACATATATCTGTGAACATGAGAGGCTCTGGGGCCTCTTGTGCTTCCTTTTTTTTTTTTTTTTTTTTCTTCTAATAAAAAAGGAAAGGGAGGAAGAAAATACACAGTGCGCTCGGCAAGTGTTATATGTCACTCATTTCACAATAGGAGGGAATGTCCTTTGTGCTGTATATCTTCATACTTAGTAAATCTGGCCGGTAACAAATGTTTTGCTTGTGCTTGGTTTCTGTCACAACGTACGATACCGTTAAGGTAACTGGGTGTCCTAGCACAATATCTATACTCTTTTCAAGCACTAAAGCAGAGTAGTATGCAAGTGACCTTAGCTTGCGACCATGTATTTGTGTCAGTACTCCTTGTACATGTGCACTGACTTCATAACAAAATAATGTGAAAGGCTTGTCATAATCTGGCAAAGCCAGTGCTGGCGCTGAAGTTATTTCAGCTTAAAATTGGTTAAACATTTGGTTCTGCTCAGAGGAGAGTATAAATGGCTTGCTATGATCCAGAAGTGCTAATGCAGGAGCACATACAATTGCTCTTAAAGTCTTAAATCTTTTTCATTTCTGTAAAAATATAGAATTCCCATCAATGCATTACCATACCCACAATAAAAAGAATTATTTACAGTATATGACAATTATAGCACAGTAAATAAGGGCAGTAAATGTCTTTACAAACACTGATTTACTCAAAACTGTAATGAGGATACAAATAAAAACCTTTTGCTTTCTGCACATACAGAAAAACCACCTAGTTCATGCATTTGCTATGTGAATAGCACATAAACTCTAATATCTCTTCCAAAACAAGGTAATCATTACTCAGAAGAGTTTACGTTATTTAAATCCTTCATTAGTTTATACTTATGTTTGTTGTGGTGCAAAGATGGTGCATTGGAAGTTAAATCAATGCAATCTGGATTGCCTAATGGGTCTTTGCAGCTGGAGACCTGTGAATAAAAAAAACTTTTGCATAGAGATTAACATTTATTTACTAGGAATTACTGTAACTGTAACATGCGTGTATACTGTTATCAGGTAACCAGTGAACAGCTGCTAAAAGCTTAACTGTGACGCTATGCGTTCCATGCCTTGATTTCCTCAAAGGGGCAGTCCCTAATTTCACAAATAGAGAATGTCAAAGTGACGAGACCTGGGCGAGTGTTCAAAGCCACTCCTTTCTTTTCATCTCTTAGTACAGCCCTTTTAAATGACACTAATTAAATTTCCGGGTTTAGAAACATTCAATCTGGAATCTTGGTTCCAAGTATTCAACCATTTTAAAAGCAGCACTGTCTCATAAATCAGAGTACTCTCGTTAGACACAATACATTGTGTCTGTAAATCATTCAACATTTTCTCAACAAAATCTCTCTCCCGTGACCAAATATTCACACATATTTGTAGATTCTGTGATTTTCGTGTTCAAAGTAAAAATATATTCACTTAAGTCTCGCTCACAGACGACATTTTATCTCGTAACATTTCTTTAAAGGCATAACAAACCCTCCTGATTTCTGAGAACATTCATCAGCGCCATTTTAACACAGATAAAAACAGCATGTAAGCTCACTCCCACAATTCTCAACTTCATTAAAGAGAAAGCTATATTTCTGAACTTCAGAAACAAAATTATTTTGTTCAAATACAGAAACGGCTTGTTGGATCCCAGCCAGCTTTGTTCTGACACTAGTACTTATAGTGATAATGTACATTATTTACAATCTTGTCCGTGCAATCGGACCAAACATTTTAAAACTTCTTTTGTATCTTTTTAAAAGCTTATCATTAAGCAATGAATGTACAACTTTTTCAACCTTGAAACATGTCTCTTGTAAAAAACGGACAAGACAGACAAACATTGTGATTTAAAGTAAATCAAACATCTCCCTTATAGAGCACTAAGACAGAGAACAAACAATGTGAATTATCACGGATCTCTCTCACACGCAGTAAGACGGAGACAAAACTCACATACAGAGAAAGAAAACTTAACTGACATTTTCCAGCCTACTGCTGTGGAACTACAAGTCCCAGCATTACACTAAATACAAGTTAGCTTCAACATGTTATCATCAATCAGCACTCCGGACACATTTTTTTAATTTTACATACATTGTCAAAAAACAAAAAACAGTGTGCTTCTTATCTCAACACACTGAAATCATTTACACAGAATAAGGGAGGGGCACATTTCACTTATTCAGCTGCACAGGATCAAACATACATTTATAATATACAACCTACTTGATTCATTATTCAGCTTCCGATGCATTTAGCATATCCACATATATTTCGACTTTTCAGATCTCTTAACTTTCCTGTGCCACCTCAAACAATCTCTTGGGGTTTGATCTCAATACCCCTTTGTTTCTCCATCCACACATATCTTTGGCTATCCCCGCTTTCTTGAAAAATTCCCTGCAGACCTTCTACTCCCCCATTTCCTTTAGTCTTTGTGCATCATATCTATGAGGGAGCTGCTGTCATTTGTTTACTATCTATATTACTCGTATTGACAGTATTCTGTTGAGTCCAAATCGGGACTCTTATCTAGTTTCTGTGGGTTGTCCTTGCACTGGACGTCCCGTTCTGTGGACTCCTTGTACTGGATGTCCGTGCTAAATAGCTTCTTTGACAGTATCTGGGACGAAGGTCTTTTGGAAATCTCTCTTACACAATTTGGGCAGATTACAGAATCTCCCTTCTTTGATATACCTCTGGGGATGGTGTCTAAAATGTTCACTCAATGTTCAAAACAATAACTCTCTAAATCCCTCTATTCCATTACATGCTTCTTTGATCAATGTCTTATGTGACTTTTATGCTTTATACATCATACATAGGTACAAACACATGCACTCAAAATTCAATCATCTTTCAAAAATCTAATCAACAATACAATTACAGTAAACAAATTGGGTTAATACTGTATTATATTAATCAGATGATACTTGAGACTCACAAATTCGCGTGTCAGGTGCCTCAGACAGACATGAGGTGACCCAGACTAGGAAGACCAACGAGTAGAAATCTACTGACCGCGGATGTTGGGGTTCAATGTGCTGGGAAACCTCCGTTGTCTGTCTTGTAGCCTGCTGGACAGCGAATCTCTGTGGCGACCTCCAAGTTGTTAAATCTAAAATTCTGACCCAAGTCAGCCTGTGGTATCAAGTATATCTGGAAGCGCTTCAATCAGCTGGAGAGAATTGACACAGACCAAGTTCTGTATGCAAGGAATATTCTCTAGTTTATTGATACAAAGATACAGGTTTTTATAGGCTACTGAATAAATGAATCCTACGTCATATGCATACAATAGTTTATACCACTAGTTTATGAGAAGCGCTACTGATTAACTTTCTCACGTATTCTTGAGGTGTTTACTTTTCTCCCCCTTCTAAGGACAGATGAGCCTATTATTTCTTATCTCAAGGGGAGTTGGAGATATGCTATGTGCAACACCATGGATACAGCTCCCATACTACCAGCTGGATATGAAGCTCATTATTGTTTTCATAACTGGTTACATTCTTCAGGTGTTCTCTATTAGTTCAACTTCAAGGCCATAGGCTCACATATTGCAAAACTGCAAGTTAACAGAAAAATGAATAATCTCTTCTAGCAAATAATATTTCTATACAAGTTACAATAAAATGGCTGAACAAAGGCCTTATGAGGCCTTAACAAAAAATCATATTTAACAATATAAATGTACATTTTTTGGGCCACACAATAAATATAGGCTGGTACACACCAATAAACAGTTTTAAAAAATTTAAATAGGTTACAATGGTCACAATATTCTAAAGAATTTTATATTTTGTTAATGTTTATGGTTTGTTATTCTGATGCCTAGTGCAACATTTGTGTGCTTGACAATATTGAGAGGAGGATTTTTAAAATGTATTTTGAACATAATTGAAAAACAGTTGTGCTGACTTACCTCTTTTTGACTGCAAACTAGAGCCACAGCATTGAACTACAATGTATTATATTCCCAAATGCAGTGCTATATAGGGGCAGATATCTGTCTGTTAGTGTGGTGAAGCCTTTTCTCCACGATCACCACCAGCACTTCAGCCTATTTGTAGTTGAAGTTGGGCTGTCTACACTTAGCAGACTCTTGACTGCAGCAAGATGTCTCTTCCTCTGATTGGAACACTAAACAAAATCACAAGACCTTCTAATTCCAAAATTGAGACTTAGGGGTATATTTACTAAACTGCAGGTTTGAAAAAAAGTGGAGATGTTGCCTATAGCAAAATGACAACTAGAAACTGATTAGTTGCTAAAGGCAACATCTCCACTTTTTAAATCCCACAGTTTAGTAAATCTAGCCCTTAATCACAAAATGACACAATCTTTGCCTCTTCAGCCTTATATAGTGTCTGCAGTGGCATAGTCGCCATTTGTTGTGTGTGAATGCCCAGGCATTGGAACACCACTAATTTCGTTAGTACGGCCCACTATTTTGATTGAAGGGGATATGATATGGGACCGGCCCGGTGGCCAAATGTTGTATTGTGCTGAGGGTGGGTGGGTGGTTTAAGGGGTGGGCATGCTCAACAATTTTTAAAATGTATGCATTTAATAACATTTGGTGATTCCATCTAAACATGAACATAGCTCATACTTGCCAACTCTCCTGGAATGTCCGGGAAACTCCCGAAATTCGGATTGGTCTCACGGACTCCCGGGAGAGCAGGCAAGTCTCCAGTATCCCGCAACTGCCTAGCCTAAATGATGCAATTCGTGGTGAATCACGGGGCCAAAATGCTGTGTTTGGCCGTGCCCGCCCCCTCCGCGCTCTGGTCACGCCCCTCTCCTAGACTACACTTGCCGAAAGTAGGCAAGTATGACATAGCTTCAATTTAAAGCAGTTGGATAAAAAAAGATATACTTAAAACTGCACTTCATATAGCAGTGGGAGTTATTTCTGTACATTTTCAATTGTCTGGGGATGGAGGTGTGGGTGGGAGGGCCAATCAGATTCTTCTCATTGTTCCTCCTGCTCACACCTCCCTCAGCAGCATCGCAATACACTGATTTTTGTTCAGAGCTGTGTAAAATAAAATACGGATCCACAAGAAAATGGACGCATAATGCAGGTCATTTGGTATGTAAAATTTTGCACCCCACCTAGGAGCAGGGGCGCCGAGAGGGGGAGGAGAGCGGGTACTAATTACCCGGTCCCTTGCGCTGCCGATTTTTTAAAAAAAATATTTTTTTTTTAAACGATTTTTTTTTTTCTTCTTTTTTTTTTTTTTTGTTTGCGGCAGGGAGGGCTCGGTCGTTGGTGGGGGGGAGCAGGGTAGTTAAAAAAAAAAACCAAAACATACTCACGTGATCGCGGAGCCGGCATCCCTCCTCTCTGCTGCTCTGTGCTCCATTCAGACTGTCTGAATGCCGGGTGTGATGTCATCATGTCATGCCCAGCATTCAGTCAGTCTGGAGTAATGGAGCACAGAGCAGCAGAGAAGACCAAGAAAGCAGAGAGGAGAAAAGGTGAGTGAAGGGAGGAAAACGAGGGGGGCACAGAGGGGTTAAAAAATGGGGAGGCAGCATGACAGAGGGGTTAAAAAACGAGGGGGGCACAGAGGGGCTAAAAAATGGGGGGGGGGGGCAGCATGACATAGGGGTTTAAAAATGAGGGGGGGCACAGAGGGGTTAAAAACGGGGGGGGGGGGGGCAGCATGACAGAGGGGTTAAAAATGAGGGTGGGCACAGAGGGGTTTAAAAACGGGGGGCAGCATGACAGAGGGGTTAAAAAATTAGGGGGGGGCAGAGGGGTTAAAAAACAGGGGGGCAGCATGACAGAGGGGTTAAAAAATGAGGGGGGCACAGAGGGGTTAAAAAACGGGGGGGGGCAGCATGACAGAGGGGTTAAAAAATAAGGGGGGGCACAGAGGGGTTAAAAAACCGGGAGGCAGCATGACAGAGGGGTTAAAAAACGAGGGGGGGCACAGAGGGGTTAAAAAACGGGGCAGCATGGCACAGTGGGGTTAAAAAACAGGGGTCAGCATGGCACAGTGGGGTTAAAAAATGGTGGGCAGCATGGCACAATGGGGTTAAAAAGGGGGGGAGGCATGGCACAGTGGGATTGAAAAAGGGGGGGAGCAGCATAGTATAGTGTGATGAAGGGGAGCCAGGTGAAGGGGTAAAAGCAGCATGGAGGGCGCAGTGTGATAATAAGGCATGGCGATGACGAAGGGGCACATTATTGTAATATTGGAGCTAGAGGAAGGCCTAATTATTAATCATGGATGTTATTGATTTAACGCCAGGGTTGTTTGGAATTATCTAAATATAGCTATTTTTTTCCAAATAGGGCCTCCCGCAACTTAAGAAACATGCAGCCACAGGTGGTGAAAGTGAGAAGAACAGGTAGGAGAGAGCAGGACGGTCTATGAAATGTTGTGATTCTAGTAGGGACAATGTCAATTTTTGGTGAGTGTTGTGCCCAATGTAAGGTGCAGGCCACGACTGAACTCTTTGTGTACACACTGCATTTTTTCTATACTACACTGTGGTGCTAGATGTCCTGAAAGTCAGGAGTGCTTGGACATATGTGACGCTCGGGCAAATTGAGAGCCTAGTGATTTTGATGTGTTAGCCACGCCCCAATGGCGCATTTGCCACGCCCCCAAGTGCATGACCACACCTCCGAAAAATTTTGCGCCACCGTAAGGCAGCGCAAATTTTTTAAGCATACTCAACTATAAGGGGGGCCCCATGAATTTGTTGTACCGGGGCCCTGAATTCCTCTTGGCAGCCCTGCCCAGGAGTGCTGATTAATATAACACTTGTCTACCAATATTTACTGAAACATTATTTCTGTGAAGGCTAGAAATTCATTATTTCGTTTAGTCCCCACTTGTAACCTCTTAAGCCTTTGGAAAATGTAATACATTATTCTGATAATAAATCTAATAAAATAATGTGCATCTATGTTTTCTGTCTTAGTCTCAAAAAAGAATAAATGGGATATTTTAAGGTAAGAAATATAAGGAAGCTTTTATTGTCCTTTAGATAAATGTCACATAAGACGTGTCCAGCCCTGCACAGATGTAGCAGTGAGTCAGTCCCCCCACACAGGAAATGCTTCCGCAGAATAGTCAAAATGCAAGTTGTTTATCCTGGCATGTGTAATCCTGAGCTACTATGTACAAATAGTAATTCCCACATAACTGCTGCATACAAGTAACAAGAAGTATGACCTGTATACTACATTTTGCTTTTATAATACAAACATTTAAGATACAATATATTTTTGTTCCTGGAGCGTCCCATTTTTTCAGTATGTTAAAGTATAATTCCTATAAATTAGCCACACATTTTACAATCCTAGTATTCAATCTACTTGTCGAACATTTGGACTGACACAGCTGTAAAACCGTCTGCTTGAAAAAAAGACCTGCAACAATTGCAATGAATGAACCTGCCAGCGCACTACAGTCACGTCACTTTTAAGGGCCACACTGTGATATCCTGCTGTTGGTAATTTAAGGATGCGCCGCCTGAACAGTGCTGCTTACAAAACCTACTACATCGCAATCGTTGCAGGTCTTTTTTTCAAGCAGACGGTATTACAGCTGTGTCGGGCATTATAGGTTTCGCTGTCCTCATGTCAGGGATACGGATGTCGGGTTTGTCATTATCCATTTAAAGACTACCACCGTTGTGCCCAGCTGTTACTCTTTGTATGATATCTGTATATGCAGTTTTTACCATCTATTTTTAATTTTTTGGATTTAAATTTTAATTAATGAAATTATAAACCAGTCCAGTAAATATGTCATGATGAGGATTGAAGGGTACCAAATCGTCCTAGACAGCACTGAATATGAAGTTCCTAGATTCACCTGCTAAATTTCTTTGAATTGCCATAGTCAAAAGTCAAATTGAATTAATTCTCTGGTCAAGAAGCCATCCACAATCTCTTGAGATTTTTAGTAAAACTTGATTGAAGCCTTAGGGTGTCAATAAGATAAAGTGAACATTCATCAATCTATGGCTATAGTTGGAACCAAATATATTCACATTGGTAGTTTCTAAGGCACTGATTTTTTTTTTAACGAACCCACAGAGTGCAATTTACAAAAGCCTCAGTGAGAATCTGATGGAGCTGGAAGGTGTGTTGTGTATATTTTACAAAATAAGCTATGTTTACTACAATATTTTGCTATTTAGAGCAGTGTGGTACTCTGTGCTTAAATGTCCAGTAACTGATTATATTCAAGAAAAATTGAACAACTGAAAGTTTAAATGTGACTGGTTCTAAGTATATTTGGGGTCTGACTCACCAAAGAACGTAAATGCCGATATGTGCCGTATTTTGAGAAAAAACACTCTGGCCTATACCCCAGTGAACGCAACAACAGCCAATTCATGTTTGAGCGCAAACTTATGACAGCCTTCAATTTCATGGGCATAATGGGGAGGGAATTTGGCGTATGAACGTAGTCAAAGCACAGTAAGGGTGTGCCAAGTCCGAGCTTACACAGCAGTGCCCGATTCAAGCTTTGGGCATCTCCAAGATACATGTTTTTTTGTCATATCAATTGCACCAGCTACAGGGCTGGTGTAAGATTGACAGTTATGATGATGCTAAAACATGTGCTTGCAATCAACTGTAAAAATTTATTTTATGTACAGTAGACATTAATAACATCATGAAAGATGTATTGCATGGAGGTGAATGAAAATAAACTTTTTTTTCCAGTGTTTTGTCATCAATGACTATATTATTAACAGGGGACGATCATTAATACTTTTTTTTCTTTGCATTCTGCTTTGCTTTGTCAATTACCGTTATTCAACAAGAGAGGTATCAAATCTGCATGTAGGTGAATATGGATGTACCTGAATAATGTGCGTTTAAAAAAAAAATGCAGTTTATGTTCATTTAATAAATCAGTCCCTTAGTTTTTGATCGGAAAGCTTACTAATAACTGAAAAATATATGCAATCATAAGCAGTCTTATGTAAATAAGTATTCAGTGAAATCCAGGTCAGTACAGCTGGGAGAGCTAACTGGTTTTCTGCAAGGCTGATTTCCTATAAAATATAGATAGACTGCTGGTTAAAAATTTTATGTTTCTGTCTGCTGGCATAGTTAGGATCAGAAAACAAAAATCACCAACGTCCATCAACTTTTCCTCAACATCAATAAGTAAAATCCATGGAAGGAAAAAAACCCACAAACAATCAGCTACTATTTTTCTCTATAAAAGAAATATTTTCCCCTGTTTATATAACCCATTATAATATTTTATAAAACTCATTTATTTTTGAAGTTTGGTACATAAAAACTGTAAAACCCACTTTGCTGTATCATGATCATATATGCTTATAAGTTTTGCTCAGAAGTCTTACACTAATATTAAATATAGTTCATTGTCATCATCATCAATTCCTGGCCAATGTTCTCTCTGTGAATATCTCCTAGTTTTACAAATGGCTAACATCACATTCAAAATGGGTAGCTGTTTATAAATAGAAAACAAGTTATCTATGTTTATAACCTCATAAGTTGTCATACGCAAGTTTGTAAATGGTAAAAGATTTTACAACGTTGCCATTTGTGTGATTGGAACCTATCGATTTGCCAGAAATCAGTGACATCATTAAGTCATCTTATAACCAATACTCATGAGGCATGGCCAACAATAAGAACTTTGTTCTAAGGGAGCTGCTAAATCCTCACGAAAATTCAACCATCAAAATGGCTGCTTCTATTGTGTGTAGGTAACAGGTGCACTTTAAGGATAACAGGAGAGTACACATATTAATTGCGAAGGTAGTGGAACCAACACATAAATGTCTAAAGGGAAAAGTAAATGAGCTACAAATGTATCAACCAAACAACTTTTAGCTTTGCTTTGTTTAGCAGATGTTAGACTAATTGGGGCTTATTTAGCGTTGGATCATACGTTTAAGATATGGATTGCCATACTGTGCATGCACGCCAAAAATGTGCATATGTCCGCTCGCATTTTTTGTGTTTAGTTGACTTGCAACTGTGTCTGGAAAGAGCATAGGCCAACTACAATCCAGGCATGTTCACATAATTGGGACAATTACACATGAACGCATATGCAGATATGTATTAGGAGGCATATCTCTTGCAGGTGCTGGAATTTTGGTGCAACGATACCAAGAATGGTGAAGACTGAGTAGTGTTATCTGGCCACTTTTGATTGGTTGATTGTATATTAAACTTTTCAAATTGATATAACTTATATCATTAGCATTGTGTCTATATTATATGAAATATTATATTGTATGAAATCACAAAAAACTAAGATGACCAGTGCAGAAAAGGACTTCAGAAATAGTTCAATATAATATAATCATGGTGATGATTCTCATTACTTAATTGGCTTTTACTTCTGCAGAAAAAAAGACTCTTAGGGCTATATTTACTAAGCTGCGGGTTTGAAAAAGTGGGGATGTTGCCTATAGCAACCAATCAGATTCTAGCTTTCATTTATTTAGTACCTTCTACAAAATGATAGCTAGAATCTGAATGGTTGCTATAGGCAACATCCCCACTTTTTCAAACCCGCAGCTTAGTAAATATAGCCCTTAGTTGCATTTTAAAAGGGGAAACAACTGTTTGCATTTAATATAATCTATTTAATTACATTTTATATTGAAAATGCAACTTTTTGACATTTATCAATAAGTGTCTATTGTGTATATGACACAATACAATTTTTCATGTGCATTTTTTTTCTAGGTATTTCATACAAATATATATACCTCTAAATGAGACTCACTATATAAAATATCTGATTGATTTGTATAGATTTCAGCACACTTGCTTCTATGCTAGTAAATAACCCTCAGTGTAATAGCAGGAAGGTACTCCTCTCTGAACTTTCCTGCTATTTTATATTAGTATTTATATCAACTACTTGCACTGCTAAAATATAAACACAAATTCTACCAGGCACTTTTCGTGTTTTGGGTTTTGGGTTCTGATTAGCTTCAGGTTTTGGGTTCTGATTGGTTTTGCCAAAACACCCCACTCAAGGTTTTGGTTCTGATTTAGGGTTTTGGGTTCTGATTTTTTTTTTATTTTTTTTTTAAAGTATTAAAAGTGCTAAAATCCATATTTTTTTTATTTTTTTCCACTCCTACACTATTATTAACCTCAATAACATTCATTTCCACTCATTTCCAGTCTATTCTGAACACCTCACACCTCACAATATTGTTTTTAGGCCAAAGGGTTGCACCAAGGTAGCTGGATGTCTAAGCTAAGCGACACAAGTGGGCGGCACAAACACGTGGCCCATCTAGGAGTGGCACTGCAGTGGCAGACAGGATGGCAGTTTCAAAAGCTAGGCCCCAAAGAGCACATAATGCCAAAAAAAGAGGTGCAAGATGGAATTGTCCTTGGGCCTTCCCACCCACCCTTCTGTTGGTGAAATAGGACATGCGCACTTTAACAATTTTTGACTGCAGGAACAGTGAACGTAGTTAAATATTGCAGTACTAATTTTTTTTGACTGCAGGAACAGTGAACGTAGTTAAATATTGCTGTACTCATTTTTCTGGACTGCAGAAACAGTGAACGTAGTTAAATATTGCAGTACTAATTTTTCTGGACTGCAGGAACAGTGAACGTAGTTAAATATTGCAGTACTAATTTTTCTGGACTGCAGAAACAGTGAACGTAGTTAAATATTGCAGTACTAATTATTTTATACTGCAGGAACAGTGAACGTAGTTAAATATTGCAGTACTAATTTTATTATACTTCAGGAACAGTGAACGTAGTTATATATTGCAGTAGTATTTTTTTTATACTGCAGGAACAGTGAACGTAGTTATATATTGCAGAAGAAATTCCTTTTTACTGCAGGAACAGTGAACGTAGTTATATATTGCAATAGAAATTCCTTTTTACTGCAGGAACAGTGAACGTAGTTATATATTGCAGTAGTATTTTTTTTATACTGCAGGTACAGTGAACGTAGTTATATATTGCAGTAGAAATTCCTTTTTACTGCAGGAACAGTGAACGTAGTTATATATTGCAATATAAATTCCTTTTTACTGCAGGAACAGTGAACGTAGTTATATATTGCAGTAGTAATTTTTTTATACTGCAGGAACAGTGAACGTAGTTATATATTGCAGTAGAAATTCCTTTTTACTGCAGGAACAGTGAACGTAGTTATATATTGCAGTAGAAATTCCTTTTTACTGCAGGAACAGTGAACGTAATTATATATTGCAGTAGAAATTCCTTTTTACTGCAGGAACAGTGAACATAGTTAGATATTGCAGTAGTATTTTTTTTATACAGCAGGAACAATGAACGTAGTTATATATTTCAGTAGAAATTCCTTTTTACTGCAGGAACAGTGAACGTAGTTATATATTGCAGTAGAAATTCCTTTTTACTGCAGGAACAGTGAATGTAGTTAGATATTGCAGTACTAATTTTTTTATACTTTTTTTATAATTTTTTTATAATTTTTTTTTATAATTTTTTTAGAATTTTTTTATACCAATGGACTTAGCAGGACAGAGCACAGGACACAGCACCACTGGACTCAGCAGGACAGAGCACAGGACCAAGCACCACTGGACTCAGCAGGACAGAGCACAGGACACAGCACCACTAACAAAACCCAACCTCCCGCTTCCCTGATCAATGCCTGAGTGAAGATGGCGGCGGCAAGCGGGGAATTTATAGAATCCGAGTATCTCGAGATCCGACGGCGGGATTTGGACTTGTAGCCTCATTATCAGTATTTCTCGGCGGCGGAAATACCCGAACAGTGCTCGGATCGCCCTCGGATCCGCACTGTTCGGGTGGGCTCGGATTGCGATAATCCGAGTCCGCTCATCGTTAATTCTATATGGAAAAAAGTGATGCAGAAAAAATGGCCTCATTATGAAATGTGTTTATTTAATATTTTTCTATTTAGGAAATTCTGTAGAACAGAATTGTTATGTTTCCCCAAAAAGAGATAGGGAATAGAAAATACATATTGTAAATCTAAAACAATTCTGTTATTTTGTGATATTTCTTAACATTGTCTGTGTCGCATTCACATTTCTATACCATTCTCCTGTAAATATTGTGTCTTTTCCTGAAAATAGTTGCAGTTTATTTATATTAAAACATCATATCCTGCCAATGACTAGCCCTTTGCATAGACAATCACGTTATACTGCTATCAGCCTTGTCTCCCACTCATTTGAAAGAGTTTTGAGTGTTCACAGAGACATGTTTGCGCAGCCATGTTTGCTTCTCACAGCTGATATTTCCTAAGTAATTCTTTTTGCCAATGCCTTTTTTTGTTGGGGAATACTAATGGGATCCTGATTTTTCTAAACTCATCAATACATTTGACTAACTCAACCTCCAGTGCTTTCCTCTCTTCACTGAGTTGGTAGGGCTCTGGGCAGCTCTCTATGCCATTCTCCTTTGCCACTTCCTGTATGCTGTTTCTTCGTGACCCTGGTGCCTTTCCCTGGTCATGCTCTTTGAGAGACTGGGACAAGTCTTGTGTGTTGGGGCATGATGTACTTTCTTCATATGGTGGAGAACAAGTGTCTGTCTCCTGAAGGATTTCTTCAGTTGGAAGGTCAGCTGAAGCTGGAGGGGAATCTTGACTGTCAAGGCTGGAGCTGGAAAGCTCATTTCCACTATCTGGCTCCTGTTTTTCTGTCATCAGTAGTGTTGGTGGTGGCGCCTCCTCTTCAACCACATTTTCAGCTAGATAAAAACACATGAGTCAAACATTATGTTTTATTTGATTTTAAATAAAGTGGATGTTCCCTTGTTTCATTCTTAGGAATGAAAAGCTTATTAGACAGATTTTTCTAGTGACCACACATGTATTTAAACATATCAATTTTAGCAATTCCATGTTGCACCTTTTCCTATGTAAGCAAGTTAATGTTGTTTCATTTTTCTTTGTAATGCAAATACCCCCTAAATAATAAGGTTGACCACTTTTGAACCATCTGAAGTTCTGATATTCCTTTTTTATTGACAGGTGCCCAGAACTGTACCCATATTCACCATATGGTCTGGCAAGTGAGGTAAAATTATTTTCGCAGCCCATGAGTCTATTGCCCTTTTTATTTGCATTCCAAATTTTTATGAACGTTAGTAGTTAGTAACTACTACTGACACTGAGTGCTGTTATTTTGTTTATTAGCTATTAATATTGTTGAATATTTAACATCTCAGATTTCTCTAACTGTATCCCATTTAAAGGGTAAATAGCATAATTACAACTAAAAACATGATTTCCTATTATGTTTCCTAATCCATGTTTATAACTCTACTTAGCTTAATCTACAAATATATACAACAGCACCAGCTACCTGTACTAAATACCTGTTGCTGTAACACAATCTTTGACCTCCATTCAGTTATCTGCCACCCCATTTAGCCTGGAACGCTATGTTTTTTCAAGTCATTGCAATGTGTTGTAGCTAATTGCCATAAATAGAGTGATCAGTTATGTGTTGAAGGGGTTTGGTGCTGCCCTTTTAATTCCTTCATGCCTTAGTTCTGTACATATAAGGCCAGTGGGCTATATCTTCTGCAGCTGTATATATGTGTATGTATGTCATTATGTAGAGTGGTTTGCCATATGATACATGAAAGTTCTGTGCATTTCCAGATTTGTAGGCAGAAATCCCTATGTGATCATGTGAGGAATGCACGGTGCAGTGCAAATTCCTGGAATACCTGAATCAGGCCTCCTATGCAAGTCATTTCTAATAGATCATTAGTGTCATTTGCTTTGGAACTATTAGTAGTGAGAAATAAGTGCAACCAGGAGATAGTAAGATGTCTACTCCATTGCCTTGGCGGTCACCAGAACGAAGACCGTGACTGAAGCAGGATGAAGCAATGGAGGCAGTGTCAGAGGGATAGAACCTGGTTTCGATAAGGGCTAGGAGTGAGTTTGGTGCATATGGATCTGGCATTCCAGAGTGCACAGAAAATGGGGAGTTGGGAAAGAGGAAAGATGAGAATGTGGTTGGTGGGGTTAGAGCTGCAAAGTGTGTGGGAAGTTTTGAGGCAGAGGGAGGAGCATGTGCAGAAAAATTAAATGGGGTGAGACCTGGTTTGGGGCTGATTTCACAAGCAGACAAAAGTAAGAGGTGAGTGAGAAAGAGGATAATGGCAGGGGATGTGTACCCATACATCCCCTGCCATTATGGGGTACAATCAGTTGTGATAGGGGCAATCAAGATACAGACCCAATTGATATGTCGACATTTTGAAATGTGGACAGGGTTCTGAGGTCGACATTCAAAATGTTGACACAAATAAACAGATATAAACAAATTAAAATGGAAATATATGTATTTTTTTTTTAAAAAAAGGCAAGAAATGTTAAAAATAATGGCCCGTCACCCCTCCCCCTAAACAGCTTAACCAACCTTAGTGCTGGCAGCCTAGGCTGGTACCAGGAAAATCGGGGGGGGGGGGGGGGGGGGGCAACAAGCGCTGGGTCATCCTGATTTTACTATTACTAGCAGTAGGATTTTCCAGCCTGGGCTGCTGGTACTCTTGCTGTCAAACCCACAGCATTGGATCCCCCTGCCATTAGGCCAAACCAGTCCCAGGCTGGCCAGCAAGTGTTTTTTCTTACATTTCTTGCTGGGTTTCTTCTTACATGTATTGCAATTTTAATTTGTTTACATTAATGTCAACATTTTGAACAAATAATATAGAATGTCGACTTTAAACCCTGTCTACATTTTACATGTCAACATATTAACTGTGTTGACATTTTGAACATGTAGACATTGTGACTGTCAATATGTTGGTGTACACATTTTGAGTGTTGAAATTTCATAACCAACCCAGCATAGGCAAGGAAGTGATGTGAAAGCAGGGAGAGGAGCAGTTAAAGCTATAGGCAAAGGGCAAATAGAGATGGTAGGGTGGGACTAAGGGGTGAAAAGGGAAGCAGGTGGAAGAGGGGAGAAGAGATTTTAGGTGGGGGGTGCATGACAGAGAGGAGGGGGAAAGGTAAGAGGGAGAGCAGTAAGACATAATAGCAAGCAAGCCATCGAGCAGGTACAGGCATCACAGATACCCATTGTCTGACTTGTTCTATAAAATTATTAATTTCCCCTTTCTTATGAGAATTTTGACATATACCTTACAAGATGGTTGCAGGATGCATTTATACATTGAATTAACTTGTATTGTGTATTATAATTAAGCATATCATGTGTGAAATAAATCAAAGGTTAGTAGATGAAGAATAGCATTCTTTTCTGTGCAGTTATATGCAATTTTTATAATAAAGTATTGTTTTTTCTATATAAGCCATGGTGGATGGTTTATAAAGGGTTTGTGATACCTCCAAGTGAAATTTGCCTGATACTTGTAAGCACTATTTCCTCTACAGCATTGGTGTAGATTGCTGTAGGGTCTTTTATATAATTTATAGGCAGAAAAAAAGGTATATAATTGTGAATCTACACTGATTCGGTCTTACAATGTAATTCATTGATACATTCAACTAATTACATTGTAGCAATGTAATTCACTAATTTATGCCTTGTGTAGGGTGTATCCTCTACTACAATATACGGAGCGGCTTTCCCACGCTGACCAATCAGAGCAAAGCCCCTCTGTACTGATTAGAACCTGACAGGCCACGGCACAGTAAGCTGCAAGTATCTGCATTTAGGTGAGCAATAACTTAGTAAACAATGGTGTGTGTTGGAATGTGAGTGATTTTATTTCACATTATTTTCTGCAGGTGCACTACAAGTCCCAGAATGCCCTGGATGTCAGGTCATACTAGTGCTTATAGTTCTACAGGCATCAGCACACCCAGGCAGTTTAAGACTACAAAGGGCTTACTGTAGCTAGTAGTGTACTTGCCACAAAATACTGAAAACTTGAGTTTTAGTGATTGCAGTATGGTACTTTTTTTTCTAGGTGGGAGGGGCTGCATTTTGTGCAGACCCATTTTCACTATGGAAATCAGCCCTTTGCTGAATAGACTAGGGCTGTACAACATTATGATGGGGATCCCATGCTGCCATTCCTGAGCGAGCTCTGCACTGTTGGGAGTGGGTTCACTCACAGTTTTGCCTAAGAACAGAGTCATGAATAAAGAATGGTGCCAAAACATGCTCCAAGAGCAACTTCTCCCAACCATCCAAGAACAGTTTAGTGACAAACAATGCCTTTTAGAGCATGATGGAGCACCTTGCCATAAGGCAAAAGTGATAAGTAAGTGGCTTGGTGATCAAAACATCGAAATTTTGGGTCCAAGGCCAAGAAATTCCCCAGACCTTAATCCCTTCGAGAACTTGTGGTCAATCCTCATGAGGCTTGAGGACAAACAAAAACCCACAAATTCTGATAAACGCCAAGCATTGATTAGGCAAGAATGGGCGGCCATCAGTCAGTATGTGGCCCAGAAGTTGATTGACAGCATGCCAGGGCAAATTGCAGAGGTCTTCAAAAGAAGGGTCAATACTGCAAATATTGGCTCTTTCCATAAACTTAATGTAATTGTCAATAAAGGCCTTTGACACTTATGAAAACTTGTAATTTTACTTCAGTATACCATAGCAACATCTGACGAAAAGGTCTAAAAACACTGAAGTAGCAAACTTTGTGAAAACTAATACTTGTGTCATTCTCAAAACTTTTGGCCATGACTGTAGACTGTCATAGTCTAGTGCTGGTAACGGATTTTTTTCTGTTCAGCCCCCTGAAATTGCTTGTACCAACCAAGGCTTTGAACAGTATGAAGCCATTTATCATAATCAAGTTGATGACAAATGGTGTCTTGATTATGCCACTGAATGATGATATGCTTACAGTTCTTTTGTGGAGTGTAAATGGCCATGCACCCTCTTTGCACCTTTATTTCTTTCTCTGCAAAATAAAATCTCATTTTTGCACTTGCTTCCACCCAATTCCTCCATTCAACTGGGACATACTTCTGCTCCTCTGCAAATGCCACCTTCTTGTTTCACAAACAAATTTGACTAGATGAGATTCTAGGATCATATGTACAAATCAAGACACATAGCTCTATTAAAGAGGATTTATGTCTGCACCGTGGCCATTTTGGGCCCGATTCATTAAGGAGAGCAAAGCAAAAAAAAAAGGAGTAAATTTGCGCCTTGGCAAAACCATGCTGCTTTTGGGAGGTAAATTTATAATGGGGGAACACATTTATATTTGGGGTAGGGCATATCCTAGATCAACTTTAAATTTCAGTGTGAAAATAAATCTATCAAGTATTTGTGCGCAACATAAAAAAGCAGCCAGTATTTTCAGTATGTGCAAAATAATAAACCAATGTGCACCCCTTGCATTGTACATGGTTTGTCCAGGAGCAAGTTTACGTCTTTTTTTTTGCTTTGCTCTCCATATTGAATTAGGCCCTTTGTGTCTAGCATATATGCACATAGCAGCAAATCAGCAATTAGTTTTTATCAATCTATTGCAAGCTAAAAATGAAAGATCGGATAGGTTGCTATAAAGTACTGCCAATTTGTACTTTGTCAGTAAAAAAAACAATTTTGAAAACAATTTACCTGGTTCATGAGTGGATAATGCTGCCGTCCATGACCTCTGGTCTACATCCGGCATAGATACTGCTTCTCCTGGAATATTAAAGTAAACAGACGTTAGATCTCCTTTTTCACCTAACAAGAAATATACTGTGTCTCTATTATACAGTTTTATAAGCATTAACCTACAAACCTTAGAAAAATGGTACTTACTTATTTACCATTTTGACTTTTTGAAGAACAAAATGTTACATAGTTGATGTAGTTGAAAAACACCAGTCCATCAAGTTCAACCTATTTTGAATCTCCTATGATCCCTCACTTATATTTAAAAATTGATCCAGATTAAGCAACCGCCAATCTATTTCAATCGGGAAAAATCGTTCCAGACCCAATATTGCAGTCCTATTTTTTCCAATATCCACTACTATCCTTCATTTTAATTAACAGTCATAACCCTTGATACACTTGATTCCACTAAAAATTTGTTAAAACCTTTCTTAAACATATCAATTGAATCTGCTATCACAAACTTCCCTGGCAGTGAATTCCATATCTTGACTTCCCTTACTGTAAAGGACCCTTTCCTGGTTGTAAAACTTCCTCTCCTCTAACCTTAGGGTGTGATCGTGTAGCCTTGGGGAAACAAGTTTCCTTGAAAGTTCTCTGTATTGACCCTTAATGTATTTGTATATAGTAATCATATCCTTTCTTAGACACCTCTTTTCTAAAGTAAACATGCCTAAACTAACATAACATAGTAACATAGTAACATAGTTCATGAGGTTGAAAAAAGGCACCAGTCCATCAAGTTCAACCTATTTTGGATCTCCTGCGATCCTGCACTTATATTTGAAATTCATCCAGAGTAAGCAACCGCCAATCTGTTTCAATCGTGAAAATCCCCCCAGACTCAATATTGCAGTCTTATTTTTACCCTATTTCCACTACTATCCTACATTTTAATTAACGGTCTTATCCCTGGATACACCTTTCCGCTAAAAATTTGTCTAACCCTTTCTTAAACATATCTATTGAATCTGCCATCACAACCTTCCCTGGCAATGAATTCCATATCTTGACAGCCCTTACTGTAAAGAACCCCTTCCTTTGCTGGTTGTGAAATTTCCTCTCCTCTAACCTCTAACCTTAGGGGGTGACCACGTGTCCTGTGTATAGTCCTTGGGGTAAAAAGTTCCCATGAAAGTTCTCTGTATTGACCCCTAATGTATTTGTACATAGTAATCATATCTCCCCTTAGACGCCTCTTTTCTAAAGTAAACATGCCTAAACTGGCTAACCTTTTCCCATAACTTAATGACTCCATAACCTTTATCAATTTTGTCGCCCTTCTCTGAACACTTTCTAGTTCCAAATTATCTTTTTTAAAGAGTGGTGCCCAGAACTGTACTGCATATTCAAGATGAGGTCTTACCAACGATTTATACAGTGGCAAAATTACACTGTCTTCCCTTGCATCTATACCCCTTTTTATGCATGCCAATACTTTATTTGTCCTTGCAGCTGCTGCTTGACATTGAGTACTATTGCTAAGTCTACTGTCTACGAGCACTCCCAAATCCTTTTCCATTATAGATTCTCCTAAATTAATTCCATTTAATTTATAGATTGCGTTCTTGTTTTTGATCCCTGAATGCATAACCTTACATTTATCTGTGTTAAACCTCATATTCCATTTGGCCGCCCAATCCTCTAGTTTATTTAAGTCCCTCTGTAGAGAAGCTACAACTTGCTCTGAATTTATTACCTTACAGAGTTTAGTGTCATCTGCAAAAATAGAAACTTTACTCTCTAAACCATCACCAAGGTCATTAATGAATATATTAAAAAGGAGTGGCCCCAGTACAGAACCTTGAGGTACTCCACTTAAGAAATTTTACCAATTAGAAAATGTTCCATTTATCACAACTCTCTGTTCCCTATTCTCTAACCAGTTTTCGATCCAAATACAAATGTTGATTCCTAGACTCAGTTCCCTAATTTTGTAAACCAACCTCTTGTGTGGCACTGTATCAAAGGCCTTTGAAAAATATAAGTAGACCACATCTACTGTGCTGCCTTGGTCTAAGTTTCCACTAATTTCCTTGTAGAAACTAATTAGATTAGTTTGACATGACCTATCCCTCACAAATCCATGTTGATTCTCACTAATAATTTTATTGCGTACCAAGTAATCCTGAATACTATCCCTTAAAATACCTTCCAGTAGTTTCCCCACTACTGATGTCAGGCTTACAGGTCTATAATTCCCTGGTTGTGATCTTGTCCCCTTTTTAAACAACTGCACCACATATGCTATTCGCCAACCCCTTAGTACTGAGTCTGATGAGATTGAATCTCTGAAAATTAAGAATAGCGGTCTAGCTATTTCCGAGTTTAACTTCATAAGGACCCTTGGGTGTATGCCATCTGGACCTGGAGCTTTATTTATCTTAATTTTCTTCAGTTGCCTTTGGACTTCTTCCTCTGACAACCAAGTATTAATTAATGGCATGGTTTCATTTCCATTTTTATGTATTACTTCTACCATTTGTTCCTCTCTGGTAAATACTGAAGAAAAGAAAGTGTTTAATACCTCTGCTTTTTCCTTAGTATCATTTATCAATTCACCCATCTCACTTCTTAGGGGTCCTATATTATCTTTTTTAATCCTTTTGCCATATATATATATATACTTAATTTTTTTTTGGAGGTTTGTCTTACATTCTTTTGCAACGTGCCTATCATTTTCTAATTTAGCCAATCTAATTTCCTTTTTGCATGTTTTATTACATTCCTTGTACCTACGGAAGGACTCCTCTGACCCTTCAGACTTAAACAATTTAAATGCACTGGCTAACCTTTTCTCATAACTAAATTACTCCATACCCTTTATCAATTTTGTTGCCCTTCTCTTAACCCTTTCTAGTTCCAAAATATTTTTTTTATAGAGTGGTGCCCAGAACTGTACTCCGTATCCAAGATGAGGTCTTACCAATGATTTATACAGTGGCAAAATTACACTGTTCTCCCTTGCATCTATGCCCCTTTTTATATATGCCAATACTTTATTTGCCCTTGCAGTTGCTGCTTGACATTGAGCGCTATTGCTAAATCTACTGTCTACTGTCCACATCCTTTTCCATTATAGATTCCCCTAAATTAATCATTTAATTTATAGATTGCATGCTTGTTTTTCATCCCTAAATGCATAACCTTATATTTATCTATGTTATTCCATTTGGCCGCCCAATCTTTCAGTTTATTTAAATCCCTCTGTAGAGAAACTACATCTTGCTCTGATTTTATTATCTTATAAAGTTTAGTTTCATCTGCAAAAATGAAAACTACTCTCTAAACCATCACCAAGGTCATCAATAAATATATTTAAAAGGAGTGGCCCCAGCACGGAACCTTAAAATATTGGCCAATTACAAAATGTTCCATTTATCACAACTCCTTGTTCTCTATTCTCTAACCAGTTTTCAACCCAAGTACAAATGTTGTTTCCTGGTACCAGTTCCCGTATTTTGTAAACTAACCTCTTGTGTTGCACTGTATCAAAGGCCTTTGCAAATGTTCTAGTTAAGTTTGTAAAATGCAATGATTATAGTGTTAATACTGCAGGTATTGCTGCTCTTTTTAATAGTGACCTCTGTACATCTCTGGTGCATCTCCCTTCCCAGCAGAGAGATTTGCATATTTTCGGACTGAAACTGTCCTACAGTTTCAACTGACATTCGGTGGCTCCCGCTCAGTTGACTCTGAAGACCTCCACTAAAGTTCTACATTGAGAAAAACACTTATTAAAAAGTGGGTTGGGGAAATTGTCCCAAAATAAACTCCTTTTAATTGAATCTGTATTTCAGGAGAGGAGAAAAAGGTGCCTGATTGTGTAGTAGCTAGGTGTACGACTGCAATGTAAAATAAAGGTGCTCAGTTATATGCATACCAGATTTTAGAGTAAGTCAGGCATATTAATATGTACTATCCCCAGATCTTGGTGAATTCAAGCATTACTGTGCCTTGTATCTCCAAGCAGAAGTACCAGAAATAAAGGAGACAACCAAAAATAGTGTAATACTTCCAATATAAGTGCAACACCTAATATTGTAGTGAATCTGTGTACCAAATAGAATAGAAGGTTTGTCTGACACAATGTTGTTGCTGATTCCATGCCACTTCAACTCCAATCTGTATAACTTCAAAATTGATAAATATCTATATTGTATAGTATTTTAAAAACATTTTAATTCATAAATAACATAAAACACAATGCACTTCCAAAACTCCAATATGAAGAAAAGTGAGCACCAGCCTCATGAAGAATCTTAGTCACAAGTAAGGTCACAGGGAACCCTCAACGCATTTCCTCTTAATGTGAGACTTCTTCAGGAGGAACTAGATGTGATCATGTTAAATATGAATACCAAATAAAAATATGGGGAGCTCCATTTTGTGCCCTGGCCATGCGTCTGACATTTGGCATCTGATCGGGATTATTAGACCACAAACTAAGCTCTTGTTAGAAACATGAGCTTCATCTTTTTATAAGGATTAGAGGATATGACTAAGATTTCTATACACAAGGCCACCGATTTTCTAAGACATTAGTATCAGCCTTTACAAGTTCCTCGGAATGCTGTGGCCATCTTTGATATGGACAACCCATACTGATGCCATTTGTGCCAAACAGGCTCAATGCCAATGTTCAAGATAGTACAGGCATGATCAATACAGCTTAACTCAACCTTTATAGATTCATAAAAGTATTTGACAAAGCATCTAAGTTTTAAGAATAACAATAAATATAGGCTTAAAATGAAACTATAGAATATACATGAAGCCTTTTAAATTAAGTTTATAAAAATGAAGAATTTTAAATATGCCTTAAAAATGAAATGTGTTAAAAGACATTTGCATAAGTGGATATTGTTCCTCTTATAGAATTGGATGTATTTTACAAAAAAAATGAGCGCACGGGTCATAAAAACTTTGTGGAATAATAGAGTATAGGAGCTGAGAGAGTTTCACCACAGCTTCTTCAAAAACTTCTAGGAATGTATAAGGGGCTGCAAGTGAAACTAAAAGACTATATTGATGTACAAGTGAAACATAATTTTTATTAAAATGTATTGGTATTATGCTTTTATTTGTATTGTAATAAACCCATCTACAGTTAGTCAATAAAGACTTTTTGAGCACTTTATTAAAAGTTATTTTTCTCTCTGATCCTGCTTCATTACCTGATGGTAGGAGGTAAGGACTTGTCATAATAGCACAGACAAGCTACTAGGGTACCTTTGTATTCACTCTTATGAGTATAAGTTTACTTTTTTACCCTCTGGCCTTCATGTGATAAGGGCTCTATTGTTACATTTTATAATTAGGAACTCCATTAACATTGTGAATTCCCAATCTCAAATACCCCGCAAGAAATTCACCATTGCTTGCCTATCATTTCTCTCATACTAGATCTATTTTATTCATTGTAAATTTACAATAAGACACCATCTCCAATATTTATTTTCACTGTGTAATCCATCATTGGTTAAGTACACATCTAATGGTACTTAAATATGTTAATGTTGAAGAGCCCTTTTCAGAGGGCTGGCATAGTATGTTCTGTATAAATGCCCACTACCACTGCCACACAAACAGCTTGAGCCTGACAGCACATTAGTTGAAAAGTCACGAGTTTCCATAAAGATTTTTAAAACCACTGATAAGACTGGTGCAGCAGTTTTGAAACTATTTTTTGTGGGGCATGTAATTTTGAATATAGACACTACCACTTGGATATACAGTATTGGGAAGAGCAGCTGCTAAATCATTTACTTCTGAGCTCATGCACATAATACAAAAGACGACGGTTGAGCACATGATATAAATACATTTCTTAGAACACATTCCTAACGCCTTTATTAGTGGAACTATAAAGTAGTCCACATATACTAAACTCCTCCTTTCTTAGGGAGAAAATACAATATGATAGCATGCAATTAAATATACACAAGTGTCTTCACTATATGAATACTTTCAGGCTATAAATTGAGTCTTTGAGGAGGTCTTTTAAGGATAATGGTTGTGAAACCCTGAGGCACAGGACTCTAAATTGTATTTCCTTCTTAGATTCTGAGGGGTATATTTACTAAACTGGGGGTTTCAAAAAGTGGAGATGTTGCTTATAGCAACCAATCAGATTCTAGCTGTAATTTTGTAGAATGTACTTTATAAATTATAACTAGAATCTGACTGGTTGCTATAGGCAACATCTCCACTTTTTCAAACCCAAAGATTAGTAAATATACCCCTGGGACTTTTTCATGTATAGTTGAAGAGCAATATTCTTGTTGGGTGGAGTTGCTAGCCTCTGAAATCTTGTCGAATGGTTATTTCTTGAATTGATTCAACATTTGAGCTCTTTTGGTTTGGTTGAACATTAGAGCTTGTGACCTCTTTCCCTTGTGCACTAAGGATTTGATCTAAATGACAACGCCATAACAAAGTACATTTGTTGCTACACAGGCTAGGGTATCACCTACAGGAAATGTTTTGTCATTGGTAGGCAAACTTACCCCAAAACAGCTATGTTGTTCACAAAATATTCTACTTATCTATAAGCTGACACAATTATTTATCTATTGATTGTTTTAGAGTGTTGGACTGTCTTTTGTTTTCACATAGACAGTGATCTTAATTGTACTGACAGCACTTTCTCAAATTATTTTATTCACTTGTACACTTATTTCATTAATTTAAAGGAGCACACCTTGGTTTCAGCGAGCTTTCTCCAACATTTATAGTATACGTTAAGTGACCAGATCCTGTCAAGTCTAGTTTGCCCTGTAGTGGCATATACAACATTTTGCTAAACAAAGAAGAACATGGTGATTTTATTTTGTAGAGGATCATGACCTTGATAGCATTCATTAAAGTTTGAGCACATATTTCATCTAATCAATTGTCAGCTTTGCCATTAAGTTTAGTTTCTTTAAAATCAATCTCATTAGCGAGTTCCTGAGAATAAGGACCATCTTTGTAATATGACAGCTGTCATTGCAGGAACTCTTTGATCATTAAGAACTTCTGGCCATAATGATACTTTTAGAATTTCTTTACTTCCCATACTAGACCTAAAGCTCAACAATCAATTTGTGCATAATTATGTTCAGCCACTGTTAAGAATTTCAATGCAAATGTTACTGGCTGCAATAAAGATGTTTTTTCATAATGGATTTTCCACAAATAACTTTTTAATACTCCTTTGTAGCAATAATAGTATGTATAATAGTATAATGTATAATAGTAGTAAGCAGTTTCATTGTTAACTCCTGCCAATTCAGGGTTGATCCACATTACTTGGTGTTTTGCTGCCATTGTACTGTGCATTTTAAGACAGGATTAATATTTTTTCTGTATACTGATTCTCAGTTGAGTCTGATACTTTTTCTGTCACCTTGTGTACCTGTGAATGTTTATTTAGTTTGTGGTAAGTTTGCTGTTTAATGACCTTTTTGTATATTCTTCTTGACCTGCATACTCTTTTAATATGTCCCTTTTAATAATATTTCTTGCATTCTTTTTTTTAAACCAACCGTGTTTGGCATCATATGAGGTATGCCCACATCAAAAACAAGACATTCTCTGTTTAAAAGAATTAGTATGTCATGCATTCAAGTCCTTTGTTTTGTAGTTTTGAGGCATCCTTTGCCGCTGTCTCAATTGAACTTGCAATAGATACTGCATGGTCTAATGTTAACTTTGGTTCAGATATTAATCTCTTTTGAATACTTTTACTGTATACATCACACATCAACCTGTCTCGTATTGCATGTGATAGTCTGGCTCCAAATTGACAGTGTGCAGATAAGTGTGTCTACTCTATATGCAAAAATACTTTCACCTTTAAGAGCCTGATGTACAGTAAATTTAGATAGTAGCCATGGGAATTTCCCACTGCCCTGAACTCTAGCTGTGGGAAATCCCCATCTTATAAATAGTAGTGTACAGACGCTAAAATATAATTTTCGGTGGCAGCTCATAGGAGCTGGTTGTGCATAGTTTGCAAAGGCCAGGATCCAAAGATATATGACAGATGAATACCCAGGATTAAAGTGATTTTTTCAGTCGTGTGTGTGTCTTATTTACATTTTTCCTTGGTGCACTACAAGTCTTAGTGCTATCAGCACAGGGCTGGGTAAACCTAGGGAGGAAGGGGGTGCTTTTTTTTGCTGACCCCCATCTCACTAGGGAATCCAGCTCCGTGCTGACGACTCAGGGGCTGGTATGTCATCATGGCAAATCCTAGCGCTGGTAGTAGTAAATTCAGGGATGGGGGGGCCCCGCGCTTTTTGTCCCCCTGGTTTTTATACTACCATCCTAGCCAGCCAGTAGTAGTGTTGGTTAAGCTCTTTGTGAGGGGGACCACAGCGTTTTTATTTAAATAGAATCATTTTTTTTGCCTTTTTACTTCCAGCAAGGTCTGTTGCACCAGCATAAAGCACCTGCAACAGATTTGTCTCCTAGAGACATTATCAGTGGCTACGTCCAACTCAGCATAGCATGTAAAGAGTGAAGACACCTTTGCATGCTAGACTCACGCACTATCTCCCCCATTCCATCTCTATAAGCATAGAGAGGCAAAAAGGAGAGTTCCGTCTCAGTCAGAGTTCAGACTTTTCCGTTTGCGAGTTGGTCTTGTGTACAACTCTACATCAGGCCCTAAATTGTCTTATGAAATCAAAATCTTTCCACAATAACTAGTTTATTAAAACATTAACAATTTTCTGAAGTTTTGCTGGTGGGTTTTACGGGTGCTCTTCTGCTCCACGGGAGGTTTCTGTCCTCCCTGAGCTCGCCTTAGGAGATGCCTAAAGGAGTGTCATGAGTTAAATAGAACATAAATGTGTATTTGCCCTTCTGCTCCACGGGAGGTTTCTGTCCTCCCTGAGCTCGCCTTAGGAGATGCCTAAAGGAGTGTCATGAGTTAAATAGAACATAAATGTGTATTGCCCTGTATGTACAGTCTGTGAAGCATCCTGTTTGCCAAGCCTGATGTGTAATTTATTTTGTAGCCGTGCAAATCTTTGTAAATATATAAAAAGAGATCACTAATATTTTGTATCGAACCACTAGGCACAACAAACATCTTAACCCTCATTACACTTATACCCCATTCATACTGCACCAAAATCCAGGGTTTTTCCCGGGGCGAGCTCAAACGACCCGGGTCTTGGTGCAGTATGAATGGTACAAGTCCAAAATCCCGGGTCTAAAAACCCGGGCCTTCAACCCGGGATTTATCGAGGGGTAATTCCCGGGTCGTACCCGGGTTGCCTGCACTATGAATGGTGCAACCCGGGTTGCACAGAAAACATGCTGATTGGCTATCTGCCTGTCTCTGGAGGATGATGTCATCGGTGGAAGCCCGTGGGAGATTGTAGAAGCTTTTCAGGGGAGATGGTGGATGGTGTACTCAACATCAAGCTGAAGCAGAAACGTTTTTTTAAGGGAGAAAATTGCTTTTATTATTTCACAAAAACAGTGTTTATTTACAGCAATTATGACACACTGGATGGAGGAAGAGGTGCGTGAGCTGCTGAATGTTAGAGGGGAGGAAGAAATTAGAAGGCAAGTGACTGGGACTGTGAAGGATGCCACAGTGTACTACAACATCGCCAAAATACTCACACAACGTGGCATAAAGAGGACACAGCAACAAGTCCTGAACAAATTGAAGTCCCTGAAGAAGTAGTACACTAAAGTCCATGACCACAACAGGCGCAAAAGTGGCGCTGAAAGAATGGACTGGCCCTTTTATGACCAGTGCAATATGGTCTTTGGACATTCTCCTCTGACAAATCCAATTGCACTGTCATCTTCTAGCAATGTGGATGCGGCTATACCAACACCACCAGAGAGCACACAGACAAGCGAGGCCGCAACAGTAATAATAGAAGATTCTATAGAAGACACCCCAGAACTGGAGTGCTCTGCCACAACAGATGACACCAACATTTCTTGGGAGGAATTGAACGATTCACAGCCATTCCCTGCTGCGCAAGTCGTTACAGATACTTCGCAAGAAACGCAGCCAGAACCAGTGCCGGTGTCAAAGTCTACGCCAGGTCCCAGTTTACGCTCCAACAGTAAGTATCTTTAATAATCTCACATAATAACCAACTATATATACATACCAATGTATCTACATAATTGAAATAAAAAAATGAACTGTATAAACATAACTGCCAAAAACAGAGAACTATAACAGAAATGCAAGCCAAATACCAATAAATATATCTACATAACTTTAAAAAAAAAAAAAAATGTTTGCACATAACTGGCAAAAAAAAGAGAAGTATATCAACATAAATGCAAACCAAATACCAATATATCTACATAACGTAAAAAAGAGAACTATATCAACAAAAAGCCCAAAAGACAAATATAATACACTCCAAAGTATTAAAACATCAACACGCAAATGTTGCAGTGCAAAACTACTGGGCAAGAGGGAGGAGGCCTCAAGCACATATCAGCTTACAACACTGCTTTTTTGTTCTGCTACATTATATATTCTATTGTATGTTTTACTGTGTTTTTTTCTACAAACAGTTTACAACGTTCCTAAAAAATGCAAAAGGCCCAACAAAATGGAGCAAGCAACTAAAACAATGACAACTGTCATTATTATTATTATTAATTTTTATTTATAGGGCGCCACTAGGTATCCGTAGCGCCGTACAGGGACAAACAAAGTTACAATACAAAGGTGAGACAGCACGATACAGTAAACAAAACGGACAGTAACTCCGAGATCTCAAAGCACAGCTAGAGGGGCGGGGGAGGGGAGAGGGGAATTTCCCGCATACGGCGGAGCCCAAGAGGGCACGGGAGGCAGGGAAACCCCCAGAGTGGAGAGGAGGGAGCAAGAGGGAACGGGGAGGAGGAGGGCAAGGTAGCTGGAGAGCAGAGTTAAAAGTGGTGAAGACAGGAGGAGAGATGACCCTGCTCAAAGGAGCGTACAATCTAAGGGGTGGGGTAGACAGACAGATGGATCAACTGCGGGAGATGGACAGCACCATGAGGGAACACGAGAATACACAACTGCAGCGTTTCATGGACAATGAGCGGGAACTCCAGGACTCTTTCCTCATGCAAATCATGAACATGCAGGAACGCGTGTTACGCGAAAATAGTGAGTGTATAATGGGATTCATGGACAGACTCCTCTCACGGGTGCAGGCACCTCCTCCAAGTCCTTACTATTATGACGGACATTATCTTATGTACCAGCGGGTGCAAGCCATAGGTACATTATACACAACATGCTCAACCTATGGGTAACCCCAACATAGAATACCCACCTGGTAATCAAACCACTGCACAACCAGAAATGCCACAATATCGGCAATTGTAATAATCATGTTTTATGGACAAATATTTAACAGTTAATTGTTATCATGTTTGTTACGTGTGATCTGGAATCACGCCGTAGCTTCACATATTACGTGAAAAGCAAATTTGCACTTACTGTTTAAGCACATTTGTGCCTTCTGTTTACTACTTGTGTATATATATATATTTTTTCTACATGCAAGTAAGCACTTTTGTATTGTGTCATTTTATATTTTTGTGAAGAGACATATGAGGAAATATGTACAAAACAAAATACAATATATGAAATAAACATTTTTATTTTTATTTTTACATTTGTGTGGTACATTCAAACAAGTGAGGTCAAATTGGCAGTGAGGGTGGTCCTAATAAGTTCAGCAGAGGTATTGGTGCACTCTCTTTCAAAAGTACCGGAGTCCACTGACAGCACTGGCATTTCAGATTCCTGCACATTCCATTTAGGTAGAAATTGCTCTTTTTGTATTTCGCAAATGTTATGTAAAATACAGCAAGCAGCAACCACGTGGGGCACAAGCTTGGTGTCAATGTCAATGAGCTTCAATAGACAGCGCCAACGTCCTTTCAAGCGCCCAAAAGCATTTTCCACCACCATCCGAGCTGAGCTGAGGGTATGTGTAAACCGGATCTGTTCCTGAGACAGGTGATGTTGCTGAGTAAACCCCTTCATCAGCCAGCGCCTCAAAGGGTAAGCAGCATCCCCAATGATGTGTACCGGTATCTCCACACCATCAACAAACGTAGATTTCTGTAAATAAAAACATGCAGTTTCACGTCACCATGTTAAAAATATTGGTCACATAACGCAGTACACTTGGTACTATATGGTGAAAATGCATTTTGCAAGTGGTACATCTATATATAAAAAGGGGCAGTAAATACATACAATATTGATAGCAAACAATAGTATATAAGCTTCAATTACAAAAACATCATACAACATTACACCTATATTTACCTCCCTAGGGAACAGCCAGCCATCTTGTCTTTCCTCAGCAATTTGGTAAAGGTCTGAATTTGCTAGAACTCTGGCGTCATGGGAACGTCCAGGCCAGCCGATGAAAACATCTGTGAAACTGACATAAAAAAATACATATAGCAATGTTTTACAATACGCATTACACATGGCACAGTCACATAAAATAAACATAAAAAATGCTTACCAATAGTTGTGGTCAACCACAGCCTGCAGAATGATGGAATGCCAGCCTTTGCGGTTGTAGTAATCCGCATGGTTGTCTGTGGGGGCAATGATGGGGATGTGTGTCCTGTCTATGGCTCCAGCACACTGTGGAAACCCACCCTTCAGGAATCCTGCAATTGTATCATCCAGGCGCTGACCTTGCGGTAAGGAGATGAAGCGATGATACAGGGCTTCCAGCAATGGCATGGTGACTTCATGCACTAGAGTGCACACCGTGGATATCCCCACTCCAAACAAGCAGGAGATTGTCCGGTATTCTCCAGCTCATTTCCTTCCCACTACCCTCTGACACCCTCTCTTCATTTGACCCCACAAATGAAGAGGAAATTTCTACGCTCTTCTTATCTTCCTACTCTACCTTCTGTCCTCTTGATCCTATTCCCTCGCAAATTGGTAGATCCCTGTCTTCTGTGCTCATTTCACCTCTAACTCAAATCTGTAATCTCTCACTCTCTACTGGCATCTTTCCATCACTATACAAGCATGCAGTGATTACTCCTATTCTAAAAAAACAAAACTCCGACCCAAACTCTCTCTCAAATTACCGTCCCATCTCTCAGCTCCCTTGCCCCTCCAAGCTTCTAGAGAGACTTGCCTACACTCGCCTCACACGCTTTCTTTCCGCAAACAACCTGTTGGATCCTCTTCAGTCAGGCTTTCGTTCTCAACACTCCACAGAGACTGCGCTGACCAAGGTTGTTAATGATCTGATCACTGCTAAGACTGAACGCCATTACTCTCTCCTAATTCTCCTTGATCTCTCGGCTGCATTTGACACAGTTGACCACTCTCTTCTCATACAAACGCTGCAATCCCTAGGTCTTCAAGACACAGTTCTATCCTGGTTCTCATCTTACCTCTCTAATCGCTCTTTCACTGTTAATTTCTCTGGAGCCACATCTGCTCCGCTTCCCCTATCAGTTGGAGTACCACAAGGCTCGGTGCTAGGTCCTCTGCTGTTCTCTATCTATACCGCTTCTCTTGGAAATCTAATAAGTTCCTTTGGCTTTCAGTATCATCTCTATGCGGATGATACCCAAATCTATCTATCCTCTCCTGATATCTCGACATCTGTGTTGTCCCGTGTAACTGACTGTCTTTCTGCCATTTCATCTTGGATGTCCTCTCGTCAACTCAAACTTAATCTTTCTAAAACAGAGTTAATAATATTCCCACCCGCCAACAAGAGCATACCTGACATTTCTATCTCTGTTGATAACATGACCATAAATCCCACCCCACAAGCTCGCTGCCTAGGTGTAATCCTTGATTCACGCCTATCCTTTGTTCCCCACATTGACTCTATATCTAAATCATGTTACATACATCTAAAGAACATTTCCAGAATCCGCACATATCTCACACAAGACACTGCTAAAACCTTAATTCATGCACTAATCATCTCCCGCATTGACTATTGCAATTCCCTCCTTACTGGTCTTCCCAAAAACAGACTCAAACCCCTAAAATCTATTTTGCATGCTTCGGCAAGACTGATTTTTCTTGCAAATAGCTATTCCTCTGTTGAATCACTCTGTATGTCTCTACACTGGCTGCCTGTCTTCTACCGAATCCAATATAAAATACTTTTACTAACCTACAAGGCCATCAACAAGGCTGCACCAACATACATCTCCTCTCTTGTCTCAAAATATCTCCCAACTCGGCAACTCCGTTCTGCAAAAGATCTGCGTCTCTCATCCACCCTCATTACATCCTCCCATTCCCGGTTACAGGACTTTTTTCGGGCTGCACCCACTCTATGGAACTCTCTCCCTCGCACAATAAGACTTTCCTCTGTTCTACAAACTTTCAAGCGTTCTCTGAAAACCTACCTATTCAGACAAGCGTATAATATTCCTCAACCACCATCTTAACCTCACTACCTTTAGCCTGTTACACAATTTCACACAAGACAACTACCCCCGGACCAACATTATTGTGTGACAGGATCATTTAGCTTATGAGTCACCCTACCTTTGCAGTCTGGCTGGGCCAAGATGCAAAATGTATACTTAACCTCATGTGTCAATCTCCCATTGTCCCATAGATTGTAAGCTTGCGAGCAGGGCCTTCTCACCTCTTTGTCTGTTTTACCCAGTTTGTTTATTAGTTTATTACGTTTGTCCCCAATTGTAAAGCGCTACGGAATATGTTGGCGCTATATAAATAACTGATGATGATGATGATGATGAGGGGTAGCATACCACCACAACACAATAGAAAGGCGCCTACATGGTGGAATAGGTTTCCCAAAGTTAGTGGCCTTCCTGGAAAGTGCTGGGGTAATAAGGTCCAGCACATAGTTAAATGTCCCACGTGACATTCTGAAGTGTTGCATCCACTGCTGTTCCTCAAACACTTCCACAGTAGACCAGAAAGCTTCTCCGTGGCTACGCTCTCTGGCACGCATGGTTCGGTTACTGGCAGCACTGAATCTCAAAATTGAGGCAATGCTGGCCCTGAGAAAAGCTCTCCTCCTGCGCATATACAGACACAGAGTTTTCTTCTGTTGTGCCATAAACTTCGCCTTCCTCCTCCTGAACTGGGACTGTGCAAGAGTGCACAGTGTCAGCAGCTGCAGTAAACTCTCATTTGCTGCATAAAACAGCCAAAACACACTAGTAAACATGAACTCTGGGCTACACAAAAGTGAGTCATCGGCCATGATGAAAAGTAATGTGGTAAACAATCACCACCCACTTTTGCATCATCTTTATGCGTCAACAAACCAGTCACCTTTCAATGACATCACCTTTTTTCAGCCAATGAAAACTGCTCTGGTGATGACTCCCACAAATTGCCAGGGCACAGACTTGTGCAGTATGAATGGGGTCAACCCGGGAAATTCCCGGGTCGAGGAGCAGTATGAATGGTGTTTCTGAGCTGGGTTGCTCAGAGCCCCGGCAAAAACCCGGCTTGAAAAACCCGGGATATTGCCGGGGCGGCAGTATGAAAGTGGTATAATTAGGACTGACATTTTCTTTTTGCCACTAACATTATTTGTATCACAATAAAGTTACATTCTTTCTACATATGTGCCCCAATCTTATATAATGATATAGAAGGCAGACACTGTGCCAATGTATCCTGATATTTTTATTAACTTTCAACCATTGGGGGTCTACTACATTCACTTGACTATACACTTGATAATGGCTGATTTAACTTCCGCGTTCAAGCTGCACTCTGGGCCTGTATGACACACTGTGGAGTTTTTACATTGGATCCCACTTTATAAAATTCACCACTGGTCTCCTGGAGATTTATTTGTGCAGTGATAAATGCGGTCTTATCCTTGTCACCAGTGGTGTTGTATGTCATTTTTAAAAAACACTGACTACTTGGATATATTAGGAACAGTGGTTGTTGAACTGTTTCCTTCTAATGTGTTTAATACAAAAGATGACAGTTGTGCACATAAGAGAAATACATTTCTTAGAACAGTCCTGACATCCAGCGTCAGACTGGCCCACCGGGATACCGGTAAAACCACCGGTGGGCCCCGCTGCCTTACTGCCACACCCACTTTTAAAAGTGGGCGGAGCAGGGAGCTCGCTGTCGTCCTTGGTTTCCCTGCTGTCAGTGACAGTGTCTCGGATTTTCATCTTTCCTGACCACGTTTAACAGCGTCATTTGTTTACATGCAAAGTGTAAGGAAAGGTTGGCAGTGTTAATTCAGCGCTGCAGTAGTTTGATTGAGACCGTACATATTAGAGCTTAAATATCGCGCACACACACTGGACTACAAGCTCAGAGCTGAGTTCACAGCTTGTCAAATGGGACTCCCCCCTCCCGCCCACTCTTGCAAACCTGTTCCTCCATTGGTCCCTACAACTGCCGCCTGTCACTGATTGGGTGACTGTGCTGCCCACTCCTTCACTGCACACTTCCTTGATGTAAATTCCCAGTCTTGACTAACCTAATCAATTACTGAAAGCATGTAACTGATATAAGGAATAAGCACAGGGGAAAAGTTCATGGGACCAGAAGACAAGCTTCGAGGTTTATGTGAGTTCTTATAGGTGTTCCCTAACTTTTCTGTGGCAACAGGCAGCAGGCTAGAAGTGACTGAACTCGGCCACTAGTGGATACATTGCAGGCTATACGTGAGTACACAAGGGGCTGTGTATTAAATAAGTGTCTAAACATGGCAATGCTAAACTTTGTCTTCATGCTCATTGCAATGCGTGGAAAGAAAGGATCCTACATTTGGGCCGTTTTCACCATCAGTATGAATTGTACATGACAGACAGACATGTGAGTAAACACAAATGCGATTTTCAGAGAAGTCTGGGAAATGACATATGCCTATAGGTGGGGAAAACCACCATGGAGGGAGAAAAAGAGCTATTTTTTGTATACAGGAAAGTACTTTTTTTTATTGTTGCACACATCAAATATCAAAATATGAGTCCCTCTAATCAATGCATTGAGTACCTGAAATCTTGTGAACTGTAGGCATTGCTTCCTGAATGTGTTTCTTTACAGCTAAGTACTCCATAGTATGGGGAGCATCCCCACCAGTAGTACTTCATTGACATGCTGCTTTTTTGTGTGTAAAATATGCATGTACTTCTCATGCAAAACAAAAAAAGCATCCATCCATATCAAGATTTATTTTTTTGCGTATCTTCAACTTATGTCTCTTTACGCCTGGAGCGGTGATATGGGAGAGGGAAGGTTTAGGCTGTGTACAGTAATGGTGTGTTCTGGTAATTGCTACTCAGTTAAGATATTAATGCATATGCAGATATAGCCTTCAAGAATATAGTGCAGGCTTGACTAACCTGTGGCACTCCAGATGTTGTGAAAGTCCCAGCATACCCTTCCAGCAATAAGCTGCTATATATTGGCTAAGCATGCTGGGGCTTGTAGTTTCACAACACCGGTAGTGCCACAGGTTAGTCAAGCCTAGTCTAGTGGGACATTTCCGATTATTGGGGACTGTTCTGCCCAATCTAAGGGGCAGGTCAAGACTGTGTACTCTTTATATACACACTGCATTCTTTACATACTACACTATGGTGGTAGCTGTCCTTCATGGGCTGACCACTCCCCCTCTAGTGTCTGGTCTCGCCTCTATGATAGCTGGCCACACCCCCTCTGGTGGGCCCCTAGCGTTGCAGTCCCCCGGTGGGCCTTTCATGCCCCAGTCCGACACTGCTGACATCTAACTATAATGTAGTCTACATACACTACTCTTTTTTTGTGTTAGGAGTTTCAAAATCACTGACTTTGGCAGATTACAAGGCAATGAAGTGATGCATGTAGGTCTACATACCGTGTCTCCACCTTGATTGTAGAAGGTTCATCAATTTCAGCTTTTTCAGATACAGTTAGATACAATCTGTTGCAGAGTGTATATAACCAATGTTAAAAGTTAGGTAGTGTCATGTATTTAAAGAAAAACATTCCTTGGGTTTATTCTGTCTTATTCTAAAGAAAAACAAATGTCCATAAAAGTTTACATAAACAACACTTCCTGGTTTGTGCTAAAGTGGATTGCATTGCAATGCTATTGCATGCGGGCGGCAGTTGAAGATGGCTGCACGTTAGATCAGCTCTGTGTCCTTCCTCCCACACAATCATCTGTACACAATTCTAAAACATCTAAAAACTTGTGAAGACAGTGGGAAATTATTGTGGGGGTACAAAGGAGTGTCATCATCACTCCAAGGACAAGGCCATACCATCTATCCCTGGCTTATCTGCATCAACTGATCTACTGTGTACCGACCCGACTTGTCAGTGAACCCCTCTCCTGCTGAATCCCTGGCTTATCTGCATCAAGTGATTTACTGTGTACCGACTCGGCTTGTCAGTTAACCCTTCTCCTGCTGAATCCCTGGCTTATCTGCACCAACTGATCTACTGTGTACCGACCCGGCTTGTCAGTTAACCCTTCTCCTGCTGAGTCCCTGGCTTATCTGCATCAACTGATCTACTGTGTACCGACCTGGCTTGTCAGTTAACCCTTCTCCTGCTGAATCTCTGGCTTATCTGCATCAACTGAACTACTGTGTACCGACCCGGCTTGTCAGTTAACCCTTCTCCTGATGAATCCCTGGCTTATCTGCATCAACTGATCTACTGTGTACCGACCCGGCTTGTCAGTTAACCCTTCTCCTGCTGAAACCCTGGCTTATCTGCACCAACTGATCTACTGTGTACCGACCCGGCTTGTCAGTTAACCCTTCTCCTGCTGAATCCCTGGCTTATCTGCATCAACTGATCTACTGTGTACCGACCCGGCTTGTTAGTTAACCCATCTCCTGCTGAATCCATGGCTTATCTGCATCAACTGATCTACTGTGTACCGACCCGGCTTGTCAATTAACCCTTCTCCTGCTGAGTCCCTGGCTTGTCTGCATCGACTGCATATAAAACATTTTATATGCCATTATTTTGTTTTTCCTGATTGTACATTTACAAGTAACTACTTTTTACCTGTTATTATTCTTGCCTATTTCCATTGTCCTTATTACCTCTCCTTCTGTTATTCCTTGCCTTCCACGCCCTAATTGGTTATTGTCCTCCATCTTGCTATTGTCTCCCTGCTTATTCTTACCTGTTATCCTCTGTCCTTATTATCTTACTGTTCTGCTATCATTCTTACCTGATTTCATTGTCCTTATTATCTCACTGTACTGTTGTTCCATGCCCTCCACGCCTTAATTCGTTATTGTCTTCCACCTTGTCATTGTCTTCCTGCCATTGTTCTTACCTGTTTTTCACTGTCCTCACTATCTCACTGTTCTGTTTCTCTCCTCCCCGCTCTCACTCCATACCCATACTCTCCCCCCGCCCTACCTCTCCCGTTCCTCCCCCGCGCGCTGCTCATCTTGCTAACCTCATCCCCATTTCCCCCCTCTCCTCTTCCCCTTTCTTCTGTGCCCTCTGGAATGCCAGATCCGTCCGCAACAAGCTGACTGCTATCCACGACCTCTTTCTATCCAACTCCTTTAACCTTCTTGCCGTTCCTGAAACCTGGCTCTCCGATTCTGATACTACTTCCCCCACTGCCCTCTCCTATGGTGGCCTCTCCTTCACCCACTCCGCCAGGCCTGGTGCTCGCCCAGGCGGTGGAGTTGGCCTCCTCCTCTCCTCCACCTGTACTTTTCGTGTCATTCCCCCTGAACCCTCCCTCTCCTTCTCCTCCTTTGAAGCTCACTCCATCCGCCTCTTCTACCCCATCCACCTCCGCGTCACTGTCATCTACCGCCCCCCTGGCCCCACCTCCCTCTTCCTTGACAACTTTGCTAGCTGGCTTCCTCACCACCTCTCCTCCGATCTCCCCTTGATCATTCTCGGTGACTTTAACATCCCCATCGACAACCCCACCTACCTTGCTTCCAGCAAACTGCTCACCCTCTCTTCCTCCCTTGGTCTCACCCAATGGACCTCCTCCTCTACCCACTGCCTTGGTCACTCCCTTGATCTTGTCTTCTCCTACCTATGTAGTCTCTCCGACTTCTCCATCTCTCCCTTTCCTCTATCCGACCACCATCTCCTCTCCTTCACTCTCTCCTCTTCTCCTGCTCCCCTCCCCCTGCCCATACGCAACCTCGACGCTCTTAACCCTGCCTCTCTGTCCTCCTCTCTCGATACCCTCCTTTCTCCCCTTTCCTCCCAGGCCTGTCCCAACCAGGCGGTCTCCCTCTACAATCAGACCCTCACCTCAGCTCTGGACGCGGTCGCCCCTGCCCACTCCGTCCACCCCCGCTGCTCCAAACCCTAACCCTGGCACTCCAAATTTACCCGCTTCCTCCAAAAATGCTCCCGTACCGCCGAACGTCACTGGAGAAAATCCCGCTCCCTGGCTGACTTCCTCCACTTTAAATTCATCCTTTCATCCTACAGCTCTGCCCTATCACTCGCTAAACAATCTTTCTTTAAATCCCTCATCTCTTCCCAGTCCTCTAACCCCCGCCGCCTCTTCGCCACCTTCAGCACTCTCCTGGCCCCCTCCCCCCCTCCCTCCTCCCTGACTGCCTCCGATTTCGCCTCCTTCTTCTCCTCTAAAATCGAGGCCATCCGACTTGAAATCTCCTCCTCCACTCTCTCTTCCACCCCTCCCACTCTTCCGTTCTCCCTCCCAACCACCGTCACCCCCACTCCTTCCGCCCCACCACTGGCGAGGAAGTCCACTCTCTCATTTCATCCTCCCCCCACTACCTGTCCCCTGGATCCCATCCCCTACCACCTTCTTCGCTCCCTTTCCCCCACCACCTGCTCCCACCTCGCTCACCTCTTTAATCTCTCCCTCTCCACTGGCATCTTTTCATCCTCCTTCAAACATGCTCTCATATCCCCCATTCTTAAGAAACCTAATCTCGACCCCACTTCTCTCTCGAACTATCGCCCCATATCTCTTCTCCCCTTTGCCTCCAAAATTCTCGAGAGGCTCGTCTGCAGCTATCTCACCTCCTACCTTTCTGAACACTCCCTCTTTGATCTCTCCAATCTGGTTTCCGCCCCCTCCACTCCACTGAAACTGCCCTGGCTAAAGTCACCAATGACCTCCTCTCTGCTAAAGCCAGGGGCCACTTCTCCCTTCTCATCCTCCTTCACCTCTCTGCAGCCTTAGACACCGTTGACCACCCCCTCCTCCTTCACACCCTCCAGTCTTTCGGCCTCTCCGGCCCAGTCCTGTCCTGGTTTGCCTCTTACCTTACTCACCAATCCTTCTCTGTCACCACCTCTGGATCTCTCTCCTCCCCCGTCCACCCTTCCAGTCGGGGTCCCTCAAGGCTCTGTTCTGGGACCCTTACTCTTCTCTCTGTACACCTCCTCCCTGGGTGAACTCATCAGCTCCTTCGGCTTCAGCTACCACCTTTACGCTGACGACACTCAACTATACCTCTCCTCTCCTGATCTCTCTCCCTCCCTCCTCTCTAGGGTGTCCGCCTGCGTCTCTGCCATCTCCTCCTGGATGTCCTCTCGATTCCTCAAACTTAACCTTGCCAAAACTGAGCTCATAGTTTTTCCTCCCTCTCATACCTCATCCCCTTCTGACCTCTCATCACTGTCGACAACACCTCTATCTCCCATGTCCCCCAACTTTGCTGCCTTGGTCTCATCCTCGACTCCTCTCTCTCCTTTGGCCCCCACATCCTCTCTCTTGCTAAATCCTGCCGCTTCCAGCTGCGTAACATCGCTCGCATCCGGCCCTTCCTCTCCCAAGATGCCACCAAATGCCTTATCCACTCTCTGATTATCTCCTGCCTGGACTACTGCAACCTCCTCCTCACTGGCCTCCCCCACTCCCATCTCGCTCCCCTTTGATCTGTTCTTAACGCTGCCGCTAGGCTTATTTTTCTTTCTGGCTGCTCCTTTTCTGTCTCCCCCCTCTACCTAGCCCTTCACTGGCTCCCATTCCCCTTCAGAATCCTCTTTAAGCTCCTCACACTCACCTACAAGGCTCTCGCCAACTCCACTGCGCCCTACATCTCCACCCTCCTCTCTATTCATGCTCCATCCCGCCCTCTCTGTTCTGTGAGATAGTGATAGTGAGAAAGTGAGATAGTGAATTAGTAACCTATGGACAAAGCAATTGCTGTTTTAAGTGCTAATTCAGTTACTGCACCTTTCATGCCAGTGTCTGTGCAATTTGATTTTAACTGGCAAATTCCCTCACCTCTTCATTACCATGGAGACCCTCACATCTGCCAGGGTTTCCTTAACCAGTGTGCAATTCAGTTTTTATGTAGGCTGGGAATGTTGTTTCTGAGAATGTCAAAGAAGCCTTTATATATATATATATATATATATAGTGACAAAGGGAGTGGTTTGCAACAGGCCTCTAAGTGAGGAATTTAGTGTTCAGCTGACAGCTTGCAGGGCAAGACTAACATTACACACTTGTACAACAGTGTAGCTAGTTGTGACAATATAATAGTATAGGGTGTAGTTTAACTTACATGTTTTGAAGAGATTTGACGGTGTCTTGATCCACAGCTAACAGCAACCTGACAGTGCATGTCTTCAATAAGGCTAATCAAGCAGAGCAATTCAGTTATGGCCTATAAATTGATTTGAGCAGCTTCCACTTTTCTATTTGTCTGAGAGGCATGTTGGTGTCAGTAGCTGAGAGGGGGTACTGCCACTGAATTGCTGTTTGGAGGCTTCTGGGGTACCTCTTTGGTAAGTTGGCTCTCAATTTAAAAACACATATGTATGGCCCAAATATATGGGACTCTCATTGTTTAGAGTAGGACCATCCTATTAGCAAAAGCGCCTTGGCGTGGCGGGTGGCTTAAACATACATTTGCAAATGTGTGCAACAAAGACTTTTGCATTTTTATCTACAGTAGAAATGGCAGATCTGTTGCTGGCTATAGCAGTGTGCTGGGGGAAATAATGTTGTGTGTATGTTCCTTGCAGGATAACCCCACCCTTTCAAGCACCTGTTATGGCCTATAAATTGATTTGAGCAGCTTCCACTTTTGTATTTGTCTGAGAGGCATTGTCACTCACCGGAGTGTGAGTGCCTCCACTCTGGTACGTGGTTCTCCATCTTACCCGCTCACACCTGTGTGGAACCGCGGCCGTCCGCCATCCTGTCTCACTGGGCATGCGCAGGTCCCTTTAACAACTACACCTGACCACTAATGTGATTGATGGATCAATCACCCCTCCCTACTTAAGGCACCTGCAGCCTTAGGTAGTGGCCTGATCTTGAAGTCTCACTCCCAGTGAACTTCTATAGGTGTGTGCAGTTTCCAAACTGCTTCCAGCTCTACTCCTGCGTGCAGTTTCCAAACTGCTTCCAGCTCTACTCCTGTGTGCAGTTTCCAAACTGCTTCCAGCTCTACTCCTGTGTGCAGTTTCCAAACTGCTTCCAGCTCTACTCCTGTGTGCAGTTTCCAAACTGCTTCCAGCTCTACTCCTGTGTGCAGTTTCCAAACTGCTTCAGCTCTACTCCTGTGTGCAGTTTCCAAACTGCTTCCAGCTCTACTCATGTGTACAGTTTCCAAACTGCTTCCAGCTCTACTCGTGCTTCAGCTTCCACGCTGCTCCCTGCTCAACTCAGCGGCGGTTCCCATACCGCTACAACGCTTCACTTCTCAGCTGATTCCGGATCTACACAACTGGGTATGCTCTACTGACTATTGACTATTGCCTATTGCTCGCATACCAGTTGTATCCATTGTTGTTTGTTGCACAGGGTACAAGTACCCATATAGACTGTGTTACTGCATTGCTTCATTTAGGACAAGCTTTCACTCAAGCTATGATATCTCCTCACGCTACTACTTAGCGTTATTGTGCATATCTGCTGTGACCAGCTTCTCCTCCCTGCAAGGCATCTACTCCATACAGACTATTCATTGTGCCTTCCATCTCTGCCTCACAAGACATTGCTCTACTCGCGCTGTTTCCATACAGCCACAGTGTGCCTTTCAACTTCACTCTCCTGCACCTGGACAAGTCCTCATTCCTTCTCACAGCAGTGGTACAACTTTCTGCAAGCAGACCACTGACTTCCCTGCTACCTACCCGCACCTGGACAAGTCCTCCTATCACAGCGGTGATACAACTTGCTATACACAGACCACTGACTCTCCTATTACCTACCTACACCTGGACCAGACTCCTCACCATAGCGGTGGTACAACTTGCTGAACGCAGACCACCGACTACCCTGCTACCTACCTGCACCAGTACTATTCTTCCCATCACTACAGTGGTACAACTTGCTGTATGCAGACCACTGACTCCTCCTCTACCTACCATCACCTATCCACGTCCACTCCTCGTGTCTACATTATCTTCAGCCTCCAGTTTACTGCTCCAAGTCGCTGACTTTCCTCTAACCATAGCTGCAAGTCGCTGACTTCCTCAGACTATCTCTACTCTCCTGCTGTTGTGTCGCTCCAATCATTCACCTGCCTGCTTTGAGGTGCGTGCCATAACCCCGCCTCTCTAGCAGAGTTCCATCTGGTGAAACTCGGGTAAGCAACTCCTAGTGCCCGTGACAGTGAGATCAGGCCATGACAGACCCAGGATTGGAACCAACAGCTAAGGAGATGCTGCAGCATCTGATCACTCGGGTAGAACAACAGGATGTTCGGCAGCAACATCTGTTCCAGTGTTTCCAGACTCTGGCCACCCGAGGAGTTCCTCTACAAACTGTTTCAGCGACTGTTGAACCTCAAGCGCCTTCTCCTTCCCCAGTGCCATCCCAGGTGTCTACTGCTTCCACACTACACCTGCCTACTCCCTCAAAATATGATGGAGATCCCAAGACGTGTAGAGGTTTTTTGAATCAGTGCTCTCTCCATTTCGAGCTTCAACCTCACCATTTTGCCACTCACCGTGCCAAGATTGCCTACCTCATTTCTCTGTTTTCCGGACAGGCTCTTGCGTGGGCCTCCCCTCTGTGGGAGAGAAATGACCCCCTATTGGAGGATAGTGCACTCTTCATTTCCACGTTCCGCAAAATTTTCGATGAACCTGGCCGCGTTGCTCTGCGGCTTCCAGCATTCTCCGACTACGACAAGGATCACACTCTGTGGCCCAGTACGTCATTCAGTTTCGGATTCTCGCATCTGAACTACAGTGGAACACCGAGGCCCTGATAGCTGCCTTCTGGCAGGGTCTGACGGATAAGATCAAAGACGCACTGACCACACAATAGTTACCCTCCTCCTTGGACGATCTAATTTCCCTATGTCATAGGGTAGACATGAGATTCCGTGAGAGGGAGTCTGAAAGAACAAGCACCTCTAAGGGGGTTCACTCGCCCATCACCTCAAGTTCGTCACCTTCCCCCTCCAGTGGAACCCATGGAGGTAGGACGTTCTAAGTTAAAATCTAGAGAGAGGGATCGAAGAACACAAAATAGACTCTGAATCTATTGTGCTGACCCTACTCACAGCCTGAACTCATGTCCTAAGAAGTCGGGAAATGCCAGGCCCTAACCAGTTCTGGAGAGGTAAGGTTAGGGTCCCTGGACTCCTCTCCATCTTCTATGGATTCCAAAGTGTGTGCATTTGATGTTACCATCTTCTCAGCCACCAAATCTTTTATCTCACAAGCACTTCTGGATTCCGGTGCTGCCGGCAACTTTATCTCCAGTGCTCTTGTTAACCAGTGGTCCCTACCAGTGGCCCCATTAAAAACCGCCATAGCGGTCACCGCTATAGACGGCTCTCGCATCATTAATGGACTTATCACCCACTGTACGACTCCTTTGACCCTTCAAATTGGAGCCTTACACCGAGAGAAAATCTTTTTGCTGGTCTTTCCTGCTACTACGAGTCCCATCGTTCTTGGCCTTCCATGGCTTCAGCTTCTCAAGTTGATTGGAGTACTCCCCAAGTCACATCCTGGGGCCCGGATTGTCATCATAGATGCCTAACCCGAGTGGTACCACCCAAAATCAACAGATCATCTATAACACCTGGTCCTCCGGGCCTTCCTCCACAGTATGCCCCGTTCGCTGACGTGTTCGATAAGGCGCAATCTGAACGCCTGCCACCTCATCGGGCATGGGATTGTCCCATAGATTTACTAACTGGCAAAAACCCACCTAGGGGCCGTGTATTCCCTCTCTCGCTACCAGAGACACAGTCTCTGTCAGAGTATATCAAGGACAACCTTCATCGCGGATTCTTTCGACCTTCCAGCTCTCCCGCTGGAGCGGGCTTCTTTTTCGTGAAAAAGAAAGATGGGACCTTAAGACCCTGCATTGATTATCGGGGGCTCAATGTCATAACCGTAAAAAATCGGTACCCGATTCCTCTTATCACCGAACTCTTTGATCGTATAAAAGGTGCTCCGATTTTTACCAAACTTGATCTCCGTGGCGCTTACAACCTAATCCGGATCAAGTCAGGCGACGAATGGAAGACAGCATTCAACACCAGGGATGGGCATTACGAATACCTAGTTATGCCCTTTGGACTGTGTAATGCCCTAGCTGTCTTCCAAGGATTTGTGAACGAGATCTTCCGGGACCTATTATACGTGTGCGTTGTAGTCTATCTGGACGACATTTTAATCTTCTCTCAAGATCTTGTCTCCCACCATCAACATGTGGCAGAAGTTCTCTCCAGACTGCGGAAGAACCTCCTATTCTGCAAATTAGAAAAATGCTCCTTCGAATTATCCCAAATTCCATTCTTGGGATACATCGTGTCCGGAGTAGGTCTGGAGATGGACCCAGACAAAGTTAATGCCGTTCTACTTTGGCCCCAGCCAACTACCCTCAGGGCTATACAACGCTTCCTGGGGTTTGCGAATTATTACAGACGTTTTATCCTGAACTTCTCATCTATTGCTTCTCCTATTGTGGCCCTGACCAAGAAGGGCGCCAATACTAAACACTGGTCCTCCGAGGCCCTTCACGCTTTCCAAAGCCTTAAAGAAGCATTTTCTACCGCCCCTGTTCTTTGGCAGCCTAGCGTAAACCTTCCTTTCTTTCTCGAGGTGGACGCCTCCAATGTCGGACTAGGAGCTATTCTCTCCCAAAGATCTGAGCAACAGAAATTCCATCCTTGTGCCTTCTACTCCCGGGGTCTTCTACCCACGGAAAAGAACTACACCATCGGTGACAAAGAACTGTTGGCAATAAAAGTCGCATTGGAGGAGTGGAGATATCTACTGGAGGGGGCTCATTATCCGGTAACCATCTTCACCAACCACAAAAATCTCCTCTAATTACAAACAGCCCAATGTCTAAACCCTCGACAGGCGAGGTGGTCACTTTTCTTTTCTCGCTTCAAACTCATTATAACGTTCAAACCTGCTGCAAAGAACAGGAAAGCAGATGCTTTATCCCGGGCATTTGCTCCTCCTTCTGACATCTTGGATTCTTCCGATCATCCTATACTGGATCCCAAATGTGTGACTTTGGCCACTTCGTCCACCAATGTGCTACCGTTTGGGAGAACTCTTGTTCCGCCATCTCTACGCAAGAGAATATTTTCATGGTACCATTCTTCACGCTTCTCTGGACATTCTGGTGAACGAAAGACTTTTGAGATCCTTTCCCGGAGTTATTGGTGGCCTTCTATCAGAAAGGATGTCAGAGAATTTGTGGCCGCTTGTGAGATCTGCTCTCAATTTAAGTCTTCCCGCAGAACACCAGCGGGATTGCTCCAACAACCACCTATCCCTACCAAACCTTGGACCCACATAAGTATGGACTTTGTCACCGAACTTCCTCTTAGCAAGAGATGTAATACCATCTGGGTAGTGGTGGATAGATTCTCCAAGATGGTTCACTTCGTCCCTCTCACCGGATTACCATCTTCTTCTACCTTGGCTGACCATTTTATTAAAGAGATTTTTCGAATTCACGGCTGTCCGTCCGAGATTGTGTCCGATAGAGGAGTGCAGTTCGTCTCCAGATTCTGGCGAGCACTTTGTAAGAACTTGGGTATCCGACTGTCTCTATCATCGTCTTACCATCCCCAATCAAACGGCCAGACCGAAAGGGTCAATCAAGATCTCGAGACCTTCATAAGAATCTTTTCCTCAGCCAATCAAGATAATTGGGTAGATTTACTCCCGTGGGCTGAGTTTGACCACAATAACATGTACCATGAGTCTTCAACAAAAACTCCTTTTTTCATGGTTTACGGTCACCATCCGTCTCTCCCAGAGTTTCCTGCCCTCCCTCTCACCCAAGTCCCTGCGGTGGAGAGACTTTGTCAAAACTTTAAAACCATCTGGACTCAGGTGAGATCATCCCTGAGGAAAGCATCAGCCAGATACAAATTCTTCGCAGATAAAGAGGCGAGCCATTCCACCACTCAAACTTGGAGACCGTGTATGGCTTTCTACAAAAAACATCCGCTTGAAGGTTCCGTCCATGAAGTTTGCGCCACGCTTTATCGTACCATACAAGATCACTCAAGTCATAAATCCAGTATGCTTCAAGCTACTATTACCAAAGAACCTCCGGATCTCCAATGCCTTCCATGTCTCTCTGCACAAACCTCTTGTTATCAATCGTTTTTCTGCTCCTCCTTCTGTACCTAAACCAGTACAGATTCATCAAGAAGAGTAGTTCGAGATCTCTCAGATGCTGGATGCTTAAATTTTGCGAGGAACTCTCCGATTCCTCATTCATTGGAAGGGCTTCGGTCCAGAAGAACGCTCCTGGATTCGCGCTGAAGACCTCAACGCTTCAGCCCTGCTTAAAAAATTCTACCAAAAATTTCCAAGCAAACCCGGTTCCAAGTGTTTGGGGCCCACCTTTAAAAGGGGGGGTACTGTCACTCACCGGAGTGTGAGTGCCTCCACTCTGGTACGTGGTTCTCCATCTTTCCCACTCACACCTGTGTGGAACTGCAGCCGTCCGCCATCCTGTCGCACTGGGCATGCGCAGGTCCCTTTAACAACTACACCTGACCACTAATGTGATTGATGGATCAATCACCCCTCCTTACTTAAGGCACCTGCAGCATTAGGTAGTGGCCTGATCTTGAAGTCTCACTCCCAGTGAACTTCTATAGGTGTGTGCAGTTTCCAAACTGCTTCCAGCTCTACTCCTGTGTGCAGTTTCCAAACTGCTTCCAGCTCTACTCCTGTGTGCAGTTTCCAAACTGCTTCCAGCTCTACTGCTGTGTGCAGTTTCCAAACTGCTTCCAGCTCTACTCCTGTGTGCAGTTTCCAAACTGCTTCCAGCTCTACTCGTGTGTACAGTTTCCAAACTGCTTCCAGCTCTACTCGTGCTTCAGCTTCCACGCTGTTCCCTGCTCAACTCAGCGGCGGTTCCCATACCGCTACAACGCTTCACTTCTCAGCTGATTCCGGATCTACATAACTGGGTATGCTCTACTGACTATTGACTATTGCCTATTGCTCGCATACCAGTTGTATCCATTGTTGTTTGTTGCACAGGGTACAAGTACCCATATAGACTGTGTTACTGCATTGCTTCATTTAGGACAAGCTTTCACTCAAGCTACGATATCTCCTCACGCTACTACTTAGCGTTATTGTGCATATCTGCTGTGACCAGCTTCTCCTCCCTGCAAGGCATCTACTCCATACAGACTATTCATTGTGCCTTCCATCTCTGCCTCACAAGACATTGCTCTACTCGCGCTGTTTCCATACAGCCACAGTGTGCCTTTCAACTTCACTCTCCTGCACCTGGACAAGTCCTCATTCCTTCTCACAGCAGTGGTACAACTTGCTGCACGCAGACCACTGACTTCCCTGCTACCTACCCGCACCTAGACAAGTCCTCCTATCACAGCGGTGGTACAACTTGCTATACGCAGACCACTGACTCTCCTATTACCTACCTACACCTGGACCAGACTCCTCACCATAGCGGTGGTACAACTTGCTGAACGCAGACCACCGACTACCCTGCTACCTACCTGCACCAGTACTATTCTTCCCATCACTACAGTGGTACAACTTGCAGTACGCAGACCACTGACTCCTCCTCTACCTACCATCACCTATCCACGTCCACTCCTCGTGTCTACATTATCTTCAGCCTCCAGTTTACTGCTCCAAGTCGCTGACTTTCCTCTAACCATAGCTGCAAGTCGCTGACTTCCTCAGACTATCTCTACTCTCCTGCTGTTGTGTCGCTCCAATCATTCACCTGCCTGCTTTGAGGTGCGTGCCATAACCCCGCCTCTCTAGCAGAGTTCCATCTGGTGAAACTCGGGTAAGCAACTCCTAGTGCCCGTGACAGGCATGTTGGTGTCAGTAGCTGAGAGGGGGTACTGCCCCTGAATTGCTGTTTGGAGGCTTCTGGGCTACCTCTTTGGTAAGTTGACTCTCAATTTAAAAACACATATGTATGGCCCAAATATATGGGACTCTCATTGTTTAGAGTAGGACCATCCTATTAGCAAAAGCACCTTGGCGTGGCGGATGGCTTAAACATACATTTGCAAATGTGTGCAACAAAGACTTTGCATGTTTATCTACAGTAGGAATGGCAGATTTGTTGCTGGCTATAGCAGTGTGCTGGGGGAAATAATGCTGTGTGTATGTTCCTTGCAGGATATCCCCACCCATTTAAGCACCTGTTATGGCCTATAAATTGATTTGAGCAGCTTCCACTTTTGTATTTGTCTGAGAGGCATGTTGGTGTCAGTAGCTGAGAGGGGGTACTGCCACTGAATTGCTGTTTGGAGGCTTTTGGGGTACCTCTTTGGTAAGTTGGCTCTCAATTTAAAAACACATATGTATGGCCCAAATATATGGGACTCTCATTGTTTAGAGTAGGACCATCCTATTAGCAAAAGCGCCTTGGCGTGGCGGATGGCTTAAACATACATTTGCAAATGTGTGCAACAAAGACTTTTGCATTTTTATCTACGGTAGAAATGGCAGATCTGTTGCTGGCTATAGCAGTGTGCTGGGGAAATAATGTTGTGTGTATGTTCCTTGCAGGATAACCCCACCCTTTCAAGCACCTGTTATGGCCTATAAATTGATTTGAGCAGCTTCCACTTTTGTATTTATCAAGCAGAGCACCTGATGATAACTGCTTTATAAAGACAAGTTGGAAGTGTCACCTGTTCATTAAACTAGGGCTGTGGAGGAGTTTAAGGTATTTAAGCCTGAGTTGTTTATTGTTCAGTGTGACTGATGTTAAATAAATTGTCCAGTGTCTAGGGAAAGAGCTGGTCTCTGTTAATTTAGCATTAGGGTCACAAGAAATCAAGAAAGTTATGTTATAAATTACTTTGCCATCCTGACAAGTACAAAGTAAGAAGGTGTTCATGTAAGCATGACCAGATGATTGCCCGTGTCACAATATATATATATATATATATATATATATATATATAGAGAGAGAGAGAGAGAGAGCCACATACACACATTCAGTGGCCACTTTATTAGCTACACCTGCTTGTTAATCTAAATATCTGATCAGCCAATAATGTGGCAGCAACACAATGCATAAAAGCATGCAGACTTCGTCAAAATGTTCAATTGTTATTTGACCAAATTTCAGAATGAGGAGGAAATGTAAACTAAGTTATTTTGACATTGGACTGATTATTGTTGCCAGTAGGAGTGGTGTGAGTATCTCTGCTGATCTCATGGGATCTTCAGGCACAACAGTCTCTAGAGTTTTCCAAGAATGGTGCGCAAAGGAAAAAACATCCAGAGAGCAGTAGTTCTGTGGGCAAAAGCACCTTGTTAATGAGAGAGGTCAGAGGACAATGGCCAAACTAGTGAATAGACTACAGCAGCAGAAGAGCTCACCTGGTAAAGAAGATAAAAACTGAAGCTACAGTGGGCACAGATATATGAAGATTGGATAAACATCTGACAAATCTCAATCTCTGATGTACTGATCTACCAGCATGCAGCTGGTAGGGTTACAATGTAGTGTAAACAACATGAAACCATGGATCCATCCTGCTTTGTGTCAATGGTGCAGATTGGTGATGGTAGTTGTGCAATGGTGTGAGGAATTTAGGCCTATTAATACCAAATTAGCATTATTTAGATGGCAAATGCTACCTGAGTATTGTTGCTGACCATGTGCATCCCTTATGGCCACAGTCTACCGATCCTCTAATGGATAAAGTTCCATGTCATGTCTTATCAAGGACACATCTTATCAGATTGGCTCCATGTACATGACAATGAATTCAGTTTATTATAATGGCTTCCACAGTCACCAGATGTAAATCCAATAGAGCACTTCTGGAATGGGGTGGAATGGGAGATTTGAAGCATGAATGTGCAGCCAACAAACTTTGCAGCAATTGTGTGATGCTATCATGTCAAGATGGACCAGCCTTTGCTCCCCACTTGCATCTATTAGCCTTGGGTGCCCATAAACCTGTCACTGGTTCATTGGCTGTCCTTCCTTGGACCACTTTTGGTAGGTACTAACCACTGCATACCAGGTACACCCCATGAAAACTGTTGTTTTGGAGATGCTCTGACCCAGTCATCTTGTCAACATAATTTGGCCCTTGTCAAAGTCGCTCAGACCCTTAAAGTATTCTCTGATAGCAGTGCCCTCTTTCACCAGGATAATACACTCTGCCGCATTGCAAAAAATTGTTCAGGAATGTATTGAGGAACAAGACAATGCATTGTTTATTGATTATGCTTGTTTTCTTTCCAGAAGTTTACAATTTATCCATAAACTGCTTAATGACATACACTTCTATATGCTGTTTGTAGCAGATGTGATTATTGTCAGATACTATGCTTCCAACAAAACACTGGAGTGTGGAAAATAAGAGTTAGCGGGAGTAGCAGCTGGACAGTTATGACTTATTTTCATGTGCAAGTAGACAGACAGGAAATTGAATTCCAGTACATTAATTCCAAATGTCAGATTGTTTCTTTATAATCATCACCTCCTATAACCTCTAGCATGCATGGGTTCCTTATTGAAGTAGTGGGAGGGGTACTATATATGAACATCTCTTATTTTTTTGGAAGCCACAAGATATAGAGGGATTGACATTTATTTGGCTGTTGTGTGTTGTTTCCAATATACAATATATGTTTTCTATTATTCTGTAACATATTTATTTTCTTTTTACTATATTTCCTAAACCGTAGAATTATAGCTGCATATCTTCTAACTATGTTACCTATTAGTAACAGTAACATAGTTGAGGAGGTTAAAAAAGACACCAGTCCATCTCTTTTGGATCTCCTCCGATCCCTCACTTATATTTGAAATTTATCCAGATTAAGCAACCGCCAATCTGTTTCAATTGGGAAAAATCCCTCCTGACCCAATATTGCAGTCCTATTTCTCCCTGCTATCCTACATTTTAATTAACGGTCATAACCCTGGACACCCTTATCTGCTAAAAATTTGTCTAACTCTTTCTTGAACATATCAATTAAATCTGCCATCATACCCTTCTCTGGTGTGAATTACATATCTTGACCGCCCTTACTGTAAAGATCCCCTTCCTTTGATGGTTGTGAAACTTCCTCTCCTCTAACCTAAGTAGATGGCGGCATGTCCTGTGTACAGTACTTGGGGTAAAAATTTCCGTTGAAAGTTCTTTGTCTTGACCCTTAATGTATTTGCACATAGTAATCATATTCCCTCTTAGACGCATCTTTTGTATAGTAAACATGCCTAAACTGGCTAAAATTTTCTCCTAGCCAATGACTCCCAAATCCTTTTTTCATTATAGCTTCCCCTAAATTTATCCCATTTAATTATAGATTACATGCTTGTATTTGATCCCAGCATAACATTACATTTATTTATGTTAAACTTCATTTTCCATTTGGAATTTCCCAATCCTCAAGTTTATTTAAGTCCCTCTATAGCAAAACTACATCTTGCGCTGATTTTATTACCTTACAAAGTTTAGTTGCATCTGCAAAAATGTAAACTTTGTTCTCTAAACCATCACCAAGGTCATTAATACGTATTTTAGAAAGGAGTGACCCCAGTACAGAACCTTGAGGTACACAACTTAAAACTTTTGACCACTAAGAAAATGTTCCATTTATCACAGCTCTTTGTTCCCTATTCTCTAACCAGTTTTTGATCCAAATACAAATGTTGATTCCTACAAACATTGTCCTAAGGCGAGCCCAAGGAGGACAGAAAACTCCCGTGGTGCAGAAGGGCTTATCTTGTAAACCAGCTTCTTGTGTGGCACTGTATCAAATGCCTTTGCAAAAATCTAAGTAGACCACATCAGCTCTACTACCATAGTGTAAGTTCCTTCTAACTTCCTCGTAGAAACGAATTAGATTAGTTTGAGATGATCTATCCCTCACAATTCCATTTTGATTCCCATTAATAATCTTATTGCTCTCCAAGTGATCCTGATGCTATCCCTTAATATACTTTCTAGCATTTTCCCCCCTATTGATGTCAGCCTTACAAGTCTATAATTCCCTAGTTGTGATCTCATTCCTTTTTTAAACAATGGCACCACATCTGCTATTCGTCATTCCCTTGGTACTGAGCCTGACGAAATTGAATCTATAAAAATTAAGAATAGTGGTCTAGATATTTCTGAGTTTAGCTCTCTAAGAATCCTTGGGTGTATGCCATCTGGACTTGAGCTTTATTTATCTTAATTTTATTCAGTCACTTTTGGACTTCCTTTGCAAACCAATTATTAATTAATAGTACGGTTGCATTTCCATTTTTGAGTATTATTCCTACCATTTGTTCTTCTCTTGTAAATACTGAAAAAAAGAAAATGTTTAATACCTCTGCTTTTCCATTATTATCATTGATCAATCCACGCATCTCACTTCTTAGGGGTCATATATTGTCTTTTTTAATCCTTTCATCATTTATATACTTAAATCTTTTAGGGTTTACCTTACTTTTATTTGCCACTTGTTTTTCATTTTCTAATTTACCTAATCTTATTTCCTTTTTGCATGTTTAATTACATTCCTTGTAGATACGGAAGGACTCCTCAATTCCTTCAGACTTCAACAATTTAAATGCACTCTTCAGGGGCGAATGGAGGATTGTCGGATTTCCCCCCCAAAAAAACACCCCCCGTGAGAGCTGCTGCGCATGCGCAGCAGCTCCGTTTCTTCAGCGCTGTCTAAGAAGCTTCCGTGGCGGTCCGCGGACGCTTCTTTGACAGCGCCGCGGCTGCTGTATAGGACAGTGCAGCTATAGCGGCCACTTAGTTAGCGCAGGGGGGGGTTTCTGGAGACACAGAAACTCCACCTGCATGCGCCACTGCTCTTCTTCCTTTTCATTTCTTCCATTACCTTTGAATTTAGCCACATTGGTTTAGACTTGATTCTTTTACATTTGTTTCCCTTAGGAATGAACTTATACGTGTATGTTTACAAAAACATTTTAAAGACAGCCCTCTTCTGTATTTTTTCCTTCAAAAATTGCGTCCCAGTCTATGCTCTTTAGAGACTATTTCAGCCTATTAAAATTTGCCTTTCTAAAGTTTAAAGTCCTAGTTCATCCCTTATACTGTTGCTTCTGGAAACTAATTTCAAATGAGACCATATTATGTCCGGTTAATTAAAATCCCCCATAATTAAAACTTGACCTAGTTGTGTAGAATTTTCTATTTGCTGTAGAATTTGGGCTTCCTGAGTCATACTAATATCTGGCGGTTTATAGCCTATCCCTATCAGCAACTTCTCTGAACATTTTCCTCCATTGGATATGTCCACCCACAAAACCTCTATATTATCACCAATACTCTCGCAAATAACTTCTTGTATATTTGGTTTTAACACTGTCTAAAGTATAAAGACATCATCATCATCCCCTCTATTTACCCTATCTCCCCTGAAGAGAGCATATCCTTCCAAGTCGACTGCCCACTCATGTGTATCATTCCACCATGACTCAATATTACCTATAATATCATATTGCTTGTTTATTGCTACTAGTTCTAACCCCCCCATTTTGCCTGTCAGGTTTCTTGCATTTGCAAGCCTACACTTTAGTATATTGCCCGCTTTGAGTAATCCTTTTTGCTTTGATATGACTGTTTTTCTTATTGGTTTAACTAGGGCCTCTCTTTATCGGCTACACTGTCCGTTCCCCCCCTCCATCCCCTTGACTCTTTTAAAATTTCCCCATACTACTCTCAATATCTATCCCATTGGGCTGAAACGAGGTATTAATATCACTTTAACCAGCCTATCCCCCGTTTCTCACAATATGTGGATTATAGCATGTACTTTTTATAGCCCTTTCTTTTGTTCTCCAGCTCAACAGAGTACAATTGCAGTGTGGATAAGGGGACAATGTAGCTCATTGCAAATATGTATATTGTGTATTGTATATTGATAATGTGACAGTGAGGTTGTTATTCATTGTCCTTAAAGTGAAGCCAAGGGGGTTATGGGTAGGGATCAGGTTGCAAGATACTGGTGAGGGGGAAGGCCAAATAGTATCCATTGTTCTCATAAGACAACTCCAGGCGTTTGGTCTACAATCGGGCTGGGGAGTTTCTGTGGAAGTACAGCTCCTCTCTCCAACCCCTTGTCCAGGACTCACCAATGTTTAACAAGGAGAGGCCCAGGGATTTGCCCGGGGAGGGAAAAAGACTGTTGAAATTTGACCCTAGATATAAGAAGCCACTCCAGTGGGGAGGTGTTGTTCATTCTGGGAATTGATGGCTGGAAGCTGCAGGGTGGCTCTACCACTGAAATACATTGGCAGATCCATGGGTCATCAAGTCTGGACAGCCAGGTAACTGTAAATCCTTAAGCTAGGAGGGTAAGAGACAGATGATGTGGTGAACCTGCCTGGCATTTATTGACCATGTGTACATAATATTCGAGTGATTGTTTTTGTTACAATAAATGTACTGATTCAGCATAAATGGGGGTACTCCATTATAACTCCAGGACCCAAAGCTGCCACTGTCCCCCAGAGATGAATGGGTCTGTTCACCTTGGGAGTAACTCTACATGGTCTGGAATGAAGTCAGCAGCTGGAAAGGAGTTCACAAACAGGAAAAGTTGGGAATTCTGTTTGATGTGTTTGTGCAATGTCAAGCAGAGGCCAGAGCCCAGCACTTCGTAAAATTGCCTGAGTGGAAGAAGGTGTTGGAGTGGACAGCCCATAAGATGTTACAATTGGGCCAAGAGATTTGAGCGCTAAATTCAAGTCAAGAGGTTTCAAGTCAGCAGGGAAAAGATCCTGAAAAAAGTGTGACGAAAGCAGGGGCTAATACCATGGGGCCCTGGGAAAACTGTTCCTACATCTTTCCCTATGGAGAATTAACAGATGAGGAGATGTTGACCAAGTGTGAGCCTGAGAAGGCACTGGCACAGCAAGAATCACCAGCCCCACAACCTTTGGAACACCCTAATCCAGCTCCAAATCTGGGTACCCAGGACCCCTTACCAGAGGCCTGCACTAGACCAACCACTCTGGTTTGCTGCCAGGAGGACAAGTCTGGGTCCAATGAGGATTCACACTAACCCGATGTGCCAGAGGTGAGGGAAGTAGTGCAACATTTGGATGTGGTAGTGGGGAAGGGGTGATGCACTCCAACATACATACCGGTGTACTGGTTTGGGAGGGGGAAGAGGATTCCCCAGTAGAAAAGAATTAATAGAGCCCACACATTGTCCTGCCACTGGGCAGTTATCCCTTGAGTATTTGGGGAAAGGAGTATTTGGGAAAAAAACCGGGCAAGAACCCCCAAAGTTTTCCTGCCACTTGGCACTTTTCACTCGAGTATGTGGGGGAGGTTAGCATTGTTTCCAGAAACAGAGGACATGCCAAGGGACTATTTGCAGTTGGGCATTTAAGGGTGGACAAGGCACCCAAGGGATGTTGGACTACAGATCTCCTACCATGGACGTGTGCACAAAACTGGCACAGTAGTATTGCTGTTTCATCTTATGACACAAAGCAGCATAAAGCCCCACTTAAGCTGGGTGGGATGATATGCCCGCACCCATGGAACCCTGGTGGGAGATTGTGGAACTGTGTACTGCTGTCTACCTTACCATCAGACCCAGGTGAATCCACAGTAGGCCAGAGACTTTGGACTTGAGGGAGAAAGGTTTACATGGGGCAAGGCTGCCACTGGGGAGCAAGGGCTAAAAATGGGGGAGGAATGTGGTGAAACGAGGTATTAATATCACTCTAGCCAAATGGCAGGCAGGTTCACCACTTCTACTGTGCGTACATAATATTCTACAATAAATGTACTGTTGTACTTTTCTAACTGCATTTGTCTGAGTGACTAACAAGAACCTTAGAAGGTACTGGATAGGCTTCCCTGGCCTAGGAAGACACCCGTGGGTGGGTGGCCAGCCAGAGTGAAGTGGGTAGAATTGGGCCAGAAAACCTGGTATCTTCGCACCCATCAATACTTGCTTGCTTCTCCCCACCGAAGCCTAGTTTAAAATCTCCTCCAACCTTCTAACCATTCTCTCCTCTAGCACAGCAGCCCCCTCATTCAGGTGCAATCCATCTCGACAATAAAGATGGCATCTAACCAAGAAATCAGCCCAGTGTTCTAAAAATCAAAAACCCTCCTTCCTACACCAATCTCTTAGCCAGACATATGTAGTATTTCCGTAATACTACCTTGGATGTCCATACCTTAAGTTTACAACCCAGGTCCCTGAAATCATTCTTTAGGGCACCCCTTCTTCTTCGAACTCGGTCATTTGAGCCAACATGCACTAAAACCACCAGTTCATTCCCAACCCCTCCCAACAATCTGTCCACCCGAGCCACAATATGTCGTGCCCAAGCACCCAGGAGATAACTTTCTGCCGAAACTGCTCCCACAAAAGTGACCAATGATTTACTTACTGCAAAATCTAAGGGTAATTTCTGTAATTTCTCCATACTCATTCTCCTGGACCTTTCTGCTGCTTTTGATACTGTTGATCACTCTCTTTTCCTACACACCCTTCATTCCATTGGCCTTTCATGACACAGTTCTTTTCTGGTTCACTTCCTACCTATCAAACCGCTCCTTAATTGTTTCTACCTCTTACACATCCTCCCTTCCACTCCCACTATCTGTTGGGGTGTCACAAGGCTCTGTTCTTTGCCCATTACTTATTTCATTGTATACCTCTTCTCTTGGGGCACTAATTCGCTCATTTGGCCTCCAAAACCACCTCTATGCTGATGACATCCAAATATATATCTCTTCCCCTGACCTTTCTCCTCCTTCCGTTGGTTGTGTAACCAACGGTCTTTCTGCTATCTCCACATGGTTGTCCCCAACCCTAAAGCTCAACATGTCTAAAAGTGAGCTTATTATTTTCCCTCCTGCCAGAGTCACCACATGCCCTCAGATCTGCCTCACTGTCAATAGCACCACAATTTCCTCCGTCTCCCAAGCCCACTGCCTTGGTGTCCCACTTGACTCCACCCTCTGCTTTATTCCTCACATCCAGACTCTCTCTCTCAGTCCTGTCGACTCCACCTTAAAAACATTGCCAGAATACGCCCTTTTCTTACTCAACATGCTTCCAAAACTCTTATCCATTCTCTCATCATCTCCCGTCTTGACTATTGCAACCTCCTGCTATCTGGCATTCCTAACTCCCATATATCCACACTTCAATCCATCCTAAATGCTGCTGCAAGACTGACCTTCCTCTCTCACCACTCCACATCTGCTGCACCACTTTGCAAATCTCTATATTGGCTCCCTGTGTCCACCAAAATCAAATACAAATTACTCACCCTTACCTACAAAGCTCTCAACAACACTACCACTGCATTGATTTGGGCTATATATTGAGCATATGTTTCTACAATAGTGCATTGCAGCATTTGTTAAGAAGAAAAAGTTTCCACCGATCGATGGAAGGATTGGACTGAGCTATGCCTAACTTTGTGGTTCAGCGCAAGAGCGAGACATTTTGTGGGGCGTGACTATTGAAATAAGATAAAGGGGCTGACATTTTAGCAGTGTTCCTTGCTTTTTGAATGACACACAGCCATTTTAATTTAATACAAACATTTCAATTTATCACCAGCTTTGAACTTGCGTAAATCAAGTATAATCCTATATTTTTGATAGGCTGTATTTTACACTTCCCAGATGCACTTTGTGGAAGTCAAATAATTGGATGAAGTAAACCAAATTGATTAACTTTGTTTTACCGTGCGATTGCGATTAATACGCCATGTGTTATTACGCAATCGCACTGATTCATAACACACACATTTGCATTCGCACTTACACTTCTAAATGATACACATTTGTTAAAAGTTCCAATCCACATTTATTAATTAGTAAAATATATTAAATATATTTAAGGCTCGAGATATAGGAAATGTATCATGTTTAGTGTCATTTTGATTTGCACATTACCATCTCTAATTCGCTACTTTCGGCTTTGCGATCGCTTCCTGCGATCAAAAGTTATGGAAGATAAGAGATTAATGATCAAAATTACATTGTTTAATAACTGGTTCAAAGCAGTTCCCTAGGCACGTGCAGTTGGGGATGAGGTGATGACACATTATCAGAAGAATCCTTTGAATTAACCTATGACTAACAGGCAACTGGAACATCATTAACCCTGACCCAATGAAGACCCCTAAACATGATGCTTGTGTACATAATGCTCCATAATGCTCCCCCCGCTCCATCAGAACTTCCCCTAATCTGTCCTCTTTCAAACGAACATTAAAAACCCACCTTTTCCTAAAAGCCTTCCATACTCATGCCTAAACTCCAAATGGTCGGCTTCCTCTCTTTCTCATCCCTTCTTCCCTTCTCCCCCTTCCTCGACTCCTTCTCCGTCTCTCCCGTCTCATCCATGTGCCTGTCTGTCTTCCCCTCCCTTTAGATTGTATGCTCCTTTGAACAGGGCTCTCCTACCTCCTGTTTCCATCACTTTTAACTGCGCTCTCCAGCTACTCAGTTCACCTCCTCTCTAACCCTCTGCCCTCTGTCTCCTCTCGCTTCTCTCCGCTCCCCTCAGTGACTCTTTACCTGTCATCCGTGCCCACCCTCTTGGGCCATAGTTACCTGCCTGTACTCACTTTTCCCCTCCCTCTCTTTCTTGCTGTGACTGAGCCCCCAGAGTTATAGTGCTTCCTGTTACTTGTACTGTGCTGTTTCACCTTGTACTGTGCCATTGTTTGTCCTTGTACGGCGTTAAGGATACTTTGTGGCGCCCTATAAATAAAAATTAATAATAATAATGACATCATCAGTAGTTTTTTCTATACTAAAACTGGATACTATCTAGCTGCTTTACCAGCTAGCAGTCTCTCTGATCCTGACTACACAGACAACATGACATTATCTTATCCTGTGTGAAGCTCATTAGAAAATGTAACGTATTCAGTGTTTTTATACTTTCCTGCTTTATTGTAATATCTTTTATGCGTAATAATGGCTTGCTGTAACTCCTGCCATATTTTGCAATTAAATATCTTTGTGCTTTTGAACCACAGCAATCACATTGGACAATGTTATATTGGTAAGCGATAAAATGACTTTAATAACTTTCACAATGTAAAAAAGCTTCAAACACACAAAAGTGTCACATGTAATCATTTTCAAGATTAAGCCATAGATGAGACTAAACCAAGCTGTAATTTAAGAGAAACCTCTTGAGGTTGGAATTTGATGTTTACACTCTTGCAGCCTGGGCCTCTTCAGGCTTTTCCAGCTCACTGGAAACCTAGATAAACTTCTAGTTTGTGGAGGCATATGCAAAGAAGAAAGTAGTCATGCTCAATGGAGTGTATTGTGCAGATCAGCGTCGGACTGGCCCACCGCCCCCTTCATTGGTGGGGCGGACCAGCGAAAAGCTTGTTTTTGTTTTTTTGTGTTTTTTTTAATGACACACGGGAGGGAGGTGGTTGTGGGGTGCAGCGTGGGTGCAAGGGGGGGTGTGGGTGCGGAGGAGGGGGGTGCAGGTGCGAAGGGGGGGAATTGATCAAAACCATTGGTGGTCAGTGGACAGCAACAGGCAGCCAATCGCTAGGCTGCCTGTTGCTGTATGGGATCCCACAGTGCTGTGTGGCAAACAGAAAGTCTCACTTCACTTCCTGTCTGTCTGATCTTAGGAGCAACGCCGGCCAGACCAACTAAAGCTAAGTGAGTGGGGGGTGGGCTGCCTATACTAAACTATAGGGAGGGGGGCTGCCTATACTAAACTATAGGGGGGGGGCTGCCTACAGTAAACTATAAGGAGGTCAGCTGCCTATACTAAACTATAGGGAGGGGGGCTACCTATATTAAACTATAGGATGCAGGGGGCTGCCAATACTATAGTATAGGCAGCCCCCCTCCCTATAGTTTAGTATTGGCAGCCCCCCTCCATATAATTAACTATAGGAATGGGGGGTGGGGCTGCCTATACTAAACTATAGGGAGGGGGGACTGCCTATTCTAAACTATAGGGAGGGGGGCTTCCTATGCCAAATATAGGGAGGGGGACGGGACCTTTAATTTAATGCTGGGTTGGTTTGGGTGTATAATTGAATGTGGGGCTGAGTTTGGGGAGGAGGACTATATATTAAATGTGAATATTAATTATTTAATGCAGGGGATGGTCAGGGGAAATGGCTATTTTAAATGTACATGCTATTATTACTGGGGCTGTTTAGAGGAAGGGTAATAGATGTATTTATTAAATGGGAATACTATAAATTTAATGTCGGGGTTGATTGGAGTTAAAAAAATCTATTTATCAAATGTGAGTACTATTACTTTAATGTTGGGGCTGGAGAGAAGCCTAATTTTTAAATGTGGGTGCTGTTAATTTAATGCCAGACAAGCAGCAACTGATCTAAAGAAACCAGCAGCCACAGGTGGTGAAAGTGACAAGACAGGTAGGAGAGCGTAGGACAATCTGCCAACTGCCCTGAATCTGGTGGGGTAGTCCCGAATTTGGGTGACTGTCTTGCTTAGTCAGGATTTGGTCCGACAGTTGGGAGGTATGTCCAGCTTCACACAGTGCTACTCGTAAATGCAGAGCTGCGTGCACTTAACAGTAGTGCACACAGTTTTGCCTGTGTATTTGTCTAAAATGATAAACCCTTGTCTTAAGTGCACCAGGCCCCCCAGCACCCCCTATGTAGCGCTACATGGTATTAGGAGGACCCCAGTCATTGGTTTCCTTGGTGGCCCCTTCATGACTTGATTCAACACTGGTGCAGATAATATATGAGAACTAGTGCAAAAACTAAGGTGATTTGCAGTGCACATTAAGTACACTTTTGTGAATTAGGTCCAATGTATTATGCCAATCCCAACACCAGCCAACACTGCAGGTAAAGAGTCAACCACCTGAATCATCTTTGCCAGAGCACATGCAGCATGGTGACTCAATAGATGGTATTGCTGGGTTACAGCAATGGGATCATGTGTTTGTTTACAACCAGGGGGTATATTTACTAAACTACAGGTTTGAAAAAGTGGAGATGTTGCCTATAGCAACCAATCAGATTCTAATTTTCATTTATTTAGTATATTATAGAAAATGACAGCTAGAATCTGATTTGTTGCAATAGGCTGCATCTCCACTTTTTATAACCTGCAGTTTAGTAAATATACCCTCAATACTCTCTGTGTGTGAGGGTTTGTTTTCTCCCCAATTTTTGGTTTCTTCCAGTGCTCTGGTTTCCTCCCAGAGGCTAAGAAACATTCTGATAGGTCCATTTTAGTCAGCAGCCAATTAACCTGAGTGTGTGTGGTTTTGTGGAAGGGAATTTAGACTGTAAGTGCCAATGTAGCAGGAATTGATGTGAATGATTAAATACTCTCTGTATTATTTCATCACAATATAGTGACGCTATATAAATAAATTATAATAATGATAATAAAAACTGTCATACGTCACTCAACTCATTGATGTTTGCTCTGGCTCTATGCTGTTTATAATTGCAGGCATTGAGGCATGCACTGAATTTTATACTTTATTATAGAAATGCTGATTTGATTTTTACAAGGTTGTTTTTACCATATTTATTGACTATAATTCAAAGCATTAAAAGTACTAAAATACAATAGGATGTGCATTCTATCCCCTTAATAACATTAATTGCCAGTTAATAATACATTGTATATTTAGTCTCTGCCATCCGCTTCCCACTATAATGGCTACTCTCCAACCCATTCATTATCAAATTATTTGCGGCTGTTTGCCTTATATTTTTGTATTCACTAGGATTTGAATCGTTTTATTTTGTATCGCTCTTAATTGTACCTGTTTTCGTTTTCTGTGAACCTTTTTCTATCCTGTTCTGCTACTATCATTAGGACAATAGCATTGCACGTGTCATCTTTCTGCACAGAATTTAAAAATGTTCTTTTCATTTGTTTAAAAGGAAAGGATTTTCCGCAGAGGGATTAATGAGGATTTAGGATAATAGGTGAACTCTGTCTCTCCTCCTCCCTTCCAGATGAACTAATTTCATAAATTGTTTATCTATCATTTTCTAGAAAAAGTAAAATGCCATGTGAATGTATTATGAATACAATGAGCAGCAGGCTTCAAGTGAAGGCAGCTGTGTGCCAGGCCTCTTTGTACAGCAGGGAGCAGACACACACTGTACACATATATTAATACTTCCTGATCTATTTTGTACAGCTGTTTGTCTTATGTCTATATATCCTTTCTCCCTTTTCCACTGCCACCTGTTATTGCATATTTTTTAATATTACCAGACTATCCTTACACATTCAATCTTACATGATGCTATGAAAACCCTGGTTCGAGGGTCAAGAGGATAATTTAATTCATACTTGCTAACTCTCCCGGAATGTCCGGGAGACTCCCGCATTTTGCGAGAGTCTCCCGGACTCCCGGACTTCACTAGGAAGTGCCCCACTTCCTAGTGAAGTGGGCAGAATTAGATCCCAAATGCCACGATTCCCGGTGAATTGCGGCGTTTGGCCCCGCCGCCCGCTGTCAAATGACGCATTTGCGTCATGACATCACAGGGGGCGGGGCCAAAATGCCAAGATTTTGTCCGTCCCGCCCCCCTCACGCCCACCTCCACTGGCTGGCTCCCGGAAGGGAGCTGAAGAAAGTGGGCAAGTATGACTTAATTTACATCTTAATTAAATCAATAGTTTTGGAGCCAACAAGAAATCATTGTGTTTTCTGCAAGTTTCTTTGTGAGCCCTACCTTAGAGGATGGGAGAGAAGCCAGTTCTCATTTAAGTGAACACATTGGTGGTATTTTACAATGAATACTATTCTGCAGCACAAAAGGCCTTAGATTTGCATTGTTTTGTCTAGATAGTCTGTACAGCACACATCAAGTTGTACAGCTGCTCTCTGCTCTCGGCACTTGCCTCTACAACCTGACTACTGAGAAGTGAAGAAAATTTCCAGAGGTATCCACTCTGTAAAACATACTTGCCAACTCTCCTGGAAAGTCCGGGAGACTCCCGAAATTCGGGTCAGTCTCCCGCACCGCCGGGAGAGCTGGCATTTCTCCCGCATCCCGAAATTCCCTTGCTAAAATTACGCAATTCAAAGGGAATCGTGTCATTTTGGCCCCGAATAAATACCTCCCCCCCCACCCCGCGAAAAATCTGCACTTTACTCGTGGGTGCGGGGCCAAAATGACGCGATTCAGGACGGAAGTAGGCAAGTATGTTGTAAAAGTGTACATTTCACATGAATGTCTAACTTCCTACCAATTTAGTAACATCCTTTTCCATAAAATAAACGTTTATTACTGTGTAGTACTTTGCAAGGAACAACTTTACCCTTCCAACATTTCCCCTTGTCCTGTGTAAACGTCTTGCTCCTTAAAAGCACTTGAAGAAGTTTAGATGCAGAGCAGGTCAAAAGCTTGTTTTACACTGTGTGGCAGACAATTTTCTGCTTTGTAATACCCCTTTCATACAGCCGCCCCAGCAATTTCCTAGGTATTTGAACCCGAGATATTACTGGGGTACATGCTTCCAGACAGGCAAAATCCTGGGTCGACCGGGTTCACATTGAACCCGGGCAGACCTGGGTCTGTCAAAAAAAAAAAGAGAAATTGAAAAAAAATGTTACAAATCAGGTGTTTGCATTTCTACGTGTGAAACTAGAATGAAATAAAGTCCTTCAAACAGGTACACTTCACGTGCTACTCACTTCTTTTAATGTTGTAGTCGTACTGGTCCAGTACTTTTAGCATCTCTCTTCCACTCTCATTACATCCTCCCATTCCCAGTTACAGGACTTTCTTCCGGCTGCACCCACTTTGTGGAATTCTCTCCCTCGCACAGTAAGACTTTCCTCTAGTCTTCAAACCTTCAAGCGTTCTCTGAAAACCCACCTCTTCAGACAACCTTATAATATTCCTCAACCAGCATCTTACACAGCTAAAACAAGACAACAACCCTCTGACCAGCATTGCTGTGTGACTGATCACACAGCCCACTGAATACTTTTTAGTTTTGCATTCTAGCTGGTCCAATGTGCAATATGATGTGGCACGTGCTCCTGTGATTCAAACTCCCATTGTCCCATAGTTTGTAAGCTTGTGAGCAGGGCCCGTTTACCTCTCTGCCTGTATGTATTACCCAGTATTGTCTTATATATGTTTGTTCCCAATTGTAAAGCGCTACAGAATTTGCTGCCACTATATAAATAAATGTTGATGATGATTGGCTGTCGTTATTTTCAGTGCCATTAATTCCTTCCCCACCCCACAGTATACTGGTCATATAAACATTACTGCAGATGATAAAAATCATATCAATTTGGCAGAGATAGTACAATATCTTAGCTTAATGGCATCGCTGCCTCTAATTGATACATTTTTTGTGGGAAACAAGAGTTTGTGCAGCCACCCATTAACCATGGAATGCACAAGAAAATGTACAGTATCCAATCTCTTGCAGATTTAAATATTTTTTCCTGCAAAATGAAGTATCATATCTGCATTTAGCTAAAAACACTGCAATCCTCCCTGCTTCTCCCATCAAAAAGTTCTACATATTGCACCCTCCGTGGCAATGCTATATTGACATGCAGATCCGTCAGCTTACCATAAAAAGGTGCCACATTTGCTCAAAAATAGGCACAAGACATCACAAAACTTTATGGCCCTGATTTAGAGTTGGGCATACTTAAATGTGCATAAATATACAAATTTCTGCACTGTGCGTGCACACTAAAATGCATCCGTATTAGAGATGAGCGATATCTGAAATCCGAGCCCACCCGAACGTTGCCGATCCGATCCGGATCCGAGACAGATCTGGGTATTCCCGCCAATTGCAAAACTGAAACCGAGGCTCTGAGTCATAATCCCGCTGTCGGATCTTGCGATACTCGGATCCTATAAATTCCCAGCTAGTCGCCGCCATCTTCACTCGGGCATTAATCAGGGTAGAGGGAGGTTGTGTTAGGTGGTCCTCTGTCCGGCTATATCTCGTGCTGTGCTGCGCTGTTTAGTTCTGTGCTGTTCAATTCTGTGCTGTGCTGTGCTGTGCTGTTCAGTGCTGTCTGTAATGTGTCCTGTTCAGTCCAGTGGTGCTGTGTCCTGTGCTCTGTCCTTCTAAGGGCATTGTTATTTCCCCATTATTCCCAAATTATAAAAAATTTCAAAAAAAGTTATAAAAAAAATTAGAAAAAAGTAATTATAAAAAAAAAAATATCCCAAAACAATCCTGCAGTATAAGTCCATTGGTACTGCTATATTACAAAGTTCACTGATTCTGCAGTATAAGTCCAGTGGTACTGCTATATTACAAAGTTCACTGATTCAGCAGTATAAGTCCAGTGGTACTGCTATATTACAAAGTTCACTGATTCTGCAGTATAAGTCCAGTGGTACTGCTATATTACAAAGTTCACTGATTCAGCAGTATAAGTCCAGTGGTACTGCTATATTACAAAGTTCACTGATTCAGCAGTATATGTCCAGTGGTACTGCTATTACAAAGTTCACTGATTCAGCAGTATAAGTCAAGTGGTACTGCTATATTACAAAGTTCACTGATTCAGCAGTATAAGTCAAGTGGTACTGCTATATTACAAAGTTCACTGATTTTGCAGTATAAGTCCAGTGGTACTGCTATATTACAAAGTTCACTGATTCAGCAGTATAAGTCCAGTGGTACTGATATATTACAAAGTTCACTGATTCAGCAGTATAAGTCCAGTGGTACTGCTATTACAAAGTTCACTGATTCAGCAGTATAAGTCCAGTGGTACTGCTATTACAAAGTTCACTGATTCAGCAGTATAAGTCCAGTGGTACTCTCCTGTGCCGCATATAATTTTTAAAGGCTTTGCCGAGTATGTGTGGCTTAGGGGTACGCTCTCTTGTGCTACATATAATGGAAAACAAAAATTTGGAGGATATAGTAGGGAAAGATCAAGACCCACTTCCTCCTAATGCTGAAGCTGCTGCCACTAGCCCGATGCCCAATCTCCTAGTACAGGGCATGTAAAATCCAAAAAGCTTAAGTTCTCAAAAAGTAGCAAAAAGAGAAACTTAAAATCATCTGAGGAGAAACGTAAAGTTGGCAATATGCTATTTACGACACGTAGTGGCAAGGAACGGCTTAGGCCCTGGCCTGTGTTCATGACTAGTGGTCCAGCTTCACCCAAGGATCTAAGCCCTCCTCCTCCCCCCCCTACAAAAAATTTAAGAGAGTTATGCTGTCAGCAACAACAACACAACAGCAAAGAACTCTGCCTTCTAAACAGATGACATCACAAATCCCCAAGGCGAGTCCAAGGGTGTTGGTGGTTGTGAAGCCTGACCTTCCCATCACTGTACGGGAAGAGGTGACTCCATCCAGCATTTGCAGCACACCCTCTGCATATGTTGGAAGGATCACCCACAGTGTAGATCCAGATTTGGATAATCAAGGTGTCAATGTTGTACACCGGGAGGAGGCTATTGATGTAGCTGGCACTGTGGAGGAACTTGATGATGAGGATGGTGATGTGGTTATTGTAAATGAGGCACCAGGGGGGGAAACAGCTGATGTCCATGGGATGAGAAAACTCATCGTCATGCCTAGTCAGAAGACCAAAAAATGCACCTCTTCGGTCTGGAGTTATTTTTATCCAAATCCGGACAACCAATATATGGCCATATGTAGCTTATGTAAAGCTCAAATAAGCAGGGGTAAGGATCTTGCCCACCTAGGGACATCCTCCCTTATATGTCACCTGAATAACCTTCATAGTTCAGTGGTTAGTTCAGGAACTGGGCCTAGGATCGTCATCAGTACAGGGACACCTAAATCCCTTGGTCCTGTTGGATACACACCACCAACACCCTCCTCGTCAACTTCCTCCACGATCTCCATCAGATTTAGAACTGCAGGCCATGTCACCAGCCAGACTGAGTCCTCTTCTATATGGGATTCATTCGAGGAATCCTGCAGCGGTACGCCTACTACTGCCACTGCTGCTGTTGCTGCTGTTAGTCGGTCATCTTCCCAGAGGGGAAGTCGTAAGACCGCTACGTCTTTCAAAAAACAATTGACCGTCCAACAGTCATTTGCCATGACCACAAAATACGATAGTAGTCACCCTATTGCAAAGCGTATAACTGCGGCTGTAACTGCTATGTTGGTGTTAGACGTGCGCCCGGTGTCCGCCATCAGTGGAGTGGGATTTAGAGGGTTGATGGAGGTATTGTGTCCCCGGTACCAAATCCCGTCGAGATTCCACTTCACTAGGCAGGCGATACCAAAGATGTACAGAGAAGTACGAGCAAGTGTCCTCAGTGCTCTTAAAAATGTGGTTGTACCCACTGTCCACTTAACCACGGACATGTGGACAAGTGGTTCTGGGCAAACGAAGGACTATATGACTGTGACAGCCCACTGGGTAGATGCATCCCCTTCCGCAGCAACAGCAGCAGCTACATCAGAAGCAGCATCTACTCAACGTCTGCTCGTGCCAAGGCAGGCAACATTGTGTATTACAGGCTTTAATAAGAGGCACAATGCTGACAACCTATTAGAGAAAATGAGGGAAATTATTTTGCAGTGGCTTACCCCACTTAGACTGTCCTGGGGATTTGTGGTGTCAGACAACGCCAGTAACATTGTGCGGGCATTGCATATGGGCAATTTCCAGCACGTCCCATGTTTTGCCCACACCGTTAATTTGGTGGTGCAGCATTACCTCAAGAGTGACAAGGGTGTGCAGGATATGCTTGCGGTGGCCCGCAAAATTGCTGGACACTTTCGGCATTCTACCAGTGCCTACCGCAGGCTCATCAAAAAAGCATGAACCTGCCCTGCCATCACCTCAAACAACGCGCTGGAACTCCACCCTCTATATGCTGCAGAGGATGGAGGAGCAGCAAAAGGCCATTCAGGCCTACACCGCCACCTACGACATAGGCAAAGGAGTGGGGATGCAAGCGCAGTGGAGACTGATTTCCGTGTTGTGCAAGGTTCTCCAGCCGTTTGAACTTGCCACACGAGAAGTCAGTTCCGACACTGCCAGCTTGAGTCAGGTGATTCCCCTGATCAGGCTGTTGCAGAAGCAGCTGGAAAAAGTGAGGGAGGAGCTGGTAAACCATTGCGATTACACCAAGCATGTAGCTCTTGTGGATGAAGCCCTTCGTACGCTTTGCCAGGATCCGCGGGTGGTCACTATTTTAAAGGCAGAGGAATACATTCTGGCCACCGTTCTCGATCCTCGGTTTAAAGCGTATGTTTTGTCTCTGTTTCCGGCGGACACAAGTCTGCAGCGGTGCAAAGACCTGCTGGTCAGGAGATTGTCCTCTGAAGAGGACCGTGACATGCCAACAGCTCCACCCTCATTTTCTTCCACATCTGTGGCTGCGAGGAAAAAGCTCAGTTTTCCTAAAAGAGCCGCTGGCGGGGATGCTGATAACATCTGGACCGGACTGAAGGACCTGCCAACCATTGCAGACATGTCTACTGTTGCTGCATTGGATGCTGTCACAATAGAAAAAATGGTGGAGGATTATTTTGCTGACACCATCCAAATAGACATGTCAGACAGTCCATATTGTTTCTGGCAGGAAAAAAAGGCAGTTTGGAAGCCCCTGTACAAACTGGCTCTATTTTACCTGAGTTGTCCCCCCTCCAGTGTGTACTCGGAAAGAGTTTTTAGTGCAGCGGGGAACCTGGTCAGTGAGCGGCGAAGGGGGTTGCTTCCTCAGAACGTTGGAAAAATGATGTTCATAAAAAATAAATTATCAATTCCTCAATCAAGTACAGCACTGCCCTCCAGATAGTACAGAGGGACCTGTGGTTGTGGAGTCCAGCGGGGACGAATTGATAATGTGTGAGGAGGAGGAAGTACACACTGTAGGGGAAGAGGAATCAGAGGTTGAGGATGAGGATGACATCTTGCCTCAGTAGAGCCTGTTTATTTTGTACAGGGAGAGATGAATAGCTTTTTTGTTGTGGGGGCCCAAACAAACCAATCATTTCAGGCACAGTTTGGTAGGCCCTGTCGCTGAAATGATTGGTTTGTTAAAGTGTGCATGTCCTATTTCAACAACATAAGGGTGGGTGGGAGGGCCCAAGGACAATTCCATCTTGCAACTCTTTTATTGCCATTATGTGACCATTCAACAGTCGTTTGCCATGAGCACAAAGTAAAACAAAATTAAAACAAATTCAACAAATTAAACCAAAAGTAAAATGCCCTGTCATAATCAAAAACAAGAGGTATTGATGTGCTTGAACTACTGTAGTGTTTATAAGTTAGAAACACTACACTTGAAAGCTTGAGCCTTTAATAGAAAAAGTCACTCTTCATTGCACGAATATTTGCAACAGCGACAATTTTTGGGTTAACAAAGTCAACAAATAACACTTCGACCCTGTCTGTCTTTCACATACTTGATGGGATCTCAATGATGAATGCTCTGTACCATGGTCGTCTAAACCAAGAGTTATTGACGTGCTATAACTACTGTAGTTTTTATAAATTATAAACACTACACTTGAAAGTTGGAGGAGGTATTGTGGCCCCGGTACCAAATTGGGTACCGGGGCCACTCCACTATGCAGTTCAGATAGAGGCGTATCAGATATTAAACAACGTTGACTGTTGCTGCCAAATCATAAATTAATGAAAATGACCTGTCATCGTCAAAAACAAGAGGTATTGACATGCTCGAACTACACCCTGTATATGCTGCAGAGGATGTAGGAGCAAGCAGCTGTGCAGTGGAATTCAGACCATTTGAAGGCGGAGGTATTGTGGCCACGGTACCAAATTGTGTACCGGGACCACTGCACTATACAGTCCAGAAAGCTACCTCGGTGAAACGTTTTGGACTAAAAACAATATTGTGAGGTTTGAGGTGTTCAGAATAGACTGGGAATTAGTGGAAATGATTGTTATTTATTGTTATTGAGGTTAATAATAGCGTAGTAGTGAAAATAAACCGAAAAACTTGTTTTTAACACTTTTTATGTTTTTTTCAAAAAAAAATCTGAATCCAAAACCTTTCGTCAAGTGTTTTGCGAAACAAATCTGAACCCAAAACCTCAAGCAAATCCGAATCCAAAACACAAAACACGAGACACCAAAAGTGGCCAGTGCACATCCCTAATTCGTATGTAGATTTTTGTGTATCTTGCAGCCCCTTATACCTAGAGAGTAAGGTAAGCATAAACTGAGTACAGCAAGTACGTGTACAAATAGGTATAGTACGACCCTGGAAATGTGACCTGATGAGACTCGAACATCTCCCCAGATTTACTTTGTGTGTGTATCTTCTGTGGGTATTGGAGGCCTGGTGTAAAGAGATAAAAGCATGGAGAGGGTGCATTTATGGTTGAGCTTCCTGATTTGAGATAGCGCACACAACCTTTTGCTCCCCATATTAGGACTTCATTTTTCCATCATATCTGAGGTGATGGAGATCTTATCTTATCCTACACTTCTTCATCGGATGCATTTTGCATTTCGCAGTTGTACTATTGTGAAAAAAAGTATTTCTAGGTGCACTTTGACCAATATAATAAAATAATTCTTACACGCAAAGGTGATAAGCAATAAAATCAGTTATGTCCTCTCACTTTTACACCCACTGATTATTATAGGGGAAGTTAACACGTTAACAGGTGAAAGATTTGAATCTAAATTGCAAAAATGTGTGAAACACACAGATGCATTTTGCATTTGTCGCCTGGCAGTATGAGGTTGAGCTGAGAAGACAGAGATTTGAGCAGCAGTGGAAGAGTTAATTCTAAGAAGAGATGTTGCCAATTAACTCCTGGTGAACAAAGATATTAATCATTCTCCATCCTATTCTTGAGAATTTAAACAACCAGTTAACGCCCATATATTATCTCAGCCAATTGTAGTATGACATTTGAATTGTAACACAACCTACTGTTCAGTGTTTATAAAAAGAACTGTTTCATTTGAAGAGACAGAATTTCAGGATTGAAATTTCAAGTGATATTATCACAGCGCAAGCTTGTATTTTGTAAATAAACAATTACACATTTTTTATTAAAGTTCGTTTGCTGTAGAAATTCTATTATTACTTTAACAGGGGCTGCAAAAAAAAAAATTCAGGCCCCCTCCCTAGGACTACCCAGTCCTGTGCTGACACCACTGAGACTCTTGCCAAATGCCTGGGTGGAGGGTGTTTCTTTGCCCCAAGATGAGAGAACTTGCTACTGGGAGATGGATGGATGACTTTATTGTAGCGGCTGAGACCACTGGAAGAAAGAATGCCAAGAATTTAAAAGATGTGAACCATTGGAAAATGGATTTGATCACTGGAACAGGAGGCAAATTTGGTGAGCACTGGGGCAATTCTTACTTCCACATTCTATTTTGCAAATTAAGATGTCAATTGCCCTCTCCTTTGGGATATGCTCCATAGCAACAAGGCCTTCTTGGATTCCGTAGCCATGTATAATTTTATAGATTTGAACTTTGCCTGTGAGATGGAACTGAAGGTCAGACCATTGGCCTTAGAAGCTGTGGACAGACAACCCATAACACCTGCATCAGTAACCTATGAAAGTAGGTCTTCAAGACACTGTCCTATTCTGGTTCTAATCCTACCTATCTCTTTAGTGTTAATTTCTGTTGATGCACCTCTACTCTGCTTTCCTTATCTATTTCCTTAGTTGGAGCACCACAAGGCTCAGTCCTAGGTCCTCTGCTGTTCTCGATCTATACCACTTTTCTTGGAAAATTAATAAGCTTGTTTGGATTTCAGTATCAACTGTATGTCGATGATACACAAATTAATACATCCTCACCCGATCTCACAGGGTCTGTTTTGTCCTACATTACTGTCTTTTTTCTGCCATTTCATCTTTTGATGGCCTCTCACCAACTCAAACTCAATCTTTCAAAAACAGAGTTAATAATATTCCCATCCACACACAGAAGTTACCTACTTGACATTTCTAATTCTGTTGACAACATGACCTTAAATATTACCCCGCAAGTTCGCTGCCTAGGTATGTGATCCTTGACTCAGAACTCTCATTTCTTCCCCACATAGACTCTATATTTAAATCATGTTGCATACATCTAAAAATAATTTCCAGAATATACACATATCATACACAAGACACTGAAAAAACTATAATTCATCATCATAATCTCCCACATTGACTATTGTATTTCCCTTCTTACTGGTTCTACCCCAAATAAGACTCTCACCCTTACAATCTATTTTGCACGCAGCGACTGCATTGATTTTCCTTGCAAATTGTTCTTCCTCTGCTGAGCCACTCTGTCTACACTGGTTGCCTGTTTTTTTACCAAATCCAATAAAAAATACTTCTATAAATATACAAGGCCATCAACTAAACTGCACCTACATACATCTTGTCTCAAAATATCTACCAACTCAACACTTCCTTCTGCACAAGATCTGCGTCTCTCATCCACTCTCATTACCTGTTCCCATTCTCGGTTGCAGGACTTTCATCTGGCTGCACCCACTTTGTGGATTACCTTCCCTCGCACAATAAGACTTTCCTCCTGTCGTCAAACCTTCAAGCGTTCTCTGAAAATCCATCACTAAGTTCAGAAAAGCTTATAAAATTCCTAAACCTCCCTCTTAACCTCCAAAGCTTACCCTATTACTGTCATGAATTTGTGTCTTAGCCGAGTTTACGCCACTCGGCGGTATCATATCACCGAGCATCTCCCTCCTGTCAGAAAGCAGCATTCTAAATCTTGGGACAAAGCGTGACTTCTGTCTGCTGCACTGGAGGCTGCCATCTTGGGTAAGACATGTTGCTACATCGTGCCAATTCTGAGCACCTGATTTCATCCACCAATTAGCTCCCACTGCAGACTATAAAATTCACCTCCTCCTAAAAAAAATAGGGGTTTTATAAAAAGAAAACTAGGGATCCAAAACCAAAACACACGAGGTCGGTTTTGCCAAAACCAAAACACGAAGTTAATCCAGATCCAAAACCAAAACACAGGAGACAATCAACATCTCTACTTAAAACTCAGTCATCGGATGCGCTCTGAAAGCTAGGTGTATTGCTGTCAATCTTACGTAGACTTATTGGGATCCTTGGCAATTTAATTTTCAGCTGTGCATGGCTTACCAGAATTGTTAAACGTGGGTTTGTTTCCATGCATTTTTGTCACGGGCACTAGGAGTCTTTACCCAGGGATCACCAGGTGATGGACTTACCAGAGCAGTATAGATTGTAATATGGTACTCTGGTAGCGGGGTGATCACGGAACAGGAGACAGCAGATGGTAGAGAATGCTCGTGGAAAGTCTATGACTAGCAGCACTGGTAATATATAGGTAGTAGTACACGAGGAACTGAATGGACAAAGGAAACGTGAGGGTAGTCAGTGGTCTGCGGTAGCAAGTTGTACCACTGCTATAGTGAGGAGGAATGTCCAGAAGCAACGAGGAGGTGATGGAAGTCAGCGGTCTGCGTTTAGCAAGTTGTACCGCTGTCTAGGTGAGGGAACGGAATCCAGGTGAAGGTATCCGGGAAGTCAGTGGTCTGCGTTAGCAAGTTGTACCACTGCTATATGGAAGGATACTGAAACAGGAATTAGTGGTCTGCCCCTAGCAAGTTGTACCACTGAAATATATATGTGAGGAGGAGCACGGGGAGATAAATGTAATGCAGAGTATACACGGGCACACTGAACTTGATCCCACGATGATATGCACAAGGTAGTAATAACAGAGCAGCACTGCACAAATATACAAAGTCTCAGGAACTATCCAGACTAAAAGGTAACACAGTCAAATGATGGCAATAGTCTCAGTGGATAGGCAACTTCAGAGAAGAACAACTCAGTCCAGCAGGGTATGCAATACACGAGCACAGTCAATGATAAGTATGCATACCGTGGTTCAGAAGAGCAGGCTGTCAGAAGGGAGTGCAGAGATACCTGAGCGGCAGGAGGCCGGCAGGATGCGAAGTCCCAGGGAAATGGAAGCGGTAAACAAGTAGGTGCAGCGCACAGGTAGGTAGACTAGCAACGATGGAACAATACTCAGGAAGCCGTAGTATATAGGACTGGTCACTGGGAGATCACTGAAGAGTAGAAGCGGTATCCAAGCAGAGGACAGCAGCGGAGCGTTGATCCAATGCAGACAGGCGAGTTGACACAGGCAGGAACACTGTAGAAGCACGGAGAGCGGATCAGCTGGCTGCAGACACGAGTAGAACTGAAGGGTAGCGGCAAGCAGGACACTGCAAGTACACGGAGGTAGCGGATAGGAATCAGCAGGTGCAGTCCCGATGAAACACGGGAGAGTTGAGATGAGCTGGAACTGTTGAGCACGAAGGCAGCGGATAGGATCAGCTGGTGCAGTCTCGATGAAACACAGGAGAGTTGAAGTGAGCTGATAACTGTAGTGCACGGAGGCAGCGGATAGGAATCAGCTAATGCAGTCACGATGAAACACAGGAGAGTTGAGATGAGCTGGAACTGTTGAGCACGGAGGCAGCGGATAGGAATCAGCTGGTGCAGTCTCGATGAAACACAGGAGAGTTGAAGTGAGCTGATAACTGTAGTGCACGGAGGCAGCGGATAGGAATCAGCTAATACAGTCACGATGAAACACAGGAGAGTTGAAGTGAGTAGATAACTGTAGTGCACGGAGGCAGCGGATAGGAATCAGCTAATACAGTCACGATGAAACACAGGAGAGTTGAAGTGGTCTGGAAACCACAGGAGAGTTGAAGTGGTCTGGAAACCACAGGAATCAGCTGAGCTGAATACACGAGGAAACACAGGAACACCTTCAGAGGCTCATGGGGAATGAGACTCCAAGATCAGGCAACGAGGTATAGACAACAGGTGCTTTAAATTAGGGATGTGCACCGGCGACTTTTGAGGTCTCGTGTTTTGTGTTTTGGATCCGGATTTTCGTTATTTTTGGGGTTCGGATTTGTCTCGCAAAACACTTGACGAAAGGTCTCGGTTCGGATTTAAGGTTTTGGATTCGGATTTTTTTTGAAAAAAACATAAAAAGTTTAAAAATCAAGTTTTTGGGCTTATTTTCACTCCTACGCTATTATTAACCTCAATAACATTCAATAACAAGCATTTCCACTAATTTACAGTGTATTCTGAACACCTCACAATATAGTTATTAGTCCAAAACGTTGCAACAAGGTATCTTTCTGGACTGCGTAGAGGAGTGGGTCACCACAATATATATTAAAAACCCTGAACTTTTATGATTCGCACCAATAAATGTACCTGGACTGCGTAGAGGAGTGGGTCACCACAATATATATTAAAAACCCTGAACTTTTATGAATCGCACCAATAAATGTACCTGGACTGCGTAGAGGAGTGGGTCACCACAATATATTAAAAACCCTGAACTTTTATGAATCGCACCAATAAATGTACCTGGACTGCCTAGAGGAGTGGGTCACCACAATATATATTAAAAACCCTGAACTTTTATGAATCGCACGAATAAATGTACCTGGACTGCGTAGAGGAGTGGGTGACCACAATATATATTAAAAACCCTGAACTTTTATGAATCGCACCAATAAATGTACCTGGACTGCGTAGAGGAGTGGGTCACCACAATATATTAAAAACCCTGAACTTTTATGAATCGCACCAATAAATGTACCTGGACTGCGTAGAGGAGTGGGTCACCACAATATATATTAAAAACCCTGAACTTTTATGAATCGCACCAATAAATGTACCTGGACTGCGTAGAGGAGTGGGTCACCACAATATATATAATAAGAAAACCATCAACTTGTTTGATTCGCACCAATAAATGTACCTGGACTGCGTAGAGGTGTGGGTGACCACAATATATATTAAAAACCCTGAACTTTTATGAATCGCACCAATAAATGTACCTGGACTGCGTAGAGGAGTGGGTCACCACAATATATATAATAAGAAAACCATCAACTTGTTTGATTCGCACCAATAAATGTACCTGGACTGCGTAGAGGAGTGGGTGACCACAATATATATTAAAAACCCTGAACTTTTATGAATCGCACCAATAAATGTACCTGGACTGCGTAGAGGAGTGGGTCACCACAATATATATAATAAGAAAACCATCAACTTGTTTGATTCGCACCAATAAATGTACCTGGACTGCGTAGAGGAGTGGGTGACCACAATATATATTAAAAACCCTGAACTTTTATGAATCGCACCAATAAATGTACCTGGACTGCCTAGAGGAGTGGGTCACCACAATATATATAATAAGAAAACCATCAACTTGTTTGATTCGCACCAATAAATGTACCTGGACTGCGTAGAGGAGTGGGTGACCACAATATATATTAAAAACCCTGAACTTTTATGAATCGCACCAATAAATGTACCTGGACTGCCTAGAGGAGTGGGTCACCACAATATATATAATAAGAAAACCATCAACTTGTTTGATTCGCACCAATAAATGTACCTGGACTGCGTAGAGGAGTGGGTCACCACAATATATTAAAAACCCTGAACTTTTATGAATCGCACCAATAAATGTACCTGGACTGCGTAGAGGAGTGGGTCACCACAATATATATTAAAAACCCTGAACTTTTATGAATCGCACCAATAAATGTACCTGGACTGCGTAGAGGAGTGGGTCACCACAATATATATAATAAGAAAACCATCAACTTGTTTGATTCGCACCAATAAATGTACCTGGACTGCCTAGAGGAGTGGGTGACCACAATATATATTAAAAACCCTGAACTTTTATGAATCGCACCAATAAATGTACCTGGACTGCCTAGAGGAGTGGGCACTGGGCACCACAATAAAATATATAAAAAACCTTCAACAGGTCTGCATTACACTACACATACGGCTGCTCCTCCATCCTCTCCATCATATACATGTTGGAGTTTTAGCGTGTGACAACCTCTTGTTTTTGATAATGTCAGTGCATTTTGAATATTTTTCAATTTGCCCCACACCACTGAATGTACTTTATCTATGATACGCATCTATCTATCTTGACTGCGTAGTGTGGTGGCCCCGGTACACAATTTGGTACCGAGGCCACAATATAATTAAAAAACCCTCAACGTGTCAGAATTCCACCAAACAAGTATCTGGACTGCGTAGTGGGGTGGCCCCGGTACCCAATTTGATACCGGGGCCACAATAAAATAAATACACCCTCCACGTGTCAGAATTCCACCAAACAAGTATCTGGACTGCGTAGTGGGGTGGCCCCGGTACCCAATTTGATACCGGGGCCACAATAAAATAAATACACCCTCCACGTGTCAGAATTCCACCAAACAAGTATCTGGACTGCGTAGTGGGGTGGCCCCGGTACCCAATTTGATACCGGGGCCACAATACCTCCTCCAAACATGGTACAGACAATTCGTCATTGAGATCCCATCAAGTATGTTAAAGACAGACAGGGTTATTGGTTGACTTTGTAAACCAAAAAACTGTCCCTGTTGCACATAGTCGTGCAATGAAGACTGACTTTTTCATTTAAAGGCACCATCTTTCAAGTGTAGTGTTTGTAAGTCTAAGTCATATTATACTTTTGGTAAAATTGGTTTATTTTGTTCCTCTTTATGGTAACTACTAATAGAATTAAAGTATTAAATAGAAGCGGCAGTTCCTCTTTATGGTAATTAGTAATAGAATTAAAGTATTAAATAGAATTAAAGTATGAAATAGAATTAAAGTATTAAATAGAATTAAAGTATGAAATAGAATTAAAGTATTAAATAGAATTAAAGTATGAAATAGAGTGGTATAGAGTTGTAGTGTGGTATAGATAGAGTGGTCCCCACAATATAATAATAAAACCCTCAACTGGTCTGAATTCCACCAAACAAGTATCTGGACTGCGTAGTGTGGTGGCCCCGGTACACAATTTGGTACCGAGGCCACAATATAATTAAAAAATTGGGCATCAACTGTCACCGTTGTTTAATATCTGATACACCTAAATATGGACTGCACAGTGGAGTGGCCCCGGTAGTAAATTTGGTGCCGGGGCCACAATACCTCCTCCAACTTCCAAGTGTAGTGTTTATAAAGACAGACAGCGTCGAAGTGTTATTAGTTGGCTTTCTTAACCCTAAAATTGTCCCTGTTGTAAATATTCGTGCAATGGACAGTTACTTTTTTATTGAAAGACTCAAGCTTTCAAGTGTAGTGTTTATAAAATATAAACAACAATACAGTAGTTTTAGAGCACGTCAATACCTCTTGTTTTAAATTATGACACGGCATTTTACTTTTGGTTTAATTTCTTGAATTTTTTAAAATTTGGTTTTACTTTTTGAACATGGCAAACGACTGTTGATTGGTCATATAATGCCAAAAAAAAAATTCTAAGATGGAATTGTCCTTGGGCCCTCACACCCACCCTTATGTTGTTGAAATAGGACATGCACACTTTAACAAACCAATCATTTCAGCGACAGGGCCTACCAAACAACTTTGGCTGAAATGATTGGTTTGTTTGGGCCCCCACACCAAAAAAGCTATTCATCTCTCCCTGTACAGACTAAACAGGCTCTACTGAGGCAAGATGTCGTCCTCATCCTCAACCTCTGATTCCTCTCCCCCTACAGTGTGTACTTCCTCCTCATCACACATTATCAATTCGTCCCCGCTGGACTCCACAACCACAGGTCCCTCTGTAGTATCTGGAGGGCAGTGCTGTACTTCATTGAGGAATTGATTATTCATTTTTATAAACATCATTTTTTCAACGTTGTGAGGAAGCAACCTCCTTCGCCGCTCACTGACCAGGTTCCCCGCTGCACTAAAAACTCTTTCCGAGTACACACTGGAGGAGGGACAACTCAGGTAAAATAGAGCCAGTTTGTACAGGGGCTTCCAAACTGCCTTTTTTTCCTGCCAGTAACAATATGGACTGTCTGACATGTCTACTTGGATGGTGTCAGCAAAGTAATCATCCACAATTTTTTCTATTGTGACAGCATCCAATGCAGCGAGAGTAGACATGTCTGCAATGGTTGGCAGGTCCTTCAGTCCGGACCAGATGTTATCAGCATCCCCACCAGTGCCTCTTTTGTGAAAACTGAGCTTTTTCCTCGCAGCCATAGATGTGGAAGAAAATGAGGGTGGAGCTGTTGGCATGTCACGGTCCTCTTCAGAGGACAATCTCCTGACCAGCAGGTCTTTGCACCGCTGTAGACTTGTGTCCGCCGGAAACAGAGACACAACATACGCTTTAAACCGACGATCGAGCACGGTGGCCAGAATGTATTCCTCTGACTTTAAAAGAGTGACCACCCTCGGATCCTGGCAAAGCGTACGAAGGGCTACATCCACAAGAGCTACATGCTTGGTGTAATCGCAATGGCTTACCAGCTCCTCCCTCACTTTCTCCAGCTGCTTCTGCAACAGCCTGATCAGGGGAATGACCTGACTCAAGCTGGCAGTGTCGGAACTGACTTCTCGTGTGGCAAGTTCAAATGGCTGCAGAACCTTGCACAACACGGAAATCAGTCTCCACTGCGCTTGACTGAGGCGCATCCCCACTCCTTTGCCTATGTCGTAGGTGGCTGTGTAGGCCTGAATGGCCTTTTGCTGCTCCTCCATCCTCTGCAGCATATAGAGGGTGGAGTTCCAGCGCGTCACAACCTCTTGTTTGAGGTGATGGCAGGGCAGGTTCATGCTTTTTTGATGTGCCTCTAGTCTGCGGTAGGCACTGGCTGAATGCCGAAAGTGTCCAGCAATTTTGCGCACCACCGCAAGCATCTCCTGCACACCCCTGTCACTCTTGAGGTAATGCTGCACCACCAAATTAATGGTGTGGGCAAAACATGGGACGTGCTGGAAATTGCCCATATTTAATGCCCGCACAATGTTACTGGCATTGTCTGACACCACAAATCCCCATGAGAGTCTAAGTGGGGTAAGCCACTGGGAGATAATTTCCCTCATTTTCTCTAATATGTTGTCAGCGTTGTGCCTCTTATTAAAGCCTGTAATGCACAATGTTGCCTGCCTTTGCATGAGCAGCCATTTTGTAGATGCTGCTACTGATGCAGCTGTTGCTGTTGCTGCGGAAGGGGATGCATCTACCCAGTGGGCTGTCACAGTCATATAGTCCTTCGTTTGCCCAGAACCACTTGTCCACATGTCCGTGGTTAAGTGGACAGTGGGTACAACCGCATTTTTAAGAGCACTGAGGACACTTGATCGTACTTCTCTGTACATTTTTGGTATCGCCTGCCTAGTGAAGTGGAATCTCGAGGGGATTTGGTACCGGGGACACAATACCTCCATCAACCCTCTAAATCCCACTCCACTGATGGCGGACACCGGGCGCACGTCTAACACCAACATAGCAGTTACAGCCGCAGTTATACGCTTTGCAATAGGGTGACTACTATCGTATTTTGTGGTCATGGCAAACGACTGTTGGACGGTCAATTGTTTTGTGAAAGACTTAGCGGTCTTACGACTTCCCCTCTGGGAAGATGACCGACTAACAGCAGCAACAGCAGCAGTGGCAGTAGTAGGCGTACCGCTGCAGGATTCCTCGGATGAATCCCGTATTGAGGAGGACTCAGTCTGGCTGCTGACTTGGGCTGCAGGACTGAATCTGATGGAGATTGTGGAGGAAGTTGACGAGGAGGGTGTTGCTGGTGTGTATCCAACTGGACCACGGGATTTAGGTGTCCCTGTACCGATGAGGGTCCTAGCCCCAGTTCCTGAACTAACCACTGAACTATGAAGGTTATTCAGGTGACGTATAAGGGAGGATGTTCCTAGGTGGGCAAGATCCTTACCCCTGCTTATTTGAGCTTTACATAAGCTACATATGGCCATACATTGGTTGTCTGGATTTGGATAAAAATAACTCCAGACCGAAGAGGTGCATTTTTTGGTCTTCTGACCAGGCATGACAATGGGCTTTTTCATCCCATGGACATCAGCTGTTTCCCCCCCTGGTGCCTCATTTACAATAACCACATCACCATCCTCATCATCAAGTTCCTCCACAGCGCCAGCTACATCATCAATAGCCTCCTCCCGAGCCACTTCTTCCCGTACAGTGATGGGAAGGTCAGGCTTGACAACCACCAACATCCTTGGACTCGCCTTGTGGATTTGTGATAATTTCTCTTTAGAAGGCAGAGTTGTTTGCTGTTTTGTTGCTGACAGCATAACTCTCTTCAATTTTTTGTTGGGGGGGGGAGGAGGAGGAGGGCTAAGATCCGTGGGTGAAGCTGAACCACTAGTCATGAACACGGGCCAGGGCCTAAGCCGTTCCTTGCCACTCCGTGTCGTAAATGGCATATTGGCAACTTTACGTTTCTCCTCAGATGATTTTAAGTTTCTCTTTTTGCTACTTTTTCTTAACTTGGGCTTTTTGGATTTTACATGCCCGGTACTACGAGATTGGGCATCGGGCTTGGAAGACGACGTTGATGGCATTTCATCGTCTATGTCATGACTAGTGGCAGCAGCTTCAGCATTAGGAGGAAGTGGGTCTTGATCTTTCCCTACTTTATCCTCCAAACTTTTGGTCTCCATTATATGTAGCACAAGATACTGCTGAATGTGTGAACTTGGTAATATTGCAGTACCAATGGACTTATACTGCTGGATTGGTTTTGCAAATTTGGTTATAATTATTATATATATTTTTTTTTTTAATTTTTTTATTTTTTTTTACTTTTTTTTTATTTTTTAAAAACTTGGGAATAATGGGGAAATAACTATGCCCTTAGAAGCACAGAGCACAGGACACAGCACCACTGGACTGAACAGGACACGGCACAGGACCCAGCAGCACTACGGAACTCAGCAGGACAGAGCACAGGACACAGCACCACTGGACTGATACTGCAGAATGTGTGAACTTTGTAATATTGCAGTACCAATGGACTTATACTGCTGGATTGGTTTTGCAAATTTGGTTATAATTATTATATATTTTTTTTATTTTTTTTATTTTTTATTTTTTTTTACTTTTTTTTTATTTTTTAAAAACTTGGGAATAATGGGGAAATAACTATGCCCTTAGAAGCACAGAGCACAGGACACAGCACCACTGGACTGAACAGGACACGGCACAGGACCCAGCAGCACTACGGAACTCAGCAGGACAGAGCACAGGACACAGCACCACTGGACTGATACTGCAGAATGTGTGAACTTTGTAATATTGCAGTACCAATGGACTTATACTGCTGGATTGGTTTTGCAAATTTGGTTATAATTATTATATATTTTTTTTATTTTTTAAATTTTTTATTTTTTTTTACTTTTTTTTTATTTTTTAAAAACTTGGGAATAATGGGGAAATAACTATGCCCTTAGAAGCACAGAGCACAGGACACAGCACCACTGGACTGAACAGGACACGGCACAGGACCCAGCAGCACTACGGAACTCAGCAGGACAGAGCACAGGACACAGCACCACTGGACTGATACTGCAGAATGTGTAAACTTTGTAATATTGCAGTACCACTGGACTTTTACTGCTGAATGTGTGAACTTGGTAATATTGCAGTACCAATGGGCTTATACTGCAGGATTGGTTGTGCAAATTTTGTGGTAATTAAAAAAAATTAAAGTAGTTTTTGGTATTTTTTAAAAAAACTTTTTTTTATTTTTTTAAACACAGGGGAATATTGGGGAAATAACTATGCCCTTAGAAGCACAGAGCACAGGACACAGCACCACTGGACTGAACAGGACACAGCACAGGACCCAGCAGCATCACTGACCTCAGAAGGACAGAGCACAGCACACAGCACCACTGGACTGATACTGCAGAACACAGCACAGCACAGCACAGCACAGCACAGAACTAAACAGCACAGCACAGAACTAAACAGCACAGCACGAGATCTACCAGGACAGAGGACCACCTAACACACCCTCCCTCTACCCTGATCAATGCCCGAGTGAAGATGGCGGCGACTAGCGGGGAATTTATAGGATCCGAGTATCGCGAGATCCGACAACGGGATTATGAGTCAGAGCCTCAGTTTCACATTTGAATTTGGCGCCAATACCCGGATCTGTCTCGGATCCGACTCGGATCCGCAACGTTCGGGTGGGCTCGGATTTCATAAATCCGAGTGCGCTCATCCCTACTTTAAATAGGGAGTGTTGCCTGATCAGCCAATTAACTAAAAGGAACAGGTACTGAAGGTTTGAAAGGGCTGCACATGCACAGACCCTCAGGATGGTGGACGGCCACGGTTCCTAAACACACGGGAAGAAGCACTCACAGTCTGGTGAGTGACAATTTTGATTTATTTCCCTTTTCAACTACTTTATCATTAGCCAATGTATTCAAATTCAACTATGGCAATGTTATGATCTGCCTTGTATCCTTGTGTGCATTTTACCCTGTGTTATGATTTGCCTTGTTTCCCTGTGTGCACATTACCCAGCAGTACCTGTGATTCTCCAGAGGTGCTGCTGTTCGGCATTTCTTACTATCAGGAATTAACTAGCACTGCTAGTTAATCATCCACATCTGTCTGTGACCTATATATGCCTGCCTTTTCCAGAATCCTTTGCTGGTCATTGAAGTTCCTAGCCTGCTCATGTGTTTATTCCTGGATTACCTGCATGTTTCTGACTACTACTGCAAACTGGTTTCAGTTAAGTTATTCGCTGTATTTCATTATTATTTACCTGTTGTTTGGCAAGATCTGGAAGTCTTTTTGTTTCATTCAGCCTGAACTGTTTACTGTTTATTTTGCCTACCCTAGACTATACTTTTTCTGCAATAAACAGTTTAAACGTTTATATCACGTGTCTGGCTCCATGGCTATAATTAAGGAATTGGTTTTGAACAGAACCATAACAGGCAAGTTCTAAACTACAGTATATCTGATCTTAGAATATATAATTACAAGTAAACCATGCTACTAAACAAGGCTCTCATGACGGAATAATGATTGAAGAATCACAAAGCCTTAAAGGCTCCATACCTAAGATCTAGAACAAGCCTATTATAAAGCTTGTCATGCATCATCTAGCTCAAAATAGAATAGCTACATTAAAGGCTTTTACTTGTGGAAAATACAATGCATCATGATAGTGAATACAAAGGTTTTATAATAGCTAGGAAAATAAACTGCTAACAATTCTATGAGAAACAGATGACCATTTCACAAGATAGTATAATAGTAGGAGTTGACATAAAGGTTTTCAAAATCAATCACTGGCTGTTATGCCCCAGGTATCAACTCCTAGAACCGCTTCAGAGGTCTTCGCCTTTAGCATCCGAATTTCCCGTAGAGCTAGATGCGCTCACAGGTACTTGGATGCCCCCAGGTCTTGTTCTCTAATAGTAAGAGCTGATAACCTAAGATTGTAGCGCAGGTGATTACAAAGAGTAGGAATCAAGTATCTCGGCAAAGGTTTCAGGGTTGCAGGCAAATCAGTGGAGTCAGTATTCAAGCAAGGGGTCAGGGTCACAGTAAAATCAGCAGCGTCAGTATCCGAGCAAGGGGTCAGGGTCACAGGCAATTTAGCAGCATCAAAATCCAAGCCAGGGGTCAGCAACAATAATTCGGACAACAGTAGCAACACAGCAGCAGGAGTAGTATGCTAGGAAGCAGGGACTAAAACCGGCAAGGAGGCTAGACTCCTTCCTGCCTAATATACTGGTGGCAACCAATAGAATCATTGGGGCACAGCAGGAATCATCAGCCATAGGGGCTAATAATTATTTGCGCATGAGACCGGCTGCCCTGGATGCCGGGACACGGCGCTTCTGTTAAAGAGCATCTCAACCGTTGCCTTGGCAATGGCCGAGACAACCCAGAAGTGATGTCCTGGTCAGCATGACGGCAACCGGGATGCTGGGCCAGAGCAGAGAGCGAGTTGCGGCGGTGCCTGGAGCCGCTGCGGCTCGTGACACTGCCAAAGTTCTATCAGCTAAACCTATAATGGATTTCATGTGGTGCTTTAACCACTGGGGTATATGGAGAAAAATCTAACAAGGGGAAAAAAGATACATTTATTATTTAACCCCTCACAACTTGTATGCCAGAATTGAGTATTGGCTGTTGGATGTTTGCCTAATGAAACAGATGAAACACTTGGATAAAGCTGAGAAAATGTGGGTCCTTGCTACATAGTAATTAACGTTGAAAAAAGACAGATTGTGAAACTCATAAAAAATGCAATACATGCCCAGTAATATTTTAATACCTGGAGATTTTATAGATCACTGTTAGTGGACCTGACAGTGGTCCCATAAACAGATAATATTAAGTTTCTTCTTTGTGGAAAACTCCATAGATGTATTTTATATTCAGCAATGGTAAGCTCATGAAAATGCTAGTAGAGGTGACCAAATGTAAAAAAAAATAGGTTGACAATTGTGCTGGTGAAACACAAGGGTACTTGAGAAACAGCATCTCTGCTCATATTCTCAACCCTACCTCCCCAGGATTTTGCTTACTACTTCAAGGACAAGATTGATAAGATCCAACATGAAATGGTATCCGCCTCCTTGACAAACAGTCTGCTCATTTCCTTCTCTGCATCCTCTGGCATCTTATCTCCATTTGATTCCACAAATGAAGATGATGTATGTACTCTCTTCTTATCTTCCTACTCGACTACATGCCCTCTTGATCCTATATCCTCACAAATCAGTCAATCCCTGTCTCCTGTGCTCTTCTCAAAGTTAAATAAAATCTGTAATCCCTTTCTCTCTCTACTAGTATGTTTCCGTTATTATTCAAGCATGTACAAATTACTCCTAATCTGAAAAAAACAAAATTCTGACCCAAATTATCTCTCAAATTACCGTCCCATTTCTCAGCTCCCATGCCTCTTCAAGTTTCTGAGATAATTGCCTACACTCTTCTCAGGTTGGGTATGCAATGTCTAAATTCATAGGGGCGTATTCAATTGTCAGTGTTAAGGGAGCTGCGAGCTGAAATTCCGCGAGTAATTACCGTATTAACGGTAAGATTTTTCGAGCGCTCGTTTTGCAGCGTTAACGCTGACAATTGAATACGCCCCATAATGTCATTATTCAAAATGTCTACACCATAATATTAACAGTGATAATGTCTACACTGTTATCATACCCACCAGCAAAATGTTGACATACATAATGTCTACACATTCAAAATGTCAACATGTAAAATGAGTACACACTTGAAACACTGTCATAATGTATACAGGGTTGTAATTTTGACTTTCAAAATGAAGACAATTTGTTGGTCAACATTATAACAGTGTATACATTATCACTGACAACATTATAATGTAGAAATTTTGAATGTTGACATTATGGATGTAGATAATTTGACTACATCCCCTCTCCTCACATGCTTCCTTTCCTCAAACAACCTGTTGGACCCACCAGTCAGGTTTTCCTTCCCAACACTGCACAGAGACTGCACTGACTAAGGTGGTCAATGACTTAATCCTTGCTAAATCTAAAGGCCATTATTCGCTTCTAATTTTCTTAGATCTCTCTGCAAATTGTTGACCACTGTATTCTCTTACAAATGCTGCAATCCCTAGTACACTGTTCTATCCTGATTCTCATCCTATATATCTAATTGCTCATTCAGTGTTCACTTCTCTTGAACCACGTCTTCTGCTTTCTATATCAGTTGGCATACCACAAGGCTCAGTTCTAGGACCTCTGCTCTTCTCTATCTAAATAACTTCTCTTGAAATACTCCTTTGGATTTCAGCATAATCTCCATGGATTATATTCAATTTCATCTACTCCATCCGGAATCATCTGTGTTAGCCAATATTACTGAATGTCTTTCTGCCATTTCATCTTGCATGTCCTCTCACTACCTCAAACTCAATGCAAAATATTCTTCCAATGCTGCTCCACTCTGACACTCCCTTTGTTGATTGCATTTTTTTCTTACTAAACCCAATATAATATACTTCTACTAATATACAAGGCAATCAACAAAACTGCACCAATATACATCTTTTCACTTGTCTCAAAACATCTCCCAACTCAACCCCTCCATTCTGTACAAGATCTGCATCTGTCATCCACACTAGTTACCTGCTCCTATTCCTGGTTACAGGACTGTTCTCGGGCTACACCCACTCTGTGGAATGCCCTTCCTTGCATAACAACATTTTCCTCTAGCCTCCAAACAGGGCCAGACTGGCCATCTGGCACTTCTGGCAAATGCCAGAAGGGCCGATGGTCATATGGGCCGATCCAGGGCAGTCAGTGACAGGCATCCTGGTGGCTGGCTCCTCCCCAGGAACCAGCCACCAGATCACATGTGCTGCGCGCAGGGTCCTGCACACCGTCTGAAGAGCCGACAAAAGAATACAGAAGACAGAAACAAGAAGAGAAAAGAAGATGAGAAGGTAAGTACACAGAAAACGGGGGGGGGGGGGGGAGCGAAGAAGAGACAGGCTGCCAGACAGAAAATGGGGGCAGAAGAGAGAGGATGCCACACAGAAAACGGGGGGAGAAGAGAAAGGATGCCACTAGGGGGGAAGGATGTAGGGGGGAAGAGAAAGGATGCCACACGGGGGGGGGTGTGAAAGGATGCCACATGGGGGGAGAAAGGACGCCACACGGGGGCGGAGAAAGGATGTCACACAGGGGTGGAGAGAAAGGATGTTGTATAGTCCATAATTATTCCTAATGAATATTTATTTACTCACAGTTTATACAAATATAATTTGGTGGTGTTAATATGTTCACTCTGTGGCATAATATGATTTGGGGGTACTGTTGCGGCATAATATGATTTGGGGCTCTACTATATGGCATAATATGATTTGGAGGCATTATTGTGGCATAATATGATTTGGGGGCACAACTGTATGGCATAATATGATTTGTGGGCTCTGTTTAATGCTGGGGTGGTTTGGGAGCCATTAATTGAAAATGTGGCTGTTTGGAAAAAAATAACGTTGATTTATTAAATGTGAATATGAATTATTTAAAGGCAATGATGGTTGCAGGAAATAGGTATATTTTTTTAAACATAAATGCTATTTAATTTATTGCTGGGGTTGTTTGGAGGGAGGGAAATTAAATGTGAATACTGGTATTTTAATGTTGATGCTGGAGGGAGGCCTAATTATAAAACATGGGTTGTCTTGATTAAACACCACGGCTGGTTGGAGTTTTCTAAATTACATGTACCCATTTTTTTTTCCAAATAGGGCCTCCAACATTCCAGAATCCAGACAAGCAGCAACTAAAGACACCAGCAGCCACAGGTGATGATAGTGACAAGAACAGGTAGGAGAGTGCAGGACTGTCTGCCAACTGTCCCCAATTTTGGTGACTGTATCGTTTAGTGAGATTTGGTATGTCCTGCTTCACACTGTACTGCTTGTGAAGGCAGAGCTGCGTGCATCTAACAGTTGTGCATACAGTATTTCCTGTGTATTTGTATAACATTTGTGTAAAATGATAACCATGATAACCATGTTACATAATAGGGGCCCCTGAGCGTTAATCCAGCTCTGGTTAGCAGGAGGAAGCTGATAGCTGCTCCCAGTCCCTGGATAGGACACAGACTGCAGAGCAAGCCGAGGAGCTCTAAATCTCACAAGATTTGGTAATCTTGTGAGATTAAGAGCTACCCTGCTCACTCTATAGGAAGTTCCCACCCTGATGGATGTCAGCAGCACCAGAAGCATAGATATGTTCAGTGGGCTGGGGGTGTCATAATGTGCCTGGGGGTGTGGCATGATGTGGCTGGGAGGGCTTGATAAATGTAATGTTTTATTATAATGTATGTATCAATGCCCCATGTTGGCCACACCTACAACACAATGTGGTCACACCCTTTTCGGCGCACGCTTTCTTTCTTGCTGGAACTAAGGTGGGCCTGTGTACTTTAAATGCCAGCACCGAGTTTTAGTCATAGTCCGGCCCTGCCTCCAAACTTTCAAGTGTTCTCTAAAAAAACACTTCTTCAGGCCACTGATCAAATTCCTCAACCACCCACTTAGCCTCCATAGGTTTTTCTAAATGTTATTAATAATAATAATAATAATAATAATAATAATAATAATAATAAAAAAATAATAGATCATAGATTCCACACACCCACTAGTTTAATCAATTTCTCTGTGAGGTGAATTTAGCAATGATGCAGAGAAAGTATAAATGTTACATGAATGTACCAGACTAGACACTTGTCAATAGAAAGTTAAATGACAAATGTACAGCCATTAAACTGCACCACTGCATCTGAAGGTCTTAGTTTTGCTTATTAGGCTGGCTATTACAAAAATGATACGACCCAATATGCAACTGCAGAGGCTTTTTGAGGCTTAGTTATGTGCAGCATACAGTATTTGTATTTCAACACCCATGCACTGTGGAGAGGGGCTGCATTAAAGCTCCCAATATGCTGCATGAAAGCACTTCCAATATGCTAAATAATTTACTTCAATAGTTCTATTTCTCCCTCCGGTGGTCAGAAGCTGGAGTACTAGCCTGTATATGAAGAAACTCGGATTTGCCTGATTGACTTATAGGCATGCAAGTGAAACGCAAAGAGCTTTGTCTTTTCTATACCAACCTAGCTATACAACTTCAGTCCTATCAGTACTTCTTACTCATTGTGAGAGCTGACAAAGAGGAAGGGGATACCGGAAGGTAAACAGCGCTACACAAGTAGCTATTTACCTTAATTGTGTAATCCCCTGAAAATCACAGGTATGTTACTGCATGCACTCATTCAGAAAACTCCATCTCCCAGACTGCCTCTAGGAAGTTCAATGCAAATTGTGTCAGCCATTTTGGGGTGGACAAACTGCAAACGAAAGCCACAGACTGCTCACTAGAGCCCCAGACTGCAATAGTAGCATACAGATACAGTGAGGGGGAATTCAATTAGTCTCAGAACATCGTGTCTGCATATTTTTATCTATATTATATCACCTCTATGGGGCGCAAGGAAAAATTAATGGAAATTTGAGTCAAAATCTCAGCCGTGAAGAGCCTCCAGAATGGTCGCGAGACACTTTGCAGTTACTTGAATTCCCCCTTTAGACACTGCAGCAAGTTGAAAAAGGCCACAGAAAATGGGCATTTTGATACCAGACTGAACTACAAGGCTCCAGGTGATTCTTGTGGAAAAGGAGAGGAGCAAAAAACCAACTGCTAGAGGGTAATGGATGTTTTTCTGTGAAGTGTGCTGTGAAGTGTGCTGTGAATGACTTTATCCAATTTGCTGACTTCGACAGTTCCACCCTTTGATAGTGTAATAAACTATCACCTAATCACCGTTTCAAGTTCAGGATTATACAATACATCTTCACAGACCATGATCTCGGTATCTCTCACCACCCTTTCAGTCTCTTTCTCAGTGTTACTCCAAGAAGACTGTTTTCCACACTTCAACACAGTAGGAACACATTTGACACATAAATCAATTGCTAAGATGACACCCAGTATAAGGAGAAGGAGCTTACCTACACTAGCAACCATTTCCTGTACCCACTCCCCCAGACCAGAGAACCATTTCAATGGGTTCAACCACGAGAACCAACCTGCCACCTTTTCCCCAACCTCATATAACGAAGAATTATGGTTCCTTTGAAATTCCCATTTCAGTTGCAGAATTTCATCCATCTTCCGGTCTATAACCTCCTTAGGGTCATCCGTATTATTGGTTATGTATGTGCAAGATTTGACACCAAACTGGGTGGCCAGTGTCACACATTACCCACCAGTAATAAAGGTGAGATAATTTAGTACCAGTCTATGTTGCACCAACTCCTTCTTGTACGCTTGTAGCTCCCTTCCAGTATACCTGAAAGTGTCATCATACATCTCAGTGATATTGTCTATTAATTTAGCTAGGTCTTGGATATATTTAAAGTTTAACGTTCCCCGAGCGGTCCTGGTGAGATCTAGAGCAACCATAACTTGAAACCCAGCGGTTTCACTAATCAATTTTGTAGCTATGGGTTCCTCCCCAGGAATCATATTTCTCTTGCCACGGTGTTCATACTGTGTGTGTATGTATGGTGGTGATGTAGTCTTGTGAATACCAACCATTTCCTCATAAGTAATAGTCATGATTTCAGGAACCAGTTTAGCTAAGAAACACAAACCCTTGGAACTCGGAGTCACCCGGGAATAAGCTTTTCTCCCACAAACAAAGTACACATCGTCAGGGAGAACATAAGGAACAGTATGCCCACTAATTATATCACACAGAGTTTTGATAAAACTACCCAAGCCTAGTATCTCCATTTGCTCAAGACACGTGTCAGCATGGATGACATTCTTACAATTATCTATAGAGACTTTTCCAATGGATTCTTTCTTTTGGTTATACGCCCTAATTTGTGACTTCCATCAACATTCCTGCCTATTGGTGACCTTGTAAGTCTCCCTCTAAAATGAGCGTGGCGAGCGATTGTCTGATCTGATGGGTCAGCTTCTCAATTCTCCAGATGCTTTGCATAAGAGATATTTAGGCACAGCAAAGATCTGTCTACAGAGTATTGTGGAAGCGTTAGACTAGGGGACCTAGTGTTATTGTACCTCCCCTCTATGGGCCTCCCACCCCTCAATTCGAGTACTTCGGAGATGTTTAAAGGGAATGGCACTAGTCCTATGTTATGCTGCCCATGCGGCACGTGAGAGCACACCCAGCACTTGGTTTGGTTTAGGACCTTAGCCACCAAGGAGTGATAATCCTCCACATTCAGCTTACCGGTGGACTGGCATCGCTGGATGCATCTCTCTTCAACTAGGGAGTCACAGAACTTGCAGATACAATACTCATCAGACAATAGCCCCTCACACTGTCTCCGAGTTCCTGAGCTAGCAGACCTTTTCATAACCCCTGGACCAAGTTTTATAATTGGCTGCTCTGAGTATTCTAGTAATTTTTCCTCGATCTCCATTTCATCCGCATCACTGTCAGAACCTTCCTCTGTCCTCCATCCTTCTTCACAAAAATAGAATGTCCTAGAAAAAGTAAAAACAAGGAATATCCTGGAACAAAAGAAAAACAAAAACCGCCACTCCATCGCTGGAAAGATAGTTCTGATACAACATCTCTGGTCCAGGTGTCCTGACTGCAGGCTTTAGGTTTCCCGATACAGATTTACGATTGACAGATTTGTTTCATCGGTCTCAGTTTTATCTCGCACCTTCTCCGGGTTACTGACTCTCCTGCAGTGGGTGGAATGGAACCAAGTATCTCTCTCTGCAACCTTCAGTGATGTGGTACTGGTCAGCAGCACTTGGTACAGACCTTCCCAACGGTCTGTTAAACAACCTGAATGTAAGAAATTGCGGATCATAACATAGTCCCCAGGTTCAACATCATAACAGTACGTTTCTGGCATACCAGGTGACAGCATTTTGAGTTTTTGTTGTTGTTTCAGCTATCTGCTCATTTTTATAAGATATTGCACAGTCACTTCATTATTACACTTTAAGTCGTCTTGCGGACTTACGATCAAATGAGGTTGTCGGCCGAACAGTATCTCAAAGGGGGACAGATTAAGAGGAGGTCTAGGAGTGGTTCAGATGCTATGGAGGACTGGTGGCAAAGCTTCAGGCCACGACAACCCAGTTTCAGCCATTAGCTTACCAAGCTTGTTCTTAATAGTACCATTTACTCTTTCCACCTTACCACTGGCTTGTGGTCGGTAAGGGGTGTGAAGTCTGCTACTGATTCCCATGAGTTTACACATATTTTGGAAGATATCGCCAGTAAAGTGGGTACCCCTATCACTTTTAATGATTCTAGGGATACCTACACACAAAATCTTGTACAATTTTCTTTGCAGTGAACACAGCAGTATTAGTGGCTGCTGGATATGCTTCTACCCAACCAGAAAACACATCAATACATATTAACACATACTTTAGATTCCAGCACGGTGGTATTTGGAAATAGTCAATTTGTATTACCTGAAAAGGTCCGTCTGTAGGTGGGATGTGAGATGGCTCAGTTGGAATAGTTTTCCCGACATTTTTCCTCAAACAAGTAAGACATGACATTGCTTTCTTTCCAGCTTGAGAGGAAAATCCAGGAGCACACCAGTATGCTCTCACCAGTTTGCACATACCTTCTTTACCCAGGTGAGTCAGACCATGTGCTGCTTCAGCCAGGCTTGGATAATATGTTCGAGGAGCTACAGGCTTACCTTGTCCATCCCTCCAGAGTCCTGAGGACTATTACCACATCCCTTCGCCTTCCAGAACGCCTTTTCCTGCAGGGAACACAAATCTTGCATTTCAATTAATTTCTGCATGTCCAATGTCTGAAAAACCATCATAGTTTCAGTCGATACAGTCATAGGTTGCCCTGCTGCCCATTTAGCAGCTTCGTCCGCCATGTTATTGCCCAATGACACCGGGTCTTCTTCAAAGGTATGGGCTTTGCACTTTATGATGGCTACTATTCTGGGTAACTGTATAGCTGTCAGAAGTCCTTTTATGTGTTGTGAGTGTGCCACTGGCGTACCTGCTGCTGTCGTAAAGTTTCTAAGACGCCAAAGGGCCCCAAAATCATGCACTACCCCAAAGGCGTACCTAGAGTCCGTATATGTATTGGCTGATTTACCCTCTGCCAACTCACACGCTCTCCTTAATGCTACTAGTTCTGCCACTTGGGCTGAGTGAGGTGGGCCAAGGGGTTCAGCTTCTACCACATCCTGATTGTCTACAACAGCGTAACCAGTACATAGCTCTCCCATCTCTGTCTGTCTATGACAACTCAACTAAATTGTTGTACATTAGTATTGGGAGGAAGACACTACACGCCAACAGTCAACACTACATGCCAATCCTTATTGGTTGGTTCGTGTGCATTTCCCAAGTCTTTAACAAACTTCTGACACTTAGCCAACTCTTTTCTAGGATCTGGGAATTCAGTCATAATGGAACGTAATTCTTATCTAGTCCAGGGACAATGCATTGTAACATTTCTTAAAGGAACTACACCATCCTTATGCGCCTTCCCATTGGGAACTGATATTGTGCGGACTGGATACGTACCCACCGGTTCACTATCTTCAGGGTTAGCTACTTCAGTACTTTGAATATTATCTCTCCTAGTGGTCACACTACTCTCACCTATCTCAGCCGTTGCCCCCTTTCCATACTTACGCTGAACCTCTAACATATTAACAGCATGGGCAATGGCTGAAATTACAGTGGGTTCATCCTCTTCTTCAGAAACACTTGCTTTAAACTGACTTAAAACAGGATATAACTTAGCAATTTCCTTTTCTTCATTTTTAATAACGGCTGTACTCCCCCCCCCGGCGGGGGCGTGCTTGCGCTGAGTTCTCCACGCTTCTCGACGGCCACGCCTACTTCCGCTGTGCACTCGTTGCTCTGCCACGTGTTGCCTTCCATTTGCCACAATTATAAACAGTCATTATGTCTATTTCTCACTTTTGTTCACTTAATCAACCACACTTTATCTTTTATGTTATTTGGTACCTCTGCATTAAAACTCCCTATTGTTGGGAAAGGCCTAACACAATCTTTGGTCATCTTGACCCATGTGTCGCAATACACAGTTGCGTATGCACCATATTTCTTACACATGAGAAATCTCGCTGAACCAATAGGCCCTTCCTTAGGCAGTACCTCGGCCATCTCTAGCGTCTGCTTAGCACCCATGTTGAACAATAGGGTCCCAGTAATATCACAATATCCTGCCACAAAAATAGGGTTCCAGAAATATCACAATATCCTGCCACTAATTTAAACACTCTGCTACCCGCAATCTACCGCTAGAGACATTTTACTGGCCCGTGAACGTATTTGCTAAAAGCCGCGTCCACTCGCTTCCTCTCGTATTGAACGAGGACCCCTAATACAGAAATATCAATTCGGACTAAAGGGTTATCAGCTCCTCGATTACCCCTGACTCTCCAACAAAATCTGTTGAGTTTATTACACCTGGCAGCATCCGGTAAAGTCAATTACCAGCCTTACCAACGTAATTCTTCCCCGTTACCCCCAAGTCGCAATCACGGCTTTCATTGCCGTGCGGTGCAATCGCAACGCTTAAAGCTTATCAGTAAGCGATGCGATTAACTTTGGGTGCAGGTCGCAAAAACTCGCTTCGTTTCCGCTCCCGGTATACCTGCCTTGTATACCGTACACCAGTTGGGCACCTGCCTCGTCAGACAGTAACTGACACTCTACTCAACAATAGATCAAACCTTAGTGTATTTAAAGTCAACAAATCACACGACATACACCTTTTCTGCGCAGAAAATCAAAGTTCCCAACAACAGTAATAATGTCCCAGAGGTTTTAACAAGTAATTATACTGTGCATGTATAACAACTATTAAAACGATTGTTTAACCACGTGGAAAATCTACCGGAAGTTCGCGTACGCAAAGCAGGAAGTACACTTACGCTAAGCAATGCAATACAGTTAAAAAGCACAATGACAGTAAAAAGAAACAGTTTTCTCTTTTGTCCCTAGATTCAGTTAGCGTACCTTAGATAATGCGAAATGGACATACGGTTTCACAACACAGAGTAAAATTCAGGTTTTGAACACATTGCGTTCTTACCCGTATATGACGCGTCTCCACCCTTTGTTGAGGAACCGAAATCCGTTGGTCTTGCGTATCGTCCGGCAACGAAACCTCCAAACTCACGAGCCCCCAAATTGTTATGAGCGTTTTGTCGCTATCCAATAAAGATTGTTGAATCTCGATTTGTGTTTCCAACGCACAAATATTTATTCTCAAAAAGTAGCAGAATAATTCCAGCGAAATAATAATAAGTACAGCCGTTACTTATCGCAGGCGCTCTGGATCCAGTGAACAGTCATTCAGTCCTGAAGTCTGTGGTCAAGGTGACTGAACACTACATGAGAGCTACTGCTTATATGCAAACAGAGATACAGTGAAACAATGCAGGTGGTATAGCTTGCTTCTATTGGTCCAGGCATCAGGAGGGTCCAGGGGGTTACACATCATAGGCTGATTCAATCTAAGGAATCCAAAGGTGGGGGTCTCTCCAGGGGGTGAGCTCTGTTCTTCCCGCCAAACTGCTCTGTTCTTCCCGCCACACTCCAATTACAATCAGTCCATTAGCATTTGACAGTTAATATCATATTAAAGGTTTATTCCCTAACATCAATAACTAGAGTATGCAATGTGCGATCTCTTCGCCGAATGCACCGAACAGCTGCTGATGTAAAGGGGATTAATATGATATTAGACATGACACATTTCTTTTAACCTGAACCATATGTATCACTTATATGCATATAACTTAAAATATTACACATAAACACTACTATATTTCGACATAAATAACTGTGTTGCAACTATGATTAATGTGTACTATTTTACAAATGTGCGTGTTTGTGCGAATGTATGTAAAAGTGTAAATGCTGTTGTTCCCACGTGTTGCGGCTGGGCACGCCCTTCCACGCCGCAGCATGCTCTGCGCACCTTTTCAGACAAAGACAACCAAGTTTGCTCGATTTTAATTGAAATGACTTTATCCAATTTGCTGACTTCGACATAAGGCTGTCTGGGATAATGGACGATGGCACTTATCCTCCCCAATCTTATCCTCTCTCCACAGACTTGGAAGCCAGTGAGAATCAATGAAAAAAAAAAATTGTATTTTACACATGTAACTTTCCAACCTACTTTTTATTTGTCATTATTTTTTAACAATGCACTTTAAAAAGATGTATTGGTGATTTGCTGCTATTATTTATATGATTGCTGTCATAACACTACTGCACAAGATTTATTTACATTTGTAATTGTATGTTGGTCGCCATTACGATGCAGTTTATGTCAGAGGCCCATTTCAGTAATGCTGGCAGGCCCTGGCTTGGGATTGGTGTTATGCAGGTTTGTGAGAGGGGTCTCCTTCTGCATTGCATGATGAGGTGGTCTGGCAGACACACGCTGAACTGGCAACATGAATCACACTAAATGCAAGTGTAAGGTATGTGAATTAGTTTGCTCTCGATATAAGTTGGATATGTCTGTTTAGTATTCACATGATGACACTGAAGAAAGTTGTGCAAAACTTAAATGTTGGAATTGATTAAACAGCTTTTCTTACTACATTTGACTGGTTACAATCCTTGCGTGCCGCCTCACATGGAATTTATATTAGTACCTGTGACGGTACTGGGCCACACTACCAAGATAACATATCCCACTGGCCCATCAATTTGCAGGTTTACATGGACTGTCACGCAATGACCAGTTGTTAAATTTCAACTCGTTGAGGGGGTTATGTGGACACATGGGGAAGTAAGAAGGAAGGGACAGGACGTGAGGGACAGCTAGAAACCCTGACATGTACCAAAAGTGTGAAAGATGCTAATTTCAGAAGGGACTGGGTGTCATCTAAGGTCTGGAGGTGGGGAAAGCCAAGAGTTACCCATTGTCTTCTACATGACTGGCCTAAACATTATCTGCATACACACTAGCCTTGTTTAGGATGATAAAGGGAAGAGCGGATGTCCCTTTAGCGACTTTTTACAGCCATGTTGTCGTAAGCAATGATTGCAGGGGAGTCACTGTGGAATGTTGACAAATCTTCACTTCCACTCTCACTCCCAGGTCCAACACCCTCCAATGTTTAAAAAGGAGTGACCCAGTGGAAGGAAAAAAACATGGATATAAGGAGCTACTCCAAGGGTGGTGGTGGTGTGTGTGAGTGTGTATTTTCTGAGGATTGATTTCCTGGAAGGTGCAGGGCTGACTGGTGTTGAGTTTCTGTTCTCTATCAGCAGACCTGATGATCATCGCTGTCCTGTATTATGAGAAGGAGGCTGTTGCTCCATCTGGGGACCAATCATAGTCTCACACCATAGGGAGATATTAGTCAAGTTCTGGGCAACAAGAGTGGGGAGACTGATATCCGGAGCCCCACCATGCTGGCAGAGAGTTGGCCAAGCTGGGAACAGACAGATACCAGAACTCCCTGAACCCCATGTTGACAGACTCTTTTGCTTGTGGAACTGTTGCATAACTAAGGTGGGTAGGGAACTTGCTGGGACTCCTATTGACACTGGTGATTCGCTGACCTATTGTTTAGAGTGTGCAGGCTTAAGCTCTGTTGTGTTACTGTAGAAAATGTAAAGATAGTGTTGTATGTTTCGGTCTCCTCTTTGCCTGTGTGCTTCCTGAACTTAAAAGGTCAAAGTAACCTAGTGAACCCCGGTTTTAAAATCTGGTATCCTCACAGTACCATCTTCATATGGGAAGTACTGATGAGGGCAATTTTTTATTAGGAGTGCCTGGCTCCTGGATTTACAAATAAATATATATATACATATATATATATATATTTATTAGGATCAATAAATCCTAATAAATAGATGGGCTGTTTATTCCTATCTTCTGAATGTTACAGCAAAGTCTAAAGAAGCAACTGCGACAATCTTAGGCCAAGGTGCTAAGTCCTATTCACCACAGTGTAAATGGGTTCTGGATAAGTTGTAGCTCCTATACATATAAATGACGACTCCTGGTCAGGCAGTTGCTGCGTTCTTCCAATCCCAATGTTTGCGTGACAGAAAGGGTGATATGTCTCATGATGCTGCCACACCAAGTACTTCACTAGATCCCACAAGAGTCAATTTACCTTACCAATAACTTTCAATGAACAACATGCTAGCCAGGTAGAGCTGAACAGGCCAAACTGTAAATATGCTAATGGCCCTTCACAGTTACCTTGCTAAGGCTCATTGCTCTCTATAGGATTTCCATCCAGTCAAGTTGTTTTTCCAAACAAAGTGGTCCTGGTAGCTGATTTTTTAGGTCCAGCTGGATATTTGCGATAATGGCTTTCTCCGGCCAAGCTGTTTAAAGTAAGTGCTGGCAAAGGTGTTATTCCGACATAGCTATAGATCTGGTCCTGAAGTCTTAAGGATCCCGGCTGCTTGGCCAATGCTCTCTATCAAGGTGGTAGGGATCTGTACCCTAGCCACCCAACACCAGTAGGCACTCCAGATTTAACAGATTAATGAGCAGTTCCCGAGGAGCCAAAGTTTCCTCCAGGCAAGATGAAAGGAAGATGTGACTGAGACGCAGGATTAGATGTAGGACCCACAATTGAGATGATAGGAGACAGTGGAACCATGAACACACCTTGGGCCTCCTTGCATGACTGTTTAAGGTGTACAAATTTCCCACAATGGAAATCTCATCCTGAAGGGTTATCCCAAGTTCAGTTTAGATGCCATTGGATTGTGGTTTCCCTCCTGCTATTTTGGACTCCAGTAGTCTGGTGTAATCCCAGGGAGAACAATAGCTGCTTAAACCAGTTGCTGATAAACTTAATCCTGGTTGAGTAAGAGAGCCTCCCTATTTCAACCCCTTCCATGATTTTTTGACGCGAAAGGGACTTTGGATAATCCAGACTTCCTGTTCATCCTGTGGATTGGAAACTTGGTAATAAATAATTAATGCTCAATGTTGGTCTCTGATGTCATCATGGAAATTCACTAAAAGATAAACCCTCCACACTAGAATAACGTTGGTCTGAATACCCTAAACATACAGTATTAGATTCTTTTAATATGTTGATATATATGTATTGGGTGCTCTCTAAGTAGTAATATATACAGTACATATGTCAAAAAGGAGTGAGAAATGTACTACTACTGTTAGAGGCACTCCTAGGGTTAATAATAGAAGCAGTAATAACTATAGCCAATAGATGAATCCATACATTAACCAAATATATGTATATAAAAAAAGAAGTGAATATGAAATGTAATAAAATGTGTGTGTATGGGATAATCAGATCAAAGCATTTGGTACCATCATGTCACTTAAAAAATAATATCTCCTCTTTCTGAGGTATCTATAGTAACTCAAAATATTATTTTGCCACAATTCTAAATTTCTATATTGTTTCACTGTATAGGATAACAGTGATACTTTATGAAACTCTCCTCCTCATCATCAGCTATTTATATAGTGCCAGGGCTGTACAGAGAACTCACTCACATCAGTCCCTGCCATATTGGAGCTTACAGTCTAACTTCCCTAACATACACACAGACAGAGATAGAGAGAGAGACTATGGTCAATTTGATAGCAGTCAATTAACATACTAGTATGTTTTTGGAGTTTGGGAGGAAACTCAGGCAAATACGAGGAGAACATACAAACTCCATAAAGATAAGGCCATGGTCGAGAATCGAACTCATGACACAGTGCTGGGAGGCAGAAGTGCTAACCACTAAGCCACTGTGCTGCCCTTCACATGTTACTATTCTGCTACCATCTTGTCTCACTTTTATATATCAAATTGCCTCAGTTGCGATCTCTTGGCAATAGTGTAAACATCCAAAACAAGTTTTAACCATCATATGTATAATGGATTATATATTATTACTTTGCAATATACTAGCTCATAAATACTTGGCTTATGTAATGTGTCAAAAATTCCCAGTAGCTCTAGTATTCCTCTTATGTATAAAATTTGTAATAAAAGCAGCAAGTGATGTGTAAATCATCTAATAGCTGGCTATGACCCACAATTCTAAGACCTACAAAACATGTAAAAGATTCCTTAAATTGGTAATAGGCAAATATGTATGCCGTTATTATGCTACATCATCATTCTGAACATCATTCTAAACCTTATATTACATTAATAGGCCTAGAAAAGTGGTCCCCACGGAATACACTTAGTTCTTAAATCTTAATAGAGTTTCACTAGAATAAATGTGCTGTCATAATCCCGTTATGATGATCAATATTCTATTATCTTCACTGTGTAGTGCTTCATTGCAACCCTTTTTAAAGGTAAATCCAATGTGTGTACTTAGTTTTATATATTAGCAAAGTAGCTGTAAATAGATATTTTCCATGTATCTGCTGCTCATAGGTGCGGTGGTAATCGTTTTACCGTTTACGAGAACTCCGACAAGGTTGACACCTACAACAAAAATCTGATTGGTTAAAAAAATTAATAGAATAAAAACAGACTTACCTGAAAACTGAAGCTCCAGATGTCTGATGGCAGCGGCAAGCGACAGGCAGTGATTCCGAACACCAGCTGTCAGGCACTTGAGTGTGACGTCAGCGCGACTTAAAGCAAAGTTAATTTAAAGCGACAATGTCAGAAGTGTTAAAACACTTAACCTGCAGGGTCCACACATTGCAGCTTTAAATTAACCTACATCTAAGTCGCGCTGACGTCACTCTGAAGTGCCAGACAGCTGGGTAGTTCAGCATTGTAGATTATAATCAACGAGCGTGTGTCTAAAGCTAGGTACACACTACACGGTTTTTGTCCAATAATCGGATCAATCAGCCGACATACGACCGCTCGTTCAAAAGTCGGGTCAGTGTGTGTAGTGACATGATGGTCGAAAGTCTGCCCAAATGGATGATTGTCGCCTCATTTGGTTGGTCGTACCGTTTAATATTTTCGTTTCAATCTCGTTTCCGTTGTGTAGTGTGTATAAACTTCCGACCGATGTGTACGAAATTGCAATCATTGCTTACAACAACATGGCTGTAAAAAGTCGCTAAAGGGACATCCGCTCTTCCCTTTATCGTCCTAAACAAGGCTACTGTGTATGCAGTCCATGGACCGAGCGATCGGACCATCGATCGCATGTAAAATCGCTCGGCATAAAACGTTGGTGGAAATTTCTATAGTGTGTACCTAGCTTTATTTTGATGAATAATCAACGAGTGTGGCCCCGCAGGAACCACTAGAGAAGGACCATTATGAAGCCTCTCAAGAAGAATGTAAGTATCTTGATTTTAGAATAGGCAAATGCTGCTATGTGTATGAATTAATGGGTATAATAACTGCTTGTCTTAAGTAAAACAACCATAACACAACTACCTCTTCATGTGCCTCCAAAATGTAGTTGCAGTCCTTTGGCTAGTACGAAGTTAACAATAAGATGATTCTTTATTATTATGTATAGATATGTAGCACCTCTCAACTCTGTAGAGCTAGAGAAATGTGGGACCAAAGTGCACCTATAGAGCAAAGATATGTTTCCAAAATGTAATAATTTTGTGATATTTAACTATAATATTTTTTTTAAAAAATTACAGGTGCAGAATTTCCCCAAAAAAATTACAAAATATGTAAAAATAATAAATAATATTATTTATAAATATTTGTTTTAGTTTACATTTGTTCAGTGTTTGAATGTTATTTTTGTTTAATAAAAAGTTATGTTTTTAAAAACATTTGTGTATGTTACATACATGAAAAGCAAATGTGTAATACTGAGACATATTTAATAATAAAACATGTGATAAAGGGGTAATTGTTAGCATGGAATAGTGCAGGTTAATGAGGTAATAAAATGAAAGGGTTAATATTAGTTAATAGTCATGAGACAACAGTATTTTAGGACTAATAAGTGCAATTAAGGAAATGTACATAGGTGTGTTGAGATGTGAATTAGTAGTAAATACGAATGTATGTAAAAAAGTGCAATTGCTCCTAAAATAATTTTTTGTAAAAAAACCTATATATGCGATTACGGATATGCTCGATCTATATCTTGCTTGCAATTTACTACCGTATTCACATCAGAATGCATCTTAGGAAATATTTAGAATTGAATGTGGGTGTTTTCAACAACAAATACAATGGAAATAAATTAAAACTATGAGTGTCCTCAGGCGCGGGCTGGCACAGTTCAGCCCAGGGGGCGCACAGGTGGCCGCATTACATGACACGCGATGCGCCTGCGTCATTGATGACTCGGCCACATCGCCTGTCATGTGATGTGGCCGCCTGTGTGCTGACGCGGCCACATCGCTTATTTTGTGATGCGGCCACAGGTAAGATTAAAGAAAAACATGCATCCACGAAGGGGAGTCGGCCCGAACAGGGGTCAGACTGGGCGGCCCGGGGGACTGATGCCCTCCTGCCCCCCGGCCCAGCCCGCCCCTGAGTGTCCTATCCAGTTAATCTAAAAGAGTAAATGTTAATTATCAAAAATACAACAAAATCATTATGTACAAAAATAACAAATTTATGTGAAATATATGCTAATGTTTTTCCAGATTCTGAAGAACTAAAGCCTAATTTGAATAGTGTTTTTATTGCAGCTGGAAAAGTGCAGCATTTTAAATCTCACAGCTAACAGCTTATAATGACAGTTTAAGAAGCCCTGTGTGACAGGGTCCACTCAACTATATTACAATTGGAGATTGTTTTTATTAAGCACGTTGGACATATGACCATAACACTGCTGTGAAATTTTTGAAAAGCAATTAAAGCACTTCATTTTAGGCTATCGTGGGGTCAAAAGCTGGCCTGAGACATCACACCAAAACACAAATGTCTGTGCACACGATCCAATAACTTACTGCCAAAATTGCTTTAATCAGCAAAATGTGCTGAGAGCCCTATAAAAGTAACCAATGAATAATAATATTTACTACAAAGACATGTTAAAGTTCTAGTACATATGAATATGTACAATAACAACAGCAGCCAGGCCGCTCTACAAGACACAGAAACACAGATTGCACCTGTAGAATCCAGGCAGCATCAGACTAGGAGAGCACAGAGACCAAACTCTCTGGACTTGTCCACCTCCAGTATTATGGATAACTGCAACACACAGAGTGAAACATTATCTGACAGTCGGGCAGGCTCAGGAGACAAAATCAAGAAAAGAGTGAAGACACCGTACTCCCTTAAACGGTGGCGCCCCTCAACTTGGGCCATTCCCACTGAACGCCAGGACTGTGAGGTGAACAATAATGAGGGCAATGTAACCTTCAGCCACTCAAAGTCGAGCACAGCTGTTTATATGAATATGTACAATAACAACAGCAGCCAGGCCGCTCTACAAGACACAGAAACACAGATTGCACCTGTAGAATCTTTAGTTGCAGCTTTTCTGGATTCTGGAATGTTGGGGGCCCTCAGAATATTGTTGTTAATGGAGATGGCAGAGCTGCAGTTGTCTGTCTTTTAGGAGGGTCAAAGCTCAGGTTACATCTAAAAAGGCGCCAAATACATTGAAACTAAATTGAACTGTAAAGTCTTCATGATGAATACATCCTTATACTTCAGGCACCATTCATAAATGTCCATAGACTGGTATACCCACAAGGTAAATCTGATGTAAATAAATATTCAGAGTGAACTTAAAATAAAATGCTAGAGCAAATATATATATATTATAAGTTCACGGTTGTGCCCTTATATTAAGGTTGCATCTAATAAATTACATTCTGCCATTAGAAATCTGTGAGGGGTGGGGCATGGTGTTTGAGGGGCTACATTTTAAAAAGTATTAAAGCTATTAAACTGACATGCGAATGAAGAACCGTACATAGGTGCTACATGCCAAATTTCAGAAAAAAAGAATAAAAAATGACAAATTAGGAAAAATCTAAAGTATAAAATCTCACCGTCTTTTTCCACTTCCTGTTTTGCAAAAGTCACCGTTATTCTGTTTTTTTTGGGAGAGAGAAACTCAGTGTACAGGAGGTCTAAAGACTTGGGGTTTGTTTTATAAGAAAGCTATTAGGGCTGAGGAGGGCCTTTGAGGGTTTAATTTTTTTAGAAAGTTATAGTTTTTTTACAATTTGGTAAAATATGCCCCATTTTAAAGATAGGGAATTTTATAACGTTGCACATGTCAGTTAGAGGTTTGTGCTGGGTGTACTCAGACTGGCTTCAGTTGGGAGCACAAACATGGCTGAGTCTCTGGCTAAGGGATTTTCATCTCTGAGCTGAAGAAATTACCCACATTTTCTACACACAGGGGGGCTGGTTAGTGTTTTGGGGATATAGGAGGGGCACCCTGTAGTACGATTAGCCCAGGCACTGCTCTCAATTGAGAGTTTAATCTCTCCCTGAGACAGCTGTTAGTGAATCCATTGTAAACCTCCCGCCCTCAGTGACATCAGTTAATTTATTAAAAAGTGCTTTGTGGTAATTGTACTGATCACACTCAGTGGTAATCACAACAGGGAGTAGATGTGAGGTATCTGGATATCTGGATATTAGCATCTGACATGTCCCTCTTTACAAGTGACATGTACTGGAGAGAAGTTGCAGATAATCTATATACACCCACTTCTCATTGACTGCTGTGGGCTGTGTTTTACTCATTGGTTCGTCAGCAGAATGTAGTATTTTCACACACACTGCTCCTTCCCAGTGTTGTGCTGCTGTGTGAGAACTCCGCTGCTGAAACCATGGAGGGTTAACTCACAGCTGATCTGACAGTCCGTTTCATCACTTCCTGTCTTGGAGGACTTTTCTGTCAGAATCTCTGTAAAAGTCTGTCTGCTTTCAGCATCAACAAGGACTCAAGTTTAAGGACTGGGGAGGTGATTACAGTGCTGCAGGTGCTGGTGGGAAGCACATAAGCACTATGTGGTGCATACTGCACCACATTTCTGTCTGCCAGAACATGCATGCATACATAATGCACGCCGCCACTGACTGCCAGAACATACATGCATATGTACTGCACGCCGACCACTGACTGGCAAAACATGCATGCATACGTACTGCACGCTGCCACTGACTGCCAGAACATACATGCATACATACTGCACGCTGCCACTGACTGCCAGAACATGCATGCATAGATACTGCACGCCGCCACTGCCTGCCAGAACATACATGCACACTGCACCACACCACTGTCTGTCACAACATACATACTGCACCCTATTACAGCCTGACATAACAAAAATATGTACATGCTGCACCCCAGCACTGCCTGCCAAAACATACTTACTTACATACATTCTGCACCCCATCACTTCTTGCCAGAACATATACATACATATATTCTGTACCCCACCACTGTCTGCCACAACAGACAGACAGACCCTACCACTGTATGCCAGAACATACATACTGCATCAATGGCTGCCAGAACATACCTACTTCAACCCATCACTGCCAGGCAGAACTGCACCCCACCACTGTCTGCCAGAACATAAATATGCACCAAATCCTGCCAGAACATTCATATGTACCAATGGCTGCCAGATACTTCATCCCATCACTGCCTGCCTGCACATACATACATGTGTGACATGTGACAAAAGCCGGTGCGCAGGGAGTGACATTTGAAAGATTCGTTGGTGCAAAGGAGGTGACAAGTGAAAATAGAGCTGGTGAGAATGGGGTGTCAAGTGAGAGACACTGGTACACAGGAGGTAACATGAGATTAAAGCTGGTGTAATCGGCGGTGACGTGTGCATGAGGTTACAAAGCAGTTGGGGATATGTGAAAAAAAGACATGCACTGGAAATGGAGGGTACTAGGTTTAGAGGAAATCTGAGGAAAAATTACTTTATCAAAACAGTAGGGGACAGGTGGGACAGGCATCTAACAGAGGTGGTAGAGGCTAATATAGTAGAGCAATGTAAACACTGCTGTTTATTAGGGATTAAGAAGAACCACTTAGCCCATCTAGTTTCCACTATTTTTAAATGCTGTGGAATTCTAAGTTCATAAATTTATTATCAATATTTTCACTTTACAAAAAGCCATGAAATTCCATAAACAAAAAACCTTACGGTTTAACATGTCCAATTAAGGTTCCTTATACACAATCTACAATGTAAGAAAATGATTGAAACTCTTCAACTCAAAAGCAAAAAGCAATGAAATTACAACGATTAAGGCAGAAACCTTAATGGACGTGTTCCTTGCGCAATACAGACATGGTATGATATCACATCCTGTGGTTAGCTGCAGACTCAGCACTATCATGGAGTGAGATTGCTGTCACTCACAAAATGGTGGAGCTGCTAATTCACAGATTTGTGTGTTCTTACACTGTAGATTGTGTATAAGGAACCTTAATTGGACATGTTAAGCCGTAAGGTTTCTTGTCTATGGAATAAAAATAAATATATATATATATATATATATATATATATATATATATCTCTATAATATAAATGTCTAGTTGCGTGTGTTAGTCTGTCTGGGTGTGGAAAAAATAAAACCAAGCTACAGCGCCACCTGCTGGGCGGAATTATACACTGACCTACTAAATTCTTAGTGTGTGTGGAAAAAAAATTCAGAAAGGGCTGAAATTTGGTATACTAAGATGTTTTTAATTTGTTAATTTAATTTGTTAATTGTTAAAAGTGTTTATAAAGATTTAAAAAATATATATATATATTTCTTGAAGGGGAAGTGACAGTTGGGAGTGGTTGGTGGTTGCCGGGGGTGACAGTGGGGAGTGGTTGGTGGTTGACGCCTGGGCTATGGCCCAAATGCATGACAAGAACCTTTTTAACACCTTAAGTAGCTTGATTTGACTAGAATGCATGAGTATCATGCACGGGTTAACTTGTGTGTATATATATATATATATATATATATATATATATATATATATATATTTAATTTACAATATTAAATTTTCTACTACTCGTAATGTCAGATAGTGAAATTTAGCATATAGCTGACTAGACTTGATGTAATCAATTACAAATGGAAGAAATTAAATTTCCATGTGATAATAAGAAGGGTTCCTTGGTCTAAGAGGTAGATGTATCAAACCTTCTAAAAGTGAAAAGTGGAAGTGTTGCCCATGGCAATCAATCAGAGTGTAGCTATAATTTACCTAGTGCATTCTAGAAAATGCTAGCTAGAATCTGATTGGTTGCTATGGGCAACATCTCCATATTTAATTTTTAGAAGTTTTAATACATTTACCCCTAAGTTGTAGAATTCTATCCACATGAGGTGGTGATGTGCAATTCACTGACATAACTTAAAAATGAATTGGATGCCTTGCAAGAAATGGTATTTCTAGCTATAAATAGTTGAGTACTTGAGATCGATTGAAAATCATCTGATTGTCACCTATAGGGTAAGGTAGAATTTTTTTGTCCCTTTGTGAAGCTATACTGACAACTACTACATATGGGGCAGTCAGGGCCGGTGCTAGGGTTTTCGGCGCCCTAGGCAAAATTTCAACACCCCCCCTTCCTGCTCCGCCGCCCCCCCCCCCCCCGACGAATACAATAAATAAATAAATGATTAGATTTTATTTACCTTGTCTGTAGATGCAGGGGGGGGGGCTCTTCAAACCTCTTCTCTTCTCTTTTCTTTTCTTTTCTTCACTTCTCTTCTTTCTTTCATACGGCTGCTCCTCGTCTTCTTCACACAGGAGGCGGAGAGATGCATGCTGGGAGAGGAGGGGGGCGTTTGGAAAGAACTTTATTCACACTGTCACTGACAGACAGTGTGATAATACAGCAGGCGCCGCCGGGTAAAGACCTGTCACCTGATCACTGACATCAGTGATCAGGTGTGTGATGCGCCGGGCAGCCGGGGCGCATCAGAATGAATTGACAGTGGCGGCGGACATTGAAAAAACAGCGGCGGGACCCCGCCGCCGCTGCACCTATCTCCCACTTCTCTCCACTGACTAGATTTTCAAATCTAGTCAGCGGCAGCGGCGCCCTGCAGGTCCCGGCGCCCTAGGCAACTGCCTAAGGTTGCCTAATGGGAGCGCCGGGCCTGGGGGCAGTAGATATTTTCTCATTCTATGTATTAACACAATTAGAATTTATGAGAGATTGCATTTGTTTTGGTCTTTTCGGCCTTACTATATAACCATAGTGACATCAGTACAAGTTAGATTCTATTCTGGTTACCCTAGAACAACGTAGCACACATATTCTGTTTAACCCTGTGCAATGCAGGGTTTTCTAGTGCTCCCAATCAAAGGTGTAATCCCCATTTTTGTGACTACAATATCATCATTATCATTTATATAGTGCCTGCAAATTCCTTAGTGTTTTACAATTGGGAGCAAACATTAATAAATTAATACTGGCTAAGACATACAGACAGAGAGTTAAGAGTGCCTTGCTCGCAAGCTTACAATCTATGGGACAATGGGAGTTTGAAACACAAGGGCACGTGCTACATCATATTGCCTATTGGACTAGCTAGAATGCAAAGGTAAAAAGTATTGAGTGGGCTGTGTGATCAGTCACACAGCAATGTTGGTCAGAGGGTTGTTGTCTTGTGTTAGTTTTGTAGAAGGTGGTAATAGGGTAACCTAGGGAGATTAAGATGCTGGTTGAGTAATATCATAAGCTTGTCTGAAGAGGTGGGTTTTCAGAGAACGCTTGAAGGTTTGAAGACTAGAAGAAAGTTTTACTGAGCAAGGGAGGGAATTCCACAAAGTGGGTGCAGCCGGAAAAAATTCCTCTAACCGGGAATGGGAGGACGTAATGAGAGTGGAAGAGGGACGCAAATCTTGTGCAGAACTGAGATGTCGAGTTGGGAGATATTTTGAGACAAGTGAGGAGATGTTGGTGGAATTTTGTTGACGGCCTTGTATATTAGTAGAAGAATTTTATATTGGATTTGTTGAAAAACAGGCAACCAATGTAGAGACTGACAGAGTGGTTTAGCAGAGGAAGAACGGCTCGGCAAGTAAAATCAATCTAGCAACTGCATGCAAAATATATTGTAGGGGTTCAAGTCTGATTTTGGAAGACCAGTAAGGAGGGAATTTCAATAGTCGATGCAGGATATGATGAGTGCATGAATTAAGATTTTTGCAGTGTCTTGTGTGAGATATGTGCGTATTCTGGAAATTTTCTTTAGATGTTTGTAACATGATTTAGATATAGAGTCAATGTGGGGAACAAACGATAGTTGTGAGTCAAGGATCACACCAGGCAGCGAGCTTGCAGGGTGGGATTTATGGTCAAGTTATGAACAGAAATATAAATGTCAGGCAGGAAGCTTCTGTTTTTGGGTGGAAAAATGATTTATTCCATTTTTGAAAGATTGAGTTTGGGTTGGCGAGACGACATCCCACATGAAGGGCAGAAAGACAGTCAGTAACACAAGACAACACAGATGGTGAGAGATCAGGGGAGGATAGATAGATTTGTGTATCATCCGCATAGAGATGATACTGAAATTGAAAGGAAAGCTTGACTGAATAGAATCCAGTAGGTTGTTTGCTGTAAGAAAGTGTGTGAGGTGAGTGTAGGCAATTCTCTCGAGAAGCTTATGGTGGGCACATTCAAAACAATTATCTCATTTCTCTTTTCCTTAACAGGTAATATTTTTCTTTTCTGATAAAAGAAAAATTACTTTGATATATTGATTGTACAGGGCACAAGCTGACTGTAAGGCTCTGACACCCTACTTTGCATAAAATTAAATATGACCCTGCCACTTAGTACTTTTATGCAATTCACATAGTAGGTGCATTTGATTCTAATGATGTGTTTTGCCAGGTAAATTAACTGTTCATTATTGACTTATATTATAGTATGGAGCTCCAATAATAGTTTTCTTAGCAATCCTGGGCAGCACAGTGGCGTAGTGGTTAGCACTTCAGTCTCACAGCGCTGGGGTCATGAGTTCAATTCCCGACCATGGCCTTATCTGTGAGGAGTTTATATGTTTTCCCCGTGTTTGCGTGGGTTTCCTCCGGGTGCTCCGGTTTCCTCTTACACTCCAAAAACATACTGGTAGGTTAATTGGCTGCTATCAAAAATTGACACTAGTCTCTGTCCCTCTCTCTGTCTGTCTGTCTGTGTGTGTGTGTGTGTGTGTTAGGGAATTTAGACTGTAAGCTCCAATGGGGCAGGGACTGATGTGATTGAATTCTCTGTACAGCGCTGCGGAATCAGTGGCGCTATATAAATAAATGGTGATGATGATGATGATCCTCCTGTTCTATTTTTATCTTCAGTTACCTGCAGGCTCGGACTGGCCCGCCAGGGGAACTGGTAGGTTAATTGGCTGCTATCAAAAATTGACACTAGTCTCTCTCCCTCTGTCTGTCTTTGTGTATGTGTGTGTGTGTTAGGGAATTTAGACTGTAAGCTCCAATGGGGCTGGGACTGATGTGATTGAGTTCTCTGTACAGTGCTGCGGAATCAGTGGCGCTATATAAATAAATGGTGATGATGATTATGATCCTCCTGTTCTATTTTTATCTTCAGTTACCTGCAGGCTCAGACTGGCCCGCCAGGGGAACGGGCTATCCCCCGGTAGGCCCAAACCCTGATCGCTTCCCTCTTCGGTGGTGGGGGGAGCGGATTTATTTTTTTTTACAAAAATACTCGCGTGACCGCGGCGCTCCCCGTCTCCTCTCTGCTCTGTTCGCACTGAATGTCGGGCGTGATGTCATCACGCCGAACGTTCAGTGAGGAGCGCCGCAGAGAGGAGTCGGCAAGAAGAAAAAAGACAGAAGACAGAAAAGAAGAAGAGAAGAATGAAGCAGATAGAAAAGGTAAGTGAAGAAACAATATCAAGGGGGCAGCATGGCAGAGTGAAGGGGGAGTAAAAGCATCATGGCAGAGAGTGAAGGGGGAGCACAAACAGCATGGCAGAGAGGAAAGGGGTGCCAAAGCAGCATGGCAGAGTGTGAAGGGGTGCCAAAGCAGCATGGCAGAGTGTGAAGGGGGCCAAAACAGCACGGCACAGTGTGAAGGGGGACCAAACCAGCATGGAACAGGGTGATGAAGGGGGGCCAAAGCAGCATGGCACATGGGGATAAAGGGGGGCCAGGAGATGGGGGGAGCAGAAGCAGCGTGGCACAGGGTGATGACGGGGGCCAGGAGAAGGGGGGGGCAAAAGCAGCATGGAGGGCGCAGTGTGATCATAAGGAGACACAGCATGGTGATTAAGGGGCACAATAATGTTTGTGTGATGGCACAGCGAGCTTGTGGCAATGTAATGTGTGTGTGTGGTAGGTGGTGGCTAAATAATGGGTGCTATTTTGTTTGTAGGGTGAAGGTGGGGCAATTTAATTATATAGTGGGGACTATTAATTTAAGATGGGGTGGTTTGTGGGCTATTAATTGAAAGTGGGGCTGAGTTTGAGGGGCATGAGGTCTATTTATTAAATGTGAATATGAATTATTTAATGGCAGTGGCGGTTGCGGCAAATAGGTATATTTATTATAAGTAAATGCTATAGGTTTATTAAATGGGAATACTATTACTTTAATGTTGGGGCTGGAGGAAGGCCTAAGTATTAATTGTGCGTCCTATTGATTTAACGCCGGGGCTGGTTGGAATTTTCTAAATGCACCCATTATTTTTTCCAAATAGGGCCCTCAACATTCTAGGATCCAGACAAGCCGCAACTAAAGAAACCAGCAGCCACAGGGGGTAAAAGTGACAAGGACAGGTAGGACAGTCTGTCAAATGTTCTGAGTCTGGTGCAGGCTTGACTAACTTGTGGCACTCCAGGTGTTGTGAAACTACAAGTCTCAGCATACCCTTCCAGCAATAAGCTGCTATATATTGCAAAGCATGCTGGGGCTTGTAGTTTCACAACACCTGGAGTGACACAGGTTAGCCAAGCCTGGTCTAGTGGGACAATTCTGATTTTTGGTGACTGTTCTGTCCAATCTAAGGGGCAGGTCAAGACTGTCTACTCTTTATATACACAATGCATTATTTATATACCACACTATGGTGCTAGCTGTTCTTCGTGGGCTGACCACTCCCCTCTAATGTCTGGTCTTGCCTCTATGATGGCTGGTCACACCCCCTCTGGTGGGCCCCTAGCATTGTAATCCCCCGGTGGGCCCTTCATGCCCCAGTACGATACTGGTTACCTGATTAACAATCCAAATTCAATAGTAATCCATATACCACTATGGTGTTCCCTATGCCTAAAGACTTGATTTTCTTGTCTGGAATTGAATGCATTTTCTTATCTGGAATTGAAAGCACATTCTTTTTTCTTATACTGAGAAATATCTCCTGTGTGTTAGGGACGCAGCCTCTGGTAAGCATTTAGAACCGAGCTAGTAGAGGTCTTCACCTATAGCAGCCGGTTCTCCCATAGAACTATATACGTTCGCCGGTACTCGAGTACCGAATGCCCTCACGACTTATCTCTATGGTATATCAGGATAACCATGGTGCAGGATAAGATAACTGGAACACTGGAGGCGGAGGACGGGGCCAGACATGAGTAGAGGAACCGTGGCCAGAAGAAGGGTCAGGGTACAGGCCGAAGGTCAGGGCTGGCAGCAATCATGCAGGTCCAAAATTCAAGCAAAGGTCAGGGTCACAGATAGAGCAGCGAGATCCAATATCCAGGTAAATGGTCATGGCACCAGGCAATCAGGCAAAGTCCAAGAGTTCAGGCAAGGTCACAACGAAGAATCAATCAGGATTGTCAGGAAACAAGCAGGTCAGCACAAACAGGTAGCGAACGCTATAACCATCAGGGAGGCAAAGCCCTCCCTGCCTTATATACATGGAAGGGCCAATCACAAACAGGGAGGCTCAGCAGAGAGAATAAACCCCAGCAGTAGTTTAATTAATTGAAACTGCGCACGCTCCCGGCTGCCCATCTGGCTGGGTTGTGGCGGTGAAATGAAGAGCATCCAGGCCATGGTGACGGATGAGAACCAAAAGTGACGTTCTCGTTGTCATGATGACAGCCGGGACGCAGCCAGGGAGCCGGAGTGAGTTGCGGCGTTGCCGAGCCGCGGCGGCTCTTGACACTATTTTCTAGCCTTGCTTGATAATTAATCCACTTGTGCTGTTCTACACACACATATGCAGGTTCCAGGTTGTGTCTGGCACTTATAGTGTGTTGCTAAATAAACTTTCTTTGGTAACATTCTATTTTGTTATTGGAAACATGTACTCACTGTACCTAATATTGTTTCGTTAGAAAGTTGTGTCTTGTCTCATTTAATTTCTCAGCTGCATTCCTGAGTAGGGTGAAAAAAATCCCTCTACCCTCCGCTTCCCTCACCTGAAGCCTTGGGAAGTGTTCCATGCAGCCTTATTTTCCCGGGGAGCTTTCTATTGGTCCTCACACTCACACCTATCTCAACAACAGAAACGGAGGAGGCCCAGGAAAAACTATTTTGGTGTGCAATTCCCGGAGTTTCACTAAAGGGAAGTTGCAGGTAAGTGAAAATGTATTGATTGACTGGACACACATACCATCGTTGAGAAAAATCAACTATTATATTGTGTTTTTCTCTCTCTGTGTCATAAATTGCTAAGGTTACCCTGGCACGTAAAACATTTAATATAGAAGAAGCTAAATACCTCACATTTGTCCAGATTGAGGTGGGACAATCCTGACTCTAAACGACTAACCCGACCGGACTTTGTGCTGACTGCTGGGACTGTTGGCAGCTGTGTCTCATGGTGATGAGGGGATGCTAAAGGCCCCTGTCACTGGTGTGCATGGCAATACTGAGCTGTTTTGGGGTATGTGAGGTGCAATAGGGATGAGTTAGCGCTTCTGAAGCCTGGAATGACAAATCCGCTTATGCCAAATAACATAATTCAATATGTTGGAAGATATGGGAGTATACAGCTGTATTGTACACAGTTCATGTAAGCATATGTGTTGTCTGTTCAGATATCTGTTTATTTGCGTGTAGAGGACAGTTATGCTTTTAGTTTGTTGTGCATATTGCTACTGGGTAAAAGGATTCAAAACATTGCCCAGTCATAACAATAGTTACACAAAGTCATATATATGATTCATTTATAGGTTTTTGCTTATGGTGATATGCAACAATATTCCAAGTTAATATTGTCAGTGCCAACTTTGCTCTTTATCTGTTTCTGAATGAAAACAAGGAAATGCTCTCTTACAAGCACTTGTGCATAGCATTGTCTTTCAATCCAAGGAGAGGGTGTTGCTGATAATGACAGCTGGAATGATCGACAAATCAGAGAGACCCTTTCAACTTTTCATTTAGATGTAGGACTCAATATTCTACTTTCATTTCACAGCTGATGCAAGTTTACTGAGAGTTGAACTTCCAAACAGTATTTAAACCAGCTCTACCTGTTATTTCCTGCCAGAGCATCAACTTTGTTATTCTGAGCTTCTGAGCATGTTATCCTGTTTACTGCTTGATTCCTGATCATTGACCTGGCTTGTTCCTGACTTTGTGATACCTGGATTCTAACTTTGTACTGCACTGAAAGATTAGTTTTCACCTTTGGCTCTTCTGGTCTATTCCTCTAGGGCCTGATTCATTAAGGAAAATTAAGCAAACAATTGAGTAAATTTTCATACTCAAGTTTTCTGGACAAAACCATGTTGCAATGAAATGGGTGCTAATTAGTTTATTATTTTGCACAAGTTAAATATTGGCTGTTTTTTCATGTAGTTTTCATGTAGTTTCTTCATATCATCTGTGACCAATCATATATATGGTTCTTTTACATGCACAGGAAAAAATGTAGACTTCTTTTTAAAATTATAAATCATTACTTCTTTATTAGGGATTGTAATTTGATCAACTACTTTTATTGAAAATATTACATCATTTTGAATGTCAAGAAAGATATTAATTTAATTGGGTATAGAGGTAGGTGAGAATTTCAACCCTTTAGGAATAGGAAGAGTAAACATTAAAGGGTTCTTCAGATGTGGTGACTGTTTCGCTTACAAATCAGTAAAAAGTAATCAGAGATAAGTTTAAGAATTCAGGGTTAATGAGGTGGTATACAAGATTAATCATTTCATATTATGTAAATCCAGTAATCTAATTTATCTTACAGGATGTAAGTGTGGTCTATTTTATGTTGGAAGAACAACGCGACCCCTTAAGAAGCACTTATATGAACATTTTCACAATATTAAAATAGGATATGAGAATAATTTTTCATCCTTGCATTTTAAGACGAAACATAATAGTTCAGTGGGAAGACTTAAGAATTTTTAGACATAGAAATTTTCACTAACGATTGGAAATACAGAGACATAGAAAATCTACTAACAAAAAATAAAATGATGTGGATTTTCAAGTTGAATTGTTGCTTACCACAAGGTCTCAACAAGGATTCTGAGTTAAAATGTTTTTTAGAATAAATTAATATATTGATTTTATGATATCACTTACCTATGTATATATTTAAATTATGAGTTATATTTAAAGAATGTGCAAAATATAAATGAATATGTGATTTCCTTTTAGGTAATTCCTTTTTTATTAATATTTTTAGTGTAAACCCACAATTAATGAATTTTAAATATATCATGATATACTTTAAAAACGGAAAATGAGGCAATAGAACTCGATCTCTAAGCCGCTGACATTATGCCTACCACTCCAATAGGAAATGAGTGAATGAGTAGGCTTTTATTGAAAACGAGGCTTGGATCTTCTTAATCTACGATAGCTGTATTTCATGTTGAAGAGAGAAAACAAAATGAAGCTTGGAAAACAGGAAGCCACGTGAAAACAGCGTTCTATGTTTTGTTTTGTTTTCTTCTTTCTTATTTTATTACAATTCAATGCTACTTAGTAATAAGATTAATTTGGGAAAATATTGATTTATTTTAACAATGGATTATCTATACAAATTTTATCACGCTGTTGTATAACAGAAATATGATTGACCCTGTTTTATAGATATTTACATCAATGGAATTTTCATTTTACATGAATTCAAATGAATTATGTATTAGCATAGCTGTTTGATATGTATATTTTTTAATAGTTTTGTAGTTTAGGATAATTTATTTAATTTTGTCCATTTTAATCATGTGACTGTAATGGGAACTACAAATAGATCCCTGCACACTACACTTGTACCTACCTTGAAAAAGATCCACAATTGGGCCGAAACGCATTGGAAAGTGCAAGTTAGGTGCTACAGGTTCACCTGCCGAGAATACTACACCTTTGAGAGGAATTGGCTATAACTCGATTCCGGGACTGAACAGCAATTTTTATATTTTACATACTGTGGCTCGCCTCTAAGAAATACGTGAAAATCATTCAACTCACCACAAAATATAAGTATTCTTATTGCTTATTAATCTATGTGAAAAGGATTGTGCTTGATTTGTTGTCCTATTCTCTCTTTTTAAACAACAAAACATAAGACAATATGAAAAAAAGCCATGTGTGAAACAGGTAATACACTCTATAATTCAGTAGCCTGTGGAACCACCTTTAGCAAGTAATAATTTATTGTATGAGTTTATCAGTCTCTTACATCAGTTTGAGGAATTTTGGCGCACTTCTACATCCATTTATGCACAGCTTTTTTTACGTTCCCACTGAAGCATCTCAATGGAGTTGTGGTCTGAACTTTGACTTGGCCATTCCAAAGCCTTAATTCTTGCCCTTTCACCTTGATTCTTGCTCTTTCAGTATATCAGTTATAGCTTTACTGGTGTGCTTTGGATCATTATACTGTTATAATTACATCTACAAGGAGGAGTTGATGATGGACTGGTTAATGGCTGGACTGGGTAATGGCAAGATATCCAGGACATGTGGCTGCAAAACAACCCCAGCTTATCACTCCAACACTGTGCTTGACAGTTGATATGAGGTTCTTTTGAAGATAAGCTATTCAGTTATCTCCCAACATGGTTGTGCACTAAACAGCTCCACTTTGCTCTTGTCTTACGATTCCTTCAAATGGTTCTTTGTAAAGCTGGGTACACACTGCAGGAAAAGGTGACGATTAGCGATTCACTAACGACAGAAAAAAAAAAAAAGACCCGATCAGCATGCGGATATTTATATACACACTAGAGATGTGCACCGGACACTCATGGTGTCTCGTGTTTTGTGTTTTGGGCTCGGATTTGCTTGATGTTTTGGGTTCGGATTTGTTTCGCAAAACACCTGTCGAAAGGTTTTGGTTCGGATTTAAGGTTTTGGATTCGGATTTATTTTGAAAAAAGCATAACAAGTTCCAAAATCAAGTTTTTGGGCTTATTTTCACTCCTACGCTATTATTAACCTCAATAACATTCAATAACAATCATTTCCACTAATTTCCAGTCTATTCTGAACACCCTCACACCTCACAATATTGTTTTTAGTCCAAAACGTTTCACCGAGGTAGCTTTCTGGACTGCATAGTGGAGTGGTCCCGGTACCCAATTGGGTACCGGGGCCACAATATATCACCCTCAACTGGTCTCAATTCCACCAAAAAAGTATCTGTACTGCGTAGTGGAGTGGCCCCGGTACCCAATTTGGTACCGGGGCCACAATATAATAATAAAACCCTCAACTGGTCTGAATTCCAGTGCACAGATGGCGGACACCGGATGGACGTCTAAAACCAACATAGCAGTCAAGGGCGCAGTTCCTCTTTTTTGTGACTGCACAAACAATTAACGTTGTAATAGAAATGACAGTTTTTTGTTTTTTTAAATATAGAAAGAAAGAAGGTAGTACTAGAAATGGCAGTTTTTTGTTTTTTTTTTAAATAGAGAAAGAAAGAAGGTAGTAATAGAAATGGCAGTTATTTTATTTTTTTAAATAGTGAAAGAAAGAAGGTAGCAATAGAAATGGCAGTTCCTCTTTTTTGGAACTGCACAAACAGGGATGAAAATAAAGGTGGAGCTGGTGGCATGTCACGGTCCTCTTCAGAGGACAATCTCCTGACCAGCAGGTCTTTGCACCACTGTAGACTTGTGTCCGCCGGAAACAGAGACACAACACACGCTTTAAACTGAGGATCGAGAACGGTGGCCAGAATGTATTCCTCTGACTTTAAAAGACTGACCACCCGCGGATCCTGGCAAAGCGTAGGAAGGGCTTCATCCACAAGAGCTACATGCTTGGTGGAATCGCAATGGTGTACCAGCTTGCAGTGTCGGAACTGACTTCTCGTGTGGCAAGTTCAAATGGCTGCAGAACCTTGCACAACACGGAAATCATTCTCCAGTGCGCTTGACTCAGGCGCATCCCGACTCCTTTCCCTATGTCGTAGGTGGCTGTGTAGGCTTGAATGGCCTTTTGATGCTCCTCCATCCTCTGCAGCATATAGAGGGTGGAGTTCTAGCACGTCACTACTTCTTGTTAATTTAGATTGCAAGGCTTGTAAATACTTTAAAGATAAAAAAAGCAGGCTGCACAGACTGTGGAGCTAGAAAGTGAAATTAAATGGACTACGTTACTTTGGTGGCTATCTATGCCCCCCCCCCCCCTGCCCTACACTTGTAGTTGAATATAAAAAAGGCAGCCTGCATAGACTGTAGAACTAGAAATTCAAATATACAAAGAAATGGACAAAGGCAGTTTGGTATCTGTCTGCATCAGATCCCCTCTCCACAAGTAGTAAAATAGAAAACTATTCAGCCGTTATATAGTGTAGAATATAAATAGAAATTGAGAAAGGCAATTTGGTATCTGTCTGCATCATAATCATCAACATCCTCCTCAGCGCCAGCTACATCAATATCCTCCTCCCGGTGTACAACATTCACACCTTCATTAGCCAAATCTGTAACTGGACTGTGGGTGATCCTTCCAGCATATGCAGAGGGCGTGCTGCAAATGGTGGAAGGAGCCACCTCTTCCCGTACAGTGATGGGAAGGTCAGGCTTCGCAACCACCAACACCTTTGGACTCGACTTGGGGATTTGTGATAATTTCTCTTTAGAAGGCAGAGTTGTTTGCTGTGTTGTTGCTGACAGCATAACTCTCTTAAATTTTTTGTGGGGGGGGGGGGGAGGAGGGCTTAGTTCCTTGGGTGAAGCTGAACCACTAGTAATGAACACGGGCCAGGGCCTAATCCGTTCCTTGCCACTGCGTGTCGTAAATGGCATATTGGCAACTTTACGTTTCTCCTCAGATGATTTTAATTTCTTTTTTATGATATATTTAGTGAACTTTGGCTTTTTGGATTGTACATGCCCTCTACCATCACATTGGGCATCGGTCTTGGCAGACGACGTTGATGGCATTTCATCGTCTATGTCATGACTAGTGGCAGTAGCTTTAGCATTAGTAGGAAGTGGGTCTTGATCTTTCCCTACTTTATCCTCCAAATTTTTGTTCTGCATTATATGTAGCACAAGAGAGTGTACCCCTAAGCCACACACACTCGGCAAAGCCTTTAAAAATTATATGCGGCACAGGAGAGTACCACTGGACTGGAGTTATACAGCAGTACCACTGGATTTATACTGCAGAATCAGTGACATTTGTAATATGGCAGTAACAACAATGGACTTATACTGCTGAATCAGTGAACTTTGTAATATTGCAGTACCACTGGACTTATACTGCAGAATCAGTGAAATTTGTAATATGGCAGTAACAATGGACTTATACTGCAGAATGAGTGAACTTTGTAATATAGCAGTACCAATGGACTTATACTGCAGAATGTGTGAACTTTGTAATATTGCAGTACCAATGGACTTATACTGCAGAATGAGTGAACTTTGTAATATTGCAGTACCAATGGACTTATACTGCAGAATGAGTGAACTTTGTAATATAGCAGTACCAATGGACTTATACTGCAGAATGAGTGAACTTTGTAATATTGCAGTACCACTGGACTTATACTGCAGAATGAGTGAACTTTGTAATATTGCAGTACCAATGGACTTATGCTGCAAAATCAGTGAACTTTGTAATATAGCAGTACCACTAGACTTATACTGCTGAATCAGTGAACTTTGTAATATAGCAGTACCAATGGACTTATACTGCAGGATTGTTTTGGGATATTTTTTTTTTACTTTTTTTGTAACTTTTTTTATAACTATTTTTTAAATTTTTTATAATTTGGGAATAATGGGGTAATAACAATGCCCTTAGAAGGACAAAGCACAGGACACAGCACCACTGGACTGAACAGGACACAGCACAGGACCCAGAAGCACCACTGAACTCAGAAGGACAGAGCACAGGACACTGTACCACTGGACTGAACAGGACACAGCACAGAACCCAGCAGCACCACTGAACTCAGAAGGACAGAGCACAGGACACAGCACCACTGGACTGAGCAGAACACAGAGCACAGCACAGCACAGAACTGAACAGCACGAGATATAGCAGGACAGAGGACCACCTAACACACCCTCCCTCTACCCTGATCAATGCCCAAGTGAAGATGGCGGCGACTAGCGGGGAATTTATAGGATCCGAGTATTGCGAGATCCGACAGCGGGATTATGACTCAGAGCCTCAGTTTCAGTTTTGCAATTGGCGGGAATACCCGGATCTGTCTCGGATCCGGCTAGGATCCGTAACGTTCGGGTGGGCTCGGATTTCAGAAATCCGAGTGCGCTCATCTCTAATACACACTATAGTGATTACCTTCAGATGTCTGCTGTTCATCTGTCATGACCATCGGCCTGTCACTTTCACTGCACTTTGGACACGCTTAGCCTGCATGGAGCTCTGCTGCTGCCTGTAAGTCTGGCCGGGCACTCACACAGCTCAAAGGTCAACATCAGCACTAAGGTCACCCTCCCCCTCCCCTACCTGCAGCCTCTGCGTTCTTAAAGTGAAAGCTAGAAGCACCAGCAGGGTCTGCAGGAGGCTACAGAGAGAAGAAAACAGCGGAGCCCTAGACACTTTCAGTGACAGGTAAGTGCTGTTTCAAGCAATGTCTGTGCAATTCTGCATACACACTGCAGTACGACCAATTCGTTCAAACGATGGTCTGTGCTTTGGAACGATGATCGATCATCGTTCCAGGGTACACACTACTGTGATATCGGACCAATCAGTCATTTATTGTTTGATTGGCCCGATTATTGGCTGAAAACAGTGTAGTGTGTACCCAGCTTTAATGTAAGTGGTATGCAATTCTTTTTCTTTAGATAAGGGGCTTTCTTCTGATTACTTTTTCAAGAAAGCCATACTAGTTCAGTCATTTTCTGTCACAAACTTTAATGTTTCATACCATCTATTCTTCAGGTGAATTTGCTGAGAAGCCCACTCCTGCGAAGATTGGCAGCTGCCTTTAATGTTCTCTATTTGTAAATAATCCATGGGATTCTCTGTGATTGTGGCTTCTGATAGGTCCACCAGAACACACAAACACACCCCTGCCCCCCTCCACAGCCCCCTTTCAACTGAGGCTGTGAGAGGAACTACAGAGGCCTGGAAAAAATGGCTACGTGAAGCAGTTCCCAAGGCTCCAGGGAAGGGAAGAAACAAGCTAGTTATAGGTAATACAGCTTTAGTAATAGCACTTCTTTCAAAACATTTAATACTTTATTCTGAAATTCTATGCAAGAATTACACGTCACTTTTTGCATAGAATGGACAGTAGTGTAAATTACAGAATTACCAATTTACACAATATTTGGCAAAACCAGTAAGTTTTGTCACAGTACAGAAACTTTTATTCCTGTTACATTTACAAAGCGACTTATGTAGAGTTGGACATACACTGAATGGACAAAAGTATTTAGCCACACTTGTTAAATATTGAATTGAGGTGTTTCAATCAAACCCGTTGCCAGAGGTATATAAAATCAAGCACCTAGACATGCAGGTTCCATTTGCAAACATTTGTGATACAAAATGGGTTGTTCTGAAGAGCTCAGTGACTTCAAGCGTGGTACTATGATAGGATGCCACCTTTGCAATAAGACGGTTCGTAAAATTTCATCCCTGTCGGATATTCCACTGCCAAATGAAAGTGACACTATTAGAAAGTGGAAGCATTTAGTTTGACTGGGGCGGTACACCTGTCAAACTGTAACGCAGGTGTCCTAAGGCGAGCTGAGGGAGGACAGAAACCTCCCGTGTAGCTGTGTAACAGCAACTCAGCCACGAAGCAGAAGACCACGTAAAATTACAGAGCAGGATCGACTGCTAAGGTGCGTAAAAGCCACCAACGCTCTGCTGATTCCATAGCTGAATAATTCCAAACTTCCACTGGCATTAATATATGCACAAAAACTGTGCAGCGTGAGCTTAATTGAATGGGTTTCCATGGCCGAGCAGCTGCATGCAAGCCTCACATTACCAAGACCAATCCCAAGCATCAGATGAAGTGGTGTAAAGCAACCAACACTGGACTGTGGAGCAGTGGAAATGTGTTCTGTGGAGTAATGGATCACATTTCTCTGTTTGGCAGTCAGATGGGCGAGTCTGGGTTTGGCGGATGCCAGGAGAACGCTACCTGCCTGACTGCATTATGCCATCTGTGAAGTTTGGTAGAAGGATAATGACATAGGGCTGTTTTTCAAGGTTTAGGCTAGGCCCCTTATTTCCAGTGAAGGGCAATCTTAATGCTTCAGCATACCAAGTCATTTTGGACAATGCTATGCTTTCAACTTTGTGGCAACAGTTTGGAGACACATGACTGTGTCCCAGTGCACAAAGCACGGACTACAAAGACATGGCTTCACGAGTTTGATGTGGAAGAACTGGCCTGGCCTGCACAGAGCCCTGACCTCCACCCCATTGAACACCTTTGGGATGAACTGGAATGGAGATTGCGAGCCAGGCCTACTCATCCAACATCAGTGCCTGACCTCATAAAAGCTCTACTGTCACGGGCACTAGGAGTCTTTACCCAGTATCACCCGCTGATGGTCTTATCAGAGCAGTAGAGTTGGTATATGATACTCTGATGGCAGGGTGATAATGGAACTGGAAACAGCAGATGGTTAGAGAATGCTCAGAAAGTCTATGACTAGCAGCACTGGTAAACAATAGGTTGTACCACTGCTATAGTGAGAAGAATGTCCAGGAGTAATAAGGAGGTGGAAGTCAGCGGTCTGCGTATAGCAAGATGTACCGCTGTCAGTAGTGAAGGAATGGAATCCAGGTGAAGGTAACGGGGAAGTCAGTGGTCTGCGTGTAGCAAGTTGTACCACTGCTTATGTGAGAGGATATATGCAACTGGTGACACAGGGAAACAGGAATCAGTGGTCTGCCTCTAGCAAGTTGTACCACTGAATGTATATGTGAGGAAGGACACGAGGAGATAAATGCAATGCAGAGTCTACACGGGTACACTGAACTTGATCCCACGTTGAACTGCACACAATAATAATAATGAATGAACAGCACTGCACAGATAAACAAAGTCACTCGAATAGTCCAGCAAAAGGAAACACAGTCAATAATAGCAATAGTCTCAGAGGATGGAAACTCCGGAGGAGAACAACTCAGTCCAGATGGATATGCAATACACCAGCACAGTCAATGAGAAGTATGCATACCGTGGTTCAGATGAGCAGGCTGTTAGAGATAGCTGTAGGGATACCTGAGCGGCAGGGAACTGACGAGATGAGAAGTCCTTGCAGAATGGAAGCGGCAGGTAGGTGCAGCGCACTGTAGGTAGGCCAGCAAGAACGACAAAATACTCAGGAAGCAGTAGTATATCGAATAGAACAGCAGGAGACCACGGGAGAGCTGAAGCGATGTAGCAGAGCTGGAAGCCGAGGAGCGCAGACTCGATGCTTAACAGGCAAGTTGACACGAATGGACACACTGTAGAAGCAGTAGGCAGCGGGTCAGCTGACGGCAGGTGGAATGCAGACTGGAGCGCTGAGACGAGCAGGACTCTGTAGACATGCTGAAGTAGCTAACAGGAATCAGCTGGAACAGTAGCGATGTAACACAGGAGAGTTGGAGAGATCTGTAACTTGTTAGACACACGGAGGCAGCGGATAGGAATCAGCTGCTGGAGTCACGATGAAACACAGGAGAGTTTGCAGTAATCTGTAACTGTAGATATACGGAGGCAGCGGATAGGAATCAGCTGCTGGAGTCACGATGAAACACAGGAGAGTTTGCAGTAATCTGTAACTGTAGATATACAGAGGCAGCGGATAGGAATCAGCTGCTGAAGTCACTAAGAACACGAGGAGTAGAAGTGGTCTGGAAACCACAAACGGCAAACAGGAATCAGCATAAGCTGAACACACGAGGAGGCACTGGAACACCTTCAGAGACTCATGAGGAATGAGACTCCAAGATCAGGCAACGTGGTATTGACCACAGGTGCTTAATATAGGGAGTGTTGCCTGATCAGCCAATTAAGTTAAAGGAACAGAACTGAAGGTTAAAAGGGACTGCACATGCACAGTACCTCATTATAATGGACGGACATGGTTCCTAGCTACCTTAGAAGTAGCACTCACAGTCCGGTGAGTGACAGTACCCCCCCTTTTAAAGGTGGGCACAGAACACCTGGAACCGGGTTTGTCCGGAAATTTGGTATAGAACTTTTTCAAGAGGGCTGGAGCGTTGAGATCTTCAGCTTTGATCCATGAACGCTCCTCAGGACCAAAGCCTTTCCAATGCACGAGGAAACGAAGAACTGCTCGCGAAATTTTAGCATCCAAAACCTGAGTAATCTCAAAGTCTTCCTCCTGATGAACTTGAAGTGGCCGAGGTGCTGAAGGAGGGACCGAGAAACGGTTGATGATGAGAGGTTTGAGCAAGGAAACATGGAAGGCGCTGGAAATACGAAGACTCTTGGGAAGTAAAAGTTTGAAGCAAACTGGATTTATAACTTGAATGATCCTATATGGACCAATAAAATGGGGAGCAAATTTCATGGATGGAACCTTCAAACGAATATTCTTAGTAGATAGCCACACCCGGTCTCCGACTTTCAATGGTGGAATAGCCCATCTCTTTTTGTCCGCAAAAGACTTATATCTGGCAGATGTCTTCTTTAAACAGGTTTTTACCTGAGCCCAAATATTTTTGAAGGTTTGACACAAAGTCTCAACAGCAGGAACTTGGGTGGGCGGGAGGGCAGGAAATTCCGGGAAAGACGGATGGTGACCGTAAACCACAAAGAATGGAGTTTTAGATGATGACTCATGGTACATGTTGTTATGAGCGAATTCAGCCCAAGGAAGTAATTCTACCCAGTTGTCTTGATTGGCTGACGAGAACATCCTTAAGAAAGTCTCAAGATCTTGGTTGACTCTTTCAGTTTGTCCGTTCGATTGAGGATGGTAGGAAGATGAGAGTGCTAATCGTATGCCCAAGGTCTTGCAAAGGGCCCGCCAGAATCTGGAAACGAATTGTACTCCTCTATCTGACACGACCTCGGACGGACATCCATGGATACGGAAAATTTCTCTAATGAAATGTTCAGCCAGGGTAGAAGAAGAAGGTAAACCAGACAAGGGAACGAAATGCGCCATCTTCGAAAATCTATCCACCGCTACCCAAATGGTGTTGCAATTCTTACTAGGAGGAAGCTCAGTAACAAAGTCCATACTAATATGGGTCCAAGGCTTAGATGGAATGGGTAGTGGCTGAAGCAACCCCGCTGGAGTTCTGCAGGGGGTCTTGAACTGGGAACATAAATCGCATGCCGCGATAAACTCTTTGACATCTCTCCTCATAGAAGGCCACCAATAACTTCGAGAGAGGATTTCAAAGGTCTTGCGTTTACCAGCGTGTCCAGAGAAACGAGAAGAGTGAAACCATGAAAGGATTTTTTTCCTAAGAGCAGGAGGCACGAGGGTCCTCCCAAATGGTAGCACTTTAGTGGAAGAAGCAGCCAGAGAAACACATTTGGGGTCTAATATAAAGTGGTTAGGACTCTCTTCAACGTCTGAGGACGCCACAAAGGCTCGATATAGAGCGTCTGCTTTTTTATTCTTTGCAGCTGGTTTGAAGGTTATGATTAGATCAAAACGGGAAAAGAAAAGAGACCATCTTGCCTGACGAGGATTTAAACATTGAGCAGACTGTAGGTATGACAAATTTTTATGATCCGTAAAAATTGTCACCGGATGACGAGCTCCCTCTAACAAATATCTCCACTCCTCCAATGCTACTTTAATAGCCAGCAACTCCTTGTCCCCGATGGTGTAACTCTTCTCCGCAGGCAGAAGACCCCGAGAGTAAAAGGCACAAGGATGGAATTTTTGTTGCTCCGATTTCTGGGAGAGAATGGCTCCTAAACCAACATTAGAGGCGTCTACTTCTAGGAAGAAGGGAAGCGTCACATCAGGCTGTCGAAGGATGGGAGCAGAGGAGAAGGACTCTTTAAGAAATTGAAAGGCTTGGAGAGCCTCAGATGACCATTGCTTAGTATTGGCCCCTTTGCGAGTTAGAGCCACAATGGGAGATACAATTGAAGAGAAGTCTTGAATGAAGCGTCTATAGTAGTTGGCAAAGCCTAAAAAACGCTGAATGGCACGAAGAGTAGTTGGCTGAGGCCAAAGTAACACAGCATTCACCTTTTCTGGATCCATTTGTAGACCAACTCCGGAAACAATATAACCCAAAAATGGATTCTGGGGCAACTCAAATGAACATTTTTCTAATTTACAGAATAATGAATTTTTCCGGAGTCTGGAAAGAACTTTCAGCCACTTGTTGGTGATGTGAAGGCAGGTCTTGGGAAAAGATGAGTATGTCGTCCAGATATACTACGACACATACATATAACAAGTCCCGAAAGATCTCGTTAATGAAGCCCTGGAAAACAGCAGGGGCATTACATAACCCGAAGGGCATTACTAAGTATTCATAATGCCCATCTCTGGTGTTAAAAGCTGTTTTCCATTTGTCACCGCACCTGATTCTAATCAAGTTGTAGGCACCACGAAGATCCAACTTAGTAAAAATCCGGGCTCCCTTGATCCGATCAAACAACTCAGTAATCAGAGGAATGGGATACCGATTTTTGATAGTGATAGCATTAAGTCCACGAAAATCTATGCAAGGGCGTAATGATCCATCTTTCTTCTTCACGAAGAAGAACCCAGCTCCAGCGGGAGAAGTAGAAGGTCGAATAAATCCTCGCTGGAGATTCTCTTGGATGTATTCAGCAGTAGCCTGAGTCTCAGGTAATGAAAGTGGATACACACGACCCCTAGGTGGAGTCTTGCCAGGTAACAGGTCAATCGGACAATCCCATGAATGATGAGGGGGAACACGTTCAGACTGAGCTTTATCAAAGACGTCGGCAATTGAAGCATACTGAGGAGGAAGTCCCGGTGAGGAAGGTGAAATGGAGGTTTACTGTATTTTACGAGGAACAACACGAGAAAGACAATGTTGGTGACATTCAGGTCCCCAAGACGTAACTTGAGGAGTGCGCCAGTCAATCTGGGGAGAATGACATTGAAGCCATGGAAGGCCTAAAACAATCGGACTTGTAGTAACAGGAAGGATTAAAAACGAAATTTCTTCTCGGTGTAGAACACCAATCTGAAGGGTCACTGAAGACGTACTTTGGGTGATGAGACCGTTGATAATACACCGTGCATGTGGCTATATGCAGATTTTGTTGCATCTTATACTTGCAACTCCTTATGACTGGACAGGCGGAATGGGGGAGTGAGCGGGCGAGCGTAAGCCATGTACAGTAAGGGTGTTTTCATGTAACTGCAACTGAGGTAGACCTGTATGTAAACTGATAAAGATTATAGTATCCCATTTTCCATTCAGAGATTTACACAAATGGATTTAATAGTTAGCAATTAACAAAACAACTGTTCTCCCCTCCCCCATCTCATATGTTATGGGGCTAGTATTTGTGCAAACTGTGTCAGTGGCTAAACTTGTTTGGGATAGTACATACTCCATTTACACATGGATAAGGTCTGGCCATGTCCTGTGCAGGGGCTCCACCCACAGGTGTGAGTAGCGGGGCCTCTGAGGGGGGGCGGGTACTAATTACCCAGGCCAGGACATGCCAGGGGGCCCGTCCTGGACCCTCACTGCCTACTGTTTTTTTTGTTTGTTTTTTTACAAAAACATTTTTTTCTTCTTTCGGTTTTTTTTTCTTTCTGCAGGGGGGGCGGAGCTCCCTTAATTGGTGGGGGGACGGAGTACTAAAACAAAAAAAAAAAATACTCACATGATCACAGTGAGGAAGGGGGGAGCAGCATGGCACAGTGATGAAGGAGAGGGGGGGAGCAGCATGACACAGTGATGAAGGAGAGGGGGAGCAGGATGGCACAGTGTGATGAAGGGGAGAGCAGCATGGCACAGTGTGATGAAGGGGGGAGCAGCATGGCACAGTGATGAAGTAGAGGGGAGGTAGGATGGCACAGTGATGAAGGAGAGGGGGGCAGGATGGCACAGTGTGATGAAGGGGGGGAAGTAATTTTGCACAGTGTGATGAAGGGGGGTCAGCATGGCACAGAGTGATGACGGGGGGGCAGAATGGAACAGACTGATGAAGGGGGCTCAGGAGAAGGGGGGGAAGCAGCATGGAGGGCGCAGTGTGAACATAAGGGGGCACAGCATGGTGATGATGAAGGGGCACAGTAATGGGGGCTTGTGGTAATGTGTGTGTATGTGATGACACAGGGGGCTTGTGGCAATGTAGTGTGAGGTAGGTGGTGGCTAATTAATGGTTGCAATTTGTTTGTGGGGTGATAGTGGGGACTATTAATTTAAGATGGGGTGGTTTGGGGGCTATTGAATGTGGGGGCAAGTTTGGGGAGAATGAGATCTCTTTATTAAATGTGACTATGAATTATTTAATGGAAGTGCTGGTTGCGTGAAATAGGTATATTTATGAAATGTAAATACTATTAGTTTATTGCTGCGGCTGTTTGGAGGGAGAAAAATAGGTTTATTTATTAAATGGGAATACTATTATTTTAATGTTGGGGCTGAAGGAAGGCCTCATTATTAATTGTGGGTGCTATTGATTTAACGGCAGGGCTGGTTGGAATTTTCTAAATGCACCAATTTTTTTCCAAATAGGGCCCCCAACATTCCAGGATCCAGACAAGCTGCAGCCACAGGTGGTGAAAGTAACAAGAACAGGTAAGAGAGAACAGGACAGTCTGTGAAATGTTGTGATTCTAATTGAACAATCCCAATTTGGTGACTGTTCTGCCCAATGTAAGGGGCAGGCCAAGACTGTGAACTCTATATGTACACACTGCATTCTTTATATACTACACTATGGTGCCAGATGTCCTGAAAGTCCAGAGCGCTGGGACATATGTGACGCTCCGGCGAGCGGGCACTGCATCCTTGTGCCAATGGTGCACACAATGCAGGTTTTTTTTTCTGTAGGAGGGTTGCCTAGCCCTTCTCACCTGCTAGCCACGCCCAATGATGCATAGCCAAGCCCCCAAATGTATGAACACACCCACTAGCACTTTTGCGCAAAATTATTTTCCATGCTCAACTATAAGGGGGGCCCCATGAAGTTGTTATACCGGGGCCCTGAATTCCTCTTGGCAGCCCTGGTGAGTAGTAAAACAATTTGTGTGTCTCTCTTTCTTCCTGGACTCTCAGGACACACAATTATCTTGGGATAATGTTTGCAATGTGAATAACGTGCAAATGCTAGGATGTTGTAAATGTGTGTAGTTTAAATGAAGGACAATGTGTTTATAAAGATTGAACATGTCTGATAATGCTGGGAATAGTGAGTTATAGTTAATACTGTGTATTATGCATAAAGTTGTATATTTGCAGCAGCTATGAGCCCATAGTTTAATAAATAAACGTATATATGGATTACTGGCAATATTACAAGATATAGAAATGTAGCATGTAGTCAAAAGGCCTTGCGTAGTTGGAAGTCAGTGTGCTCTGTGAGAATGCAGTGACTGATTAATCCTGAGAAGGGTGTGTATGGTGGATTTGGTTTGTGATACATATGGAGTTTGACTGCGGTGGTAATCGTTTTCACAATTACCAACATTCCGACACCGAGGAGACCTACAAGGAAAATCTAAATGTATGAAAAAACGATTTGAATATAACCAGACTTACCCCCAAAGCTATACTGTACATCTCCGATTTCAGCAGCATGGTCACCGCAAGTTATTCTGAATACACAGATGTCCGGCACAACACTTTCACATCATCGCGACCTGAATCAATCTTAATTTAAAGCGGCAATGTCGGTTTAAGTATTTAAACATTTAACCTGTGGGGTCCCGCCATTGCCGCTTTAAATTAAGATTGATTCAGGTCACGATAATGTGAAAGTGTTGTGTCGGACATCTGTGTATTCGGAATAACTTGCCGTGACCGCGCTGTTGCGATCGGAGATGTACAGCGTCGCTTTGAAGGTAAGTCTGGTTATATTCAAATCGTTTTTTCATACATTCGGATTTTTCTTGTAGGTCTCCTCGGTGTCGGAATTTTCCACATTGTTAAAGCATACCCCACCCTTTGACTGTGCATATAATAGGGTTTGTGTTTGATACGTTATACAGTATTTGGAGTTGATCAGTTGTGGTAAGCAGTAACATCGCACTGGGAATTTGTGCTTGAGGAGTTTGACTAAGCAGCAATGTTGTACTAGAAAGTTAGTGTTTGTAAGAAGTTGAACTAAGCAGTGACGTTGCACTGGGAAGTTTGTATCTGAGACTTTGTATTAGTATATATTTGCATTGCAATTATGAATTTTATATTGTCTTGACACAGGAAATATTATATAGAGAAGTCTTTGCAAATGTATAGTAAATTGGACTGGCTTAGGCGTGCCTTATGAGTAAAAGTGTGTGGTTATGTAACATTGCTATTCAGGAATGGAGTATGGAGATACCGCCTTATCTTTAACACAAACGTACTTACACCTGTCAGGAGTCACGTCTCTTGCAGGAGCTGGAGGGCTGGTGCAAAAAGATGCAATGATGATGACAATGGTCATTAGCACTACCTAGCTGTTTCTGACTGGTTGATTGTGGAGTGAACTCACCAGCTAATAATATTTAATTCATCAGTGTGGTTGCTATATTATATGAAATAGTATCCGTCTATTCACATTGTATAATTAATATTTCCATTTAGACTTCCAGAGGGAGATTCCCATTGGATTTTTAAGTATAACAATTGTTTATTGTTTTTTCCATTTGTTTGGGTTTGTATTGAATTATTCTTTACATGGCAAATGTGAAATTTACATTTATTAATAACACAGTGAAGACAATATTGTATGTTCTGTATATAACAAATCTTTACATTATTATATTTGTGGTAATAGGATAATGCGACTTCCACAATTACTATCAACAAGTGGTTGCGGTGGGGTGTATGTGGTGATATTCCATACAGCCTCTTCTCCTACTGCTTTCATTACAAAATTAGCAAATTCCATTCCCATTACATTTTTCATACCACCACTTCTAAATTACAACTTCGACCATTGCTGCTAACACTGTCAAGTCACATGTCTACACTTTTTCTATGTTATCATGGTGAGTAAGAATACACACTTGTTGCTCCTGAGTTAACCCGGCGCATATGCTAGTGTTGTAGAGCTGGATGCACTGTAAGATGCATCCGGCCACATTTTTGCACATAAATGCAATTTTTAATGTGTGCATCTTTTCCTGTGTCGAACCCCACATGCGCCCTAGAGTGTTTTGTTAATCTGTACTTGCTCTTCAATCTGTTTTGTTTATACTTTATAGTATAGTTAGATTACAGAAGATTGTTACTGCTGTAACTGATGATCTTTAGTGAAAGAATAGTTATACTCGACAGATGCACTATGAAGAGGAGCATGACAATGAATTGAAATCTATACATTAAATATAACCAATGATTCTCTTCTCTAATTTTGTGTTTTTGTAATCCAATATGAGTCTTAGAAGTGTATGGTGTGCACCTCAAATTGAAGGTGACTGATAAATCCAGGCCTAGGCTTACTTAGATGCCCAGTAAAGGTTTTTTGCGAACTGTAGAGAGCTGGCGCTGCTTTCTTTGAATTTAATGTTACTGGTCTTTGTTTTATTCATGATCTCTTGCTACCAAAGCTGATCTTATAGTGCACTTTTGACATTGATTTTTGCCTGCTAATTTAGTCATTTAGTCAATGACATTGTCTGTTTGTAATTGACCTGGCCTAGCAAAACTCTTTCACCCTTTTGTTGGCAGCTAGTTAGCTATATTGGTCTGTGACTATAGCTACTTGTACAAGACATGCAGACAACTACCAGTGAGCACATGCAGTATTTTTGTGAAAGAGGGCTGTTAAAGCCAATGTCCGCAACTAAGATAGCTATACTGATTGACTCACCAGTGTCACTAGTGATCACAATGGGTGAGGTATACTCACACAAAAGGTTGATGCCAGAAGCTCCTTCTTAGCTATAACTTAACAATTTTCACAAAGTTTTCATCAACGTTAACCTTCAGAAAAGTTTCCAGCACTTACCTTTACAGCCCTGAATGAATACACTTTGATCCTGTCAGTCAGCAGCTCTCTACTTCCTTTACATTGCATTTACACTAGTCAAGCACACATGTTTTCACAACCTTGCATTTATAGCTCATGTAATCATAGATTTGGGCAAAGCCCCTCACAACAATACATCAATTGTAGACCTCTAAATTTTAAGCCTTGCAGTTTAGGGTCCCGGCCTTCATCATGACTCACCACAGTCTGGAAAGGTCCCTTATTTATTTACCCATTGTCTTGTAAAGTGCATATTAGCAAAATGGGGGCTACAAAATACTAAACCATAGCTAACTATGTGTTAGATATCCGTTACAGAGTATCTTTCCTTAATTAGATTTATTAGTTTTCATAGGTGAAATTTAAATGGCAAATTCCATATTATGTGCCGTAACATTAGTGTGCTATAGTTTATTGTATTGGAGCCACAAACAAACAATGCTAAAAAGCATTTCTCTATATAGAAAACACATTTAAAATAACAGAAGTGTTTGTGCATTTATATCTGTCTAGCATCCCCTGAAAGTTTATATATTTAGCAGACGGTGTAGGTGCTGGAGTCAAGACTAATTATTCTCTAGACAAAAGGTTGCCTATACGTCTTTACGTATTTAACTTTATAACTGATGCAACACCTCATACCTATCAGTACGTTCACAGAACACCGCTGTGTCTTCCTTCATGTTTTATTATATAAAGGCAGGGATAATGCTCATCCTGATCTGATACAGGTGAAAAATGGCAGAAAATGAAGTGCTGGTTCTAATATTGCAACTAATAAAAACTGTTGCAACAACATAAATAAATAAAAACGTTATTTGGTGTCTCCAAATCATGAAGCTTTCATCTACCCATTTATTAGCTTGCACTTGCTAGAGAACTCTGAACAACTATTTTGGTAAGAACCTCAGAAAGTTTTAATCAAGTTGTGGCTAAAACATCTCTCTCTTGTACAATGAAAGGGAAAACGGACAGTACAGAGAAGCTATAAACTTTATAGGACTAAATAATATGCTTGCCATCTCCAAAGTAACAAAATGTCATCTACAAATGGATTGAAACACATTAGCAAAACTAGTGAAGTCTCAGAGTGTGAAAAGTCATGGTTGAACTTCAGGACAATTTACGTTTTAAAAACCTTTTTAAAAATGTTGCAGTGAAAGTTCATAGTAGTACTGAACGCTGCATGTAGCACTTTTTTTATGGTGACAACTTCAACCTTTGGGTCTAGATGTCCTTTTAACTGTTTTACACTAATGATCATACAGAATTATACAACACAACAAAACCCACGATCTGCAGTAATACACTCTTTACTGGGACATTAACACCTATTTCTACAAATACCACAGAATCTAAAGTCTTAAAACTTTCAAATTAGCATAAATTACCTTTGACTGTTTTAGATTACCTGTATTTGTATAAATAATGTCTACCAATTCACTGCATGGTGATGTCAAGTCTCATGTTGTATACCTCCCAAAATGATCTATTGGGATGGATTTGGATTTATAACAATGATGAAGATCTCCTTTCAGTATGTTTTATGTTTACTTCTACCATTCAAATAAGGTTGTATTAAGAAAACTGACAACAAGTCTGATATTAAAGAGTTAAAGAAAGCAAGTGAATCAATAAAACTGTGTTCTGGTCTTGTAATGTAATTAAATGTAACACGTAATTAAATGTGTTTGGACAATTCTTAGGCATCTGAAATTGGTATACTTAAGCTAAATATTAAAGTATATGTATATAATATTGGATACTCAGACATTGTTTTTGGCGGTTTTGTGGTGCATGTGGTGTTCCTTTATAAACATGATCATTTTAAAAGCTTTTCACATTTTTAAAACAGATATTTTCAAAGACTGATGTGCTTCACAATTAACCTCTATTTAACATTTTAATCTACATTGAGCATTTGTTGCAGTGGATGCAGTAAGATATGTTTGATGTACCATATTAAGTGTTGGGAAGTATTTCATGTACTAAAAGCCTAATTAACAAATCAGAAGTTACTTTCTTCACAAACTCTTCTGAAAACAAAAAGAATCCCCTTAAAACAAACATAAAACTTTAAATAAACATGTATCAAATACACTTAATCGGTGCAGTAAAGGAAAGGGTGGTAAGTATGAGGATGAGGCTTGGCACAGTGAGCTATCTTCTTCCAGTCAAGGACAATAATCTTCTGGAGAAACTATCTAAATCTAAACGAGAGCAGTGGGTGGAACATTTGGAGAGTAGCGATGGCACAAGCTGGGAAACTATATAGGCTGGTATGATGTCTATTTCTATAAGTGGATCAGCAGGAAACAGGAAAAGAAAAGGTGGGTAAGGAGAAAGGTCTGGCTTTTTTGTCGTTTGGTTCACTCACGGTAGAAAACGTATTCAGTGTAAGATGTCCAGATCTTGTCATCGGTTTGATCATGAGCAAAGGCGCATGTTCCAGTGGAGTTACAGGCCACCATATGAAATCCAGCATCTGCCAGCCTATCAAATGCTTGTTCCAGAAAGGTGAATTTCAGGTAGTATCTGGATGTATACCTTTCAGGGGGTCGATCTGGATCCCGACTCTCATTAAGTGTGTCACCAAAAACTTCTTTAGCTAATGAGGTCTTGCCACAGACCATTATTCTTGCCACTCTTCTGAATTTGGCATCTGTTTGACTGTCTCTACCCAATGTATATGAGCCACGATAGCCAATAGTGATGAAACCAGAACGATAGAGGTCTGGTATGATTGCCTGGTTCCCAGCAGCAGCTGTAAGAGCAGCACTAACTGATGCTAGATTCCTAGCAACCTCAGTATTGGGTGACTGATCCTCAGAGTCACTTTGGAATGCATCATCTACAACAGAGTTCTGCTTACTGACTTTTGGAGCCAGGATTTTGACTAACTCTGGGAGTTTGAAGTACTCAGCTTCTCTCTGTAGTCTACTTCTTTCAGGAAAATGTTCAGGAAGCACCAATTGTTGGTCCCTCATGTAGTCCAAGACATAGCGGAAGAGAAATCCATCACGATCTAAAAAATAGCGGCCTTTGCTGTCCCTTGCCAAAGGGCGAGCATACTTTTGTGAAAACATCTCCCATAGAAGGGAACCAGGAACACCGACCAAAGTGAGATAGCGGGTTATATAGACTTGCCCACCAACATTTAGTTCTATGATGTCTGGAAATGAGAGAATTTCCTCCACCTGTCTGATACAGCTCAAGTTGTCCGGAAGAGCCATCTTTATGTTACTTGATCTATTTTAAGAGATAGAAAATTGTGAGATTAAACAACAAATGTGATTGTAGATTTTTAAGAAACCTTTTTTAAAAATACATATTTTAATGTCTGCAATCAATTTTGTGATCAACTAACTGTCCTTAAAAGTGTCTTACAACCATATTAACCAGTAAAAACTCACAAATAAACCAGCACCGTAGATAGCTACAGAAATGATTCATTGCACATAGCATGACAGGACCAAAGACTCTCCTTTTAATTAGATAATTCCTTAAAATATTAGTTTGCATAATTAAAATCATTATATTTTAACTAACAGAAATAACCCCAATACTTTAAATAGGAGTTGTGCCTGAAATGGGTGGGGAGCCTTATAACAATAGTGACAACGTCGACTGTAAAGAGACCAACATGATTATATCGAAAGTGTAATCTATGACAGGCTGACAACACTGACAGGGTGAAAACGACACTTGAAACAGCTCCTTCTTAAATTAGCAGTGAATGACAGTGGTCAACTTGAAACTGACGTCATTGTAGACTGCCAGGATGTTCCTTCATCACAGCTGTTTCAAGTGTCGTTTTCAACCTGTCAGTGTTATCAGCCTGTTGTGGATTACACCTTCTCAGTGTAATCATGTTGGCCTCCTCAAAGCCGGAGTTGTCAGCATCGTTATACTAACTACTACCACCTGAAATCACTTGTTGAAACCTCAGTACACACTGGGCCTGAGTCATTAAGGAGAGCAAGGCAAAAATAGGAGTAAATTTGATCATGGACATAATCATTTTACAATGCAAGGGGTGCAAATTAGTTTATTATTTTGCATGTTAGGAAAATACTGGCTGCTTTTTCTTGTAACACACAAATGCTTGATGGCTTTATATTTACACTGAAATTTAAAGTTGATCTAGGACAGTGGTCAGGGAACAGGGGTAAATTACCCCAAATTGGGTAAAAATGAAATTCCTGGGGGTAATGCTGCCGATTCACATGCTGTCAGTTGGATTGTAGACCCCTTTAAATGTGAAATTGCTGTTGTACCAGAAGAGCCTCAAGGGTTGGCAGAGGCAATTATTGAAGCATGTATTGCATTTGAAAACAAATCAGATCTGTCATATTTTTGGATGTTAACAGCTACAAAGGCATTCAAAATTGCACATAAGGAGGCAGTCAAAAAGTTGCTGCCTTTTGCAACAACCTACCTTTGTGGACAAGGATTTTCCACTCTAACGAACATAAAAACAAAGCAGAGAAATCGATTGGATGCTGAAGACTGTATCCAAATTGCTCTGACATCAATATGCCCCAATATTGATGCTCTCGTATCAAAAATGAAGCAACATCATTTCTCCAAAACCTGAAGTTTTGAAGTTGAAGCTTTCAAAGAAATTTAGAATAGATTCAATAAAATTTTGAATTCCAGTAATTAAAAATATATGATATCCTTCCTTTCAAATCAAGGGGGTAACGTCTGCATATCTAAATATATTTGGGGGTAAAACGTAAAAAAGTTTCCTGACCAGTGATCTAGGACATGCCCTACCCCAATTATAAATATGCCCCCACAGTTTAAATTTACTTCCCTTCCAATGTAACATGGTATTTCCAAGATGCAAAGTTACTCCTTTTGTTTTTACTTTCTTCTTCTTAATGACTCAGGCCCACTGTTTTTGAAATTTAAAAGAAATGTTGTGACTAACTGATGTTCTTTAGCAATACCTACAAACATAGAAATTGCAATAATGAAGGGACAATGTATGATGCGTGAAAGGATGCACACCACAAATGATCATCATCATCATCACCATTTATTTATATAGCGCCACTGATTCCGCAGCGCTGTACAGAGAACTCATTCACATCAGTCCCTGCCCCATTGGAGCTTACAGTCTTTATTCACATACACACACATACAGACAGACAGGGAGAGAGAGACTAGGGTCAATTTTTTAATAGCAGCCAATTAGCCTACTAGTATGTTTTTGGAGTGTGGGAGGAAACCGGAGCACCCGGAGGAAACCCACGCTTTGTTTTTTCACTACTACGCCTATCTGGACCTTCCAACACACTTCGAGATGTAAATCTACTTTCCAGTCTTTAGCGACATCTAAGCTAGGCGGGAGGTTCAATTAGAAAAAAAAATGCGTGATGTGTCTCTGGAACTGCCAAGGAGACACCTCGCACATATTTTTTTTAGTGAAATCTCTGCTGATTTTTGTTTGAGCCCCATAGAGTTGCGAGCAAATAACAGCATCTATATTTTAGCGTAATAATAGTAGATATGCGCACCCTCGATGAGAGCATCGTGGATAATTGAATCTCCCCCTAAGTGTGCATATAGATTTGAATATGCACGCTGTGCAAAATTGAAAACTTTTTCACCTAAAATACTTCTACATTTATTATAATTTATGGATTACATTGTTCATGAGAGTGTGCCTTTATTATGTGTCAACGTTTTGTGTGTGTCAGGGGCCGCCGCGACTCACTTCCTGTTCAAGTGAACGTCAAGTGAACGTCCCGGCCGTCTCCATGATGACTGGGGCGTCCCTTCCAGTTTCTCGGGCCCAACCGTTGCCAAGGCAATGGCTGGACGCCAAATGTAACAAGCGGTGCGCCCCGGCAAGTGAGGCAGCCGGGCGCATGCGCTAGGATAGCCCACCGGGCTAATTTATGTTAATGGCATGTCTGTGATGCGTTTTCAGGGCTAAGCCCTGATTGGCCAAACTCTGTATATAAGGCAGGGAGGGCTTAGCCTCCCTGCCGGTTATAGCGTCCAGTTACCTGTCAGCCTAACCTGCTCCTGCTCCTGCCTTGTATTGGTGAAAACCTGTTGGACTGATTCCCTGTGTATGACCCCTTGCCTGGATTTGGACCCTGCCTGTGTTTCTCGTGACCCTGACCTCTGGCTTGTTTACCGACCTCCCTGTCTGCTCGTGACCCTTGACCTCGGCTTGTTTATTGGAATTGCTACCTGCTGCCGGCCCTTGACCTCTGCTTGGACTTAACTCCGCTTGCCTGGGTTCTCCTCAGCCGCTACACACTTCACGACCCTCTGTCAGTCTGCAGCCCAGTCTGTCCCCACCATCAGGGGCTCCAGTGAACACCTGACTGGCAGAGTAGACTCCGGGTTGTGTTGTGCCGACTGGAGGGGTTCCTAACATTATAACCGGCCCAAAAGAAAACGTTCTGGAGACGGAATTAGTATGGATGAAAGCGGAACCAAATTGTCTCCATTTCAAACTCTAGCAGGTCATGTTGAGACCCTGTACCAAATGGTCCGGGGATTGTCCCAGCGGTTGTCCTCTCAAGAGGAGGACTCCCGGTCTACATTGCCCATTTCCGGTTCCGTTGTTGAACCCAAGTTAAACTTGCCGGACCGGTTCTCCGGAAATAGAGCCCTGTTCCGGAATTTTAAAGAAAGTTGCAAACTCTATTTTTGGCTGAAACCTCAGTCTTCTGGTTCAGAACAGCAGAGAGTTGGAGTTGTCATCTCCCTCCTGCAGGGTGACCCCCAGTCCTGGGCTTTCCGCAATCGAGTCCTATCCTGCAATCGTTGGAAGCCTTCTTCAACGCATTAGGTCTCCTCTATGATGATCCCGATCGACTTGCCTCTGCTGAGGCTCATCTACGGGCCTTAAAGCAAGGCCGGCGCTCGGCAGAAGAATACTGCGCTGAATTCCGCAGATGGTCGCCTGACAGTGAATGGAATGATCCAGCGTTACGTAGCCAGTTTCGCTTAGGACTGTCGGAGGAGATTAAGGATTCACTTGTGCAGTATACTTCCCCTACCTCGTTGGAGAGCCTTATGCAACTTGCTATTAAAATTGACAGGAGGATCAAGGAGAGGAGGACAGAGAAAGAGAAGTCTTCTTTTTCGTTTGTATTTATTCCAGCTTCCACGGATGTTGAGAAGCCTACGCAGTCAGGGGCGTTTCGCCTCCCTCCTGAGGAAAGAGACAAGAGACGGTCACTAGGCCTATGTCTTTATTGTGGCAATAAGGGCCACTTCTCCTGCTCTTGTCCATACAAACCTGAGAAAGGAGCGTGTCTGGGAAAGGTCCACTTAGGGTTGCAAATTGTTTCCCAATAGAATGCTGTCCTGGTTCCCGCACAAGTCACTTTCAGTGCCAGTTCCGTGGCCCTGTCGGCCTTCATTGATAGTGGAGCGGCAGGCAACTTCCTCGACATTGGATTAGCCCATTCTGCCGGGATTCCTATGGTCAAGCTTCGTTCTGCAGTTACAGTTTGTGGCCTAGATGGGAGTCCTTTGCCTGGAGGCAAAATTGTTTGGGAGACTCCATCACTACAACTGAACATAGGAGCTCTTCATTCAGAGTCCATAATCCTCCTCCTTATCGACTGTCTGTCAGTTCCGCTGATTCTGGGTCATCCGTGGCTTTCTCGTCATAACCCTGATGTGGATTGGGTCAAAGGAGAGATTGTCCAGTGGAGCTCTTTTTGTTCACAGTCCTGCTTGACCTTGCCACTCCGGATCCTGCAAGCAGTTCCTGAGCAGCTTCCTTCTCAATACTATGAGTTCCTGGACGTGTTCTCCAAACAAGCTGCTGACTCCCTACCGCCTCATCGCGGTTTTGACTGTGCCATCGAACTGATTCCTGGTTCCAAGTTACCAAAGGGGCGCTTGTATTCTCTCTCTGGACCCGAGACCAAGTCCATGCAAGCTTATATTGAGGAGAATCTTGAGAAGGGGTTCATCAGGCCATCTAAATCTCCTGTAGGTGCCGGATGCTTCTTTGTGTCAAAAAAAGATGGTGGACTGCGGCCCTGCATTGTCTATCGGGGTCTCAATTAAATTACAGTCAAACACACCTATCCTCTCCCTCTCATCTCAGTGTTATTCGATCAGTTAAGAGGTGCCACCGTCTTCACCAAAATCGATCTCCGTGGAGCATACAGCCTCATCCGCATCAGGGAGGGAGATGAATGGAAGACGGCATTCAATACACACTCCGGCCACTACGAATATCTGGTCATGCCATTTGGCCTCAGTAATGCACCTGCTGTGTTTCAGGATCTGATTAATGAAGTGCTACAGGAGTTTCTCGATTGTTTCGTGGTCGTCTATTTAGACGACATTCTCATCTACTCCAAGTCTTTAACTATACATCGGGGTCACGTCAAAGAGGTCCTATAGAAATTGCGAGAACACCACCTTTACACCAAATTAGAAAAGTGCGAGTTTGAGGTGCAAAAGGTATCCTTCCTAGGTTACGTAATTTCTTCAGAAGGGTTCTCTATGGATCCAACCAAGGTCCAAGCTATCCTGGATTGGGTGCAACCAAATAATCTCAAAGCGGTGCAGAGGTTCCTGGGCTTCGCTAATTATTATAGAAAATTCATTCATGGCTTTGCTGATATTGTGGCCCCTATTGTCACTCTGACCCGCAAAGGAATGGATTCCGCTAATTGGTCGGCTCAAGCAATAGCTGCATTTGAAAACTTGAAAAAGGCCTTTGTATCCGCCCCAGGTCCTTAGACACCCAGATCCTAAAAAAACGTTTGTTCTGGAGGTCGACGCCTCTGATGTCGGTGCTGGTGCTATATTATCTCAGAAGGACTCTCATACTCACCGTCTGCACTCATGTGCCTACTTCTCGCGTAAGTTCTCTTCAGCCGAAGCCAACTACGATGTAGGCAATAGGGAACTACTGGCAATTAAATGGGCCTTTGAGGACTGGCGACATTGGCTGGAGGGTGCAATACATCAAATCTCTGTTATCACAGACCATAAAAACCTAAAATATATACAATCGGTCAAACGCCTGAACCCCAGACAGGCCCGTTGGTTGCTGTTCTTTACTCGTTTTAATTTCGTAATCACCTACCGACCAGGTTCTAAAAATGTCCGGGCAGATGCGCTATCTCGGAGCTTCTTGGCACATCATGTTCCAGTTACTAATCCGGAACCCATCAATCCTTCTTCCATAATTCATGCTGGGCTAACTCAAGACCTGAGCACAACACTTCAAAGGTTCCAAAGATTAGCTCCTGATAATATGCCAGAGCGACGTCTATTTGTTCCGGTTCATTTAAGAAAGGCGGTTCTTGCAGAGGCACATAATAGTAAGACTGCTGGTCATCCTGGAGTTCAGAAAACGCTGGAAATCCTCTCCCGAACAGTCTGGTGGCAATCATTGTCTGCTGACGTCAAAAGTTATGTCCTCTCTTGTGATAACTGTGCCAGGAATAAAGTCCCCAGGAGTCGGCCCGCAGGCCAATTGGTTCCATTGCCCATCCCTGCGAAGCCTTGGACACACTTATCAATGGACTTTATAGTCGATCTACCACTCTCTGCAGGACATAACACCATATGGGTGGTAGTTGACCGCTTCAGTAAAATGTCACATTTCATACCGTTACCTAGGCTCCCTAGTGCCCGAGATTTGGCTATCCTGTTTATCCAGCATATATTCCGTCTTCATGGACTTCCTACCGATATCGTGTCGGATCGTGGTTCGCAATTTATAGCACAATTTTGGAAATCCTTTTGTACCCTGCTTGGAATCAAGATTAGCCTGTCGTCTGCATACCACCCTCAGTCTAATGGGCAGACTGAGAGGGTTAATCAGTCCTTGGAGCAGTTCTTACGATGCTACACTTCCGAATTTCACGACAACTGGTCGTCCTTATTGCCTTGGGCAGAATTCGCCTATAACAATTCATATCATTCATCTACGCAAATCTCGCCATTCTATTGCAACTTTGGTTTTCATCCCAGATCAAATTCCTTGTATTCCGTTAGATCCGCTGGTATTCCTGAAATTCGTTCCACAACTGCTGACCTCATGGTCATTTGGAAAAAAGTGCAATCCGCTTTAAAACGGGCCTCATTTTCGGCGAAAAATTTTTCGGATCGCTACTGTACCATCTGCTCCCTCAAAGTGGGCCAGAAAGTGTGGCTTTCTACACGAAATATTAGGCTCAGACAGCCTTGCAGGAATTTGGGTCCTAAATTCATCGGTCCGTTTCTCATTGTTAAGCAGATCAACGCCGTGGCATTTAGACTGAAAATTCCTGGGTCATTAAGGATACCAAACACTTTCCATTGTTCTTTGCTCAAGCCTGTGCTATACCCAAGTCAATCCCAGCGTCCAAGTCCGCATGTACAGAATCGGAATAAACTTCAAAGATACATAATTCAGAAGATTCTCGATTCTAAGAACGTGCAGGGCCAGGTGCACTTCTTGGTACAGTGGAGGAATCGCGGCTTGGAAGAGCGGTCCTGGGTCCCGCGAAGGAGACTTAATGCTTCAAAACTTTTAAGAGAATTCTTTAAAAAATTTCCTAAAAAACCTGGGTGTCGGGGTTCCTTAACCCCTCCTCAAGGGGGGGGTACTGTCAGGAGCCGCGGCGGCCTCGGGCACCGCCGCGACTCACTTCCTGTTCAAGTGAACGTCCCGGCCGTCTCCATGACGACCGGGGCGTCACTTCCGGTTTCTCGGGCCCGACCGTTGCCAAGGCAACGGCCGGACGGCAAATGTAACAAGCGATGCGCCCCGGCAAGTGAGGCAGCCGGGCGCATGCGCTAGGATAGCCTGCGGGCTAATTTATGTTAATGGCATGTCTGTGATGCGTTTTCAGGGCTAAGCCCTGATTGGCCAAACTCTGTATATAAGGCAGGGAAGGCTTAGCCTCCCTGCCAGTTATAGCGTCCAGTTACCTGTTAGCCTAACCTGCTCCTGCTCCTGCCTTGTATTGGTGAAAACCTGTTGGACTGATTCCCTGTGTATGACCCCTTGCCTGGATTTGGGCCCTGCCTGTGTTTCTCGTGACCCTGACCTCTGGCTTGTTTACCGACCTCCCTGTCTGTTCGTGACCCTTGACCTCGGCTTGTTTATTGGAATTGCAACCTGCTGCCGGCCCTTGACCTCTGCTTGGACTTAACTCCGCTTGCCTGGGTTCTCCCCAGCCGGTACACACTTCACGACCCTCTGTCAGTCTGCAGCCCAGTCTGTTCCCACCATCAGGGGCTCCAGTGAACACCTGACTGGCAGAGTAGACTCTGGGTTGTGTTGTGCCGACTGGAGGGGTTCCTAACAGTGTGTTTGAAGTTTTTCTTATATTACATTTGGTAAAGTGTGCTTAGAAATGCAATTCTCCACCGAATTGCAACTGGGTGCTATGTGTACTATTATAAGTATAGGATGAGACCTGTTCAGGTGTGGTGCAGAATTGTAGTGGGAATGGCTGTGCGCATTACACAAAGCATTGTTCTCTGCATCCGTGTCATTTTAATAATTCCACGCCGCAAAACAACTATTTTTTTTTTTGCAAATTAAGAGCACCAGTGCAACTTCTCCTTACTTGTTTGGTCTAACTCCTATCTGCCTGCATTGCTTCTCAGCAATCGCTGCTATCTTTCTCCACAACCGGTTCAACATGGCAGAAATCTAGGTGCAACAGTGCAAATCAAATCACAGCAGGGAACTTCATAACATACCTAGGCCATCTTGTTTATTGTACATGATCTCTGCTTGTGTTTCTCTGGTTTAAAAAGACAGTTTCAGGAAGAAGTGTTATTCAAGTTTCAGGAGGTATTCCAGTATGTTTCAGTACACAACTTAATGCTTTTATTTTTGCCAAATATGTGTTGAGGGTCATTCCACTTTAAGAGAATCTAAGCATATAAAAATACTTAAAACTTAATTAACATAAAACAAAACATTTGATCAGTTACACCAACAGAAAAGATGGTAAAAGTCAACTATAGGTCACTTAAATCTCAATTACTTAAAGTTTTGAAACATTTTCCTCTTAAAATGTCTTCACAATTTATCATGATATAAAATGATATGATGATATAAAAATGTTGTTTTCTGCTTTTGCTGATTTGACGATTGCTTCACTTATCTGATTCGTTACTGTACGAAATACCTGGAAAGCAGGTTTATCTCCATTTTACTACAAAGCTTCAACAGATGTGTCTGCCAATTACGGCCTATAGTTTTTAAAAGTTTCACTAATCAATGCAAAGCCTAAAATAATAATTATTGGACTTAGCTGACATACCTCATACAAAATAGAGTTAGTTCTTATTTGTCTTATGTGATGCCTGTATTTTAAACTTTGCATTCACAAAACATACAATGCAAACACAGTATTTTCAGCCTTTGAAATATATTTCCCCCTATTTAGACTTGATATCTCTAACAGAAAAATGATGAGGGGAAATTAGTAGCCTTGGCTTAAACTGTTAGCTGCAGAGATTAGCAGAATTGCTTTCCTTTTAATCCGTTTTGATAGCTCAAACAAGGACTATAAATAGTTAAACAGGCAGAAGGGGATCAGGGAGATGATGAGGATGTGGACAGACAATGCAAAAAAATTAAGTTACAGAAAATACAAACAGCATAAGATGAGTTTGGTCGTAGCAGTGTTATACGAGTATGATAATAAGCAGGAAAATTAAGAAAACACACAGCCCGGGTCATGATGAGTTATGGAGAACAGAAATAGGAATAGTTCACTCAATTTAAAGATATAGATTTATAAACGTATATATACAGTACTTCATCAGCAGCCAATGAAAGCATCCTATGTAAAAATGACTACAGCTAATGTTTAAATACTGTAGGCCGGCTGTTTGAACAAGAAGGAGTGGTATTGAGCAGTCACGTACACTGACATGATTATACTCATAGCAATTATTACATGTAGAAATGGCAGGTGTATGTTACACATTTTAAGATGTAAATGCAGTCTCAGGGGTTAGGCTTTTTTGCCTGTGTTTTTATGGTAGAAATGAGTTCACGTGTATTACAGATTCTTGGGGAGAACATTCTCAACGGAGCTCAACCTCACTTCATGCTTGCACTTGCAGTAACATATTTTACCAATTCTTATTATTTGTGGCCTAAATAACCTCATAAATGACTTATATTTTAAACTCTTTACTGTTTATTTGTACAAACTTGTTTCCATAACCATAACAAATCCAACACAATGCCTTAGCTGAGACATCCTCATCCATCATGTCAAATGTTTATTTAACCACTGTCCTTTTGTTCACTTTATGCAGAGTCACTTTAACAATCTCACCTTCATATAGCAGAAGAGTTAATCAACCACCAAACATCCGTCTGAAGACATTCTCCATCTCATGCTATTGCTTTGTTGTCCTTTGTGTAAGAATAAATCCCCAAGAGGCACCACTTGTAAATTAAATCCTTTGCAACATCTCACTAAATATCCTGTAAGCAGATCTACCTGTGTTATCCTTGTTGTGAAGCCAGAAATCCACAGGATTGTGTGTTTAGTATTTCAACCTTCTCTCCCTTGTCTCCTTCCTTCTTCTCTGCCAGCACTAATGGTGCTTTAATTTTGTTGAGCACTGAGCAGTGAGGCACTCCCCCTTGTGAGTGTGTGTGAATGTCATTGTAAATGCGTGTCTGCTTTGTTAAAGAAATAATTCATTCTGCTGAATGACTGGGGAATACGCTTGTGTTACAATCAGAGGAGTGACTGCAGATTATCAGGAACAGGTCAGACATGGCAGGGCTATTAATGTAGGAGGACCCAGTCAGTCCTCGATAGAGAAAATATACTTTAGTGTTACTTACAAGAGTATGGAATATTATCATCGTCATTTATGACAATTTTAGTAACTCAATTATTAGAGAAAAAGCTCAATCATGTATTCGTTAAACTATAGAGAAGTGACTATATTGAATTTTTAGTTTAACAGGTTAGTATGTCTTCTGACCGCAAATCATAGGTAGTACCATGCTATATTGGTATATCTTTAATCTTGCACACACAAGGCCTGTTTTAATAACGCTAGGTACACACTACAGCAAAAATAAACGATGAGCGATTTTACAACGACATGAAAAAAAAATCCTGATTAGCCTGCCGATTTATGTGTACAGACTGAACACGATTACCTCTAGATGTCTGCTCTTCCTCTGTCATAACAATCATCAGATGATCTGAATGGTGACAATAATTCCCGTCTTGAATTACAGGTTGTAAAACGGGCTGCACACGGGAGAGAGAAGAGGAGGGGGGGCGGGTGAGATTCTGCATTCACGTTATCCGAGCAGAGAAATTACTCGTTTTAACTTTAGTGCACCTTTCTTGTTAGCAACTCTCCTTCAAGGCTGACAGGGTTTCTTGCACATGTCTCTCCCCCCTCCCCAGGGCTGCCAAGGTACTAATTACCCGGGCATGCCAGGGGGCCCGGCCCGGGCCCTCGCACCAAGGTTTTATTTATTTACATTTTTTTTGCGGGGGGGGGGGGGGGCTCGGTCGTTGGTGGGGGGAGCAGGGTAGTAAAAATAAAAAAATAATAATCACGTGATCGCGGCGCCGGCATCCCTCCTCTCTGCTGCTCTATGGTCTATTCAGACTGTCTGAATGCTGGGTGTGACATCATCTTGTCACGCCCAGCATTCAGACAGTCTGGAGCACAGAGCAGCAGAGAGGACCAAGAGAGAAGAAAAGGAAAAGGTAAGTAAACGACGGGGGAGGGCTGTCATAGAGGGGTTAAAAAACGAGGGGGGCCTGTCATAGAGGGGTTAAAAAACGAAGGGGGGCCTGTCATAGAGGGGTTAAAAAACGAAGGGGGGCCTGTCATAGAGGGGTTAAAAAACGAGGGGGGGCCTGTCATAGAGGGGTTAAAAAACGAGGGGTGGCCTGTCATAGAGGGGTTAAAAAACAAAGGGGGGGTCTGTCATAGAGGGGTTAAAAAACGAAGGGGGGGCCTGTCATAGAGGGGTTAAAAAACGAGGGGGGACCTGTCATAGAGGGGTTAAAAAACTAAGGGGGGGCATGGCGATGATGAAGGGGCACATTATTGTAATATTGGAGCTGGAGGAAGGCCTAATTATTAATCGTTGGTGGTATTGATTTAACGCCAGGGTTGTTTGGAATTATCTAAATGTAGCCATTTTTTCCCAAATAGGGCCCCCAGCATTCCAGGATCCAGACAAGCCACAACTAAAGAAACATGCAGCCATAGGTGGTGAAAGTGAGAAGAACAGGTAGGAGAGAGCAGGACAGTATGTAAAATGTTGTGATTCTAGTAGGGACAATGGCAATTTTTGAAGAGTGTTGTGTCCAATGTAGGGTGCAGGCCAAGACTGAACTCTTTGTGTACACACTGCATTCTTTGTATACTACACTGTGGTGCTAGATGTCCTGAAAGTCAGGAGTGCTTGGACATATGTGACGCTCCGGCGAATTGAGAGCTTAGTGATTTTGATGTGTTAGCCACGCCACCAAATGCATGACCACACCTTTGAAAAACTTTGCGCCGCCTAGCGCAATTTTTTTTAGCATACTCGACTATAAGGGGGGGGCCCCATGAATTTGTTGTATCGGGGCCCTGAATTCCTCTTGGCAGCCCTGGCCCTCCCTACCTGCTGACGGGCTGAACCATTTTGCTGCAGTAAAGTCAAATTTAGACACCCCCTTTGAAAAGTGGTGCTACCCACACAGCACAGGACCAGCACACAGGGCAGCATTAACCCTACCTGCACTTCACAAAGCATGGACAGCCGGTCACCAGCTGTCAAACGTCAGGTAAATATCATCGTCCATTTCTGCAGGGTGCATACACACTGCAGAATTGGACAGACATTGTTTATAACTTATAACACATATATGTATGGCCTAAATATATGGGACTCTCATTGTTTAGCGTTAGGACCCCCCTATTAGCAAAAGCGCCGTGGAGTGGCGGGTGGCTTTAACATAAATTTGCAAATGTGTACAGTGTCGGACTGGGGCATGAAGGGCCCACCGGGGGACTGCAACACTAGGGGCCCACCAGAGGGGGTGTGGTCAGCCATCATAGAGGCGGGACCAGACACTAGAGGGGGAGTGGTCAGTCCACAAAGGACAGCTAGCACCATAGTGTAGTATATAAAGAATGCAGTGTGTGTACAAAGAATACAGTGTTGACCTGCCCCTTAGATTGGGCAGAACAGTCACCAAAAATCAGGATTGTCCCACTAGACCTGGTTTGGCTAACCTGTGGCACTCCAGGTGTTGTGAAACTACAAGCCCCAGCATGCTTTGCCAATATATAGCAGCTTATTGCTGGAAGGGTATGCTGGGACTTGTAGTTTCACAACACCTGGAGTACCACAGGTTAGCAAAGCCTGCACTAGACTCAGAACATTTGACAGACTGTCCTACCTGTTCTTGTCACTTTTACCACCGGTGGCTGCTGGTTTATTTAGTTGCGGCTTGTCTGGATCCTGGAATGTTGAGGGCCCTATTTGGAAAAAATAATGGGTACATTTAGAAAATTCCAACCAGCCCCGGAGTTAAATCAATAGGACGCACAATTAATACTTAGGCCTTCCTCCAGCCCCAACATTAAAGTAATAGTATTCCCATTTAATAAACCTATAGCATTTACTTATAATAAATATACCTATTTTCCGCAACCGCCACTGCCATTAAATAATTCATATTCACATTTAATAGACCTCATGCCCCTCAAACTCAGCCCCACTTTCAATTAATAGCCCGCAAACCACCCCATCTTAAATTAATAGTCCCCTCTATATAATTAAATTGCCCCACCTTCACCCTACAAACAAAATAGCACCCATTATTTTGCCACCACCTACCACACACACATTACATTGCCACAAGCTCGCTGTGCCATCACACAAACATTATTACCACCGGTGGCTGCTGGTTTCTTTAGTTGCGACTTGTCTGGATCCTGGAATGTTGAGGGCCCTATTTGGAAAAAATAATGGGTACATTTAGAAATGACAACCATCCCTTCCATTAAATAAACAGCACCCACATTTAATAATTAGGCCTCTCTCCAGCCTCAACATTAAGGTAATAGTGCTCACATTTGATAAATAGATCTATAAATAAACCTATTACCCTCCCTCCAAACAGTCCCAGCAATAAATTAATAGCATTTACGTTTAATACATCCATTTCCCACAACCATTCCTAGCATTAAATAATTAATATTCACATTTAACCCTATAGTGTTCTCTGTGCAGTTCCCCCTCACTATAATTTAGCATAGGCAGCCCCCCTCACTATAGTTTAGTATAGTCAGCCAGCCCCCTATGCCACATAGTGCCCGAAAAACAATGTTATGCCACACAATAGTGCCCCAATTTTATGCCATACAGTAGTGCTCCAATGTTATGCCATGCAAGTGTCCCCAATTCATATTATGTCTGCAACAGTGCCCTCAATTCACACACACACATATATATATATATATATATATATATATATATATATATATATATCTACAGAGAGGTACATTAAAAAACCTTGTGTAAATTGTGTAAATTTATCATTGAAGTCATGTGATTTCACTGAGCATCCAAACACTTGAACATCTAGGCATTTAAAAGTGTAAGACAATTGGAATAGTTTGTAAATCAAATGTCATATGCTTTATAGGGCAGTGGTAGAGGGGATATTTCACATATCTTAATTAATACTGTAGATTTCAATACAGTCATAAACATCAAATAATGAATACTGAAATATTTTGAATATTTCTGAAATATTTCTGTTTCCTAAGCAACCTTTATCAGAACATAAATGTTTATGCAGGTTATTAAATATTAATTTCAGTGTCTAAGGGATATTTTTCCCTCAGCCTAGGGATTCTCTGATCTTTTGTCTTTCAAAAATAAAATAAAAAGGCTGGCTGGCTTGGGAGGGCAGTGAGTCACTTACCTGTGACTGTGAACTGCTTCGGCATCCTGCTCTGACATCCTGCTCCTCTGGGCGGGCGAGGCTGGTGACAGGAAGTCAATTCCTCTTCCCCTTCTGAAGTTAAAAACACACTACCGCGCAGGTGCAGAGAGCTCTCTGCACCTGCGCGGTAGTGTGTTTGTTACAGACACTGCTGCCGCCGCTGTCGATCAGTGAGCTGTTCCCTGCAAGCTCCGCCCTAATATTGGAGAGGGCGGAGCTTAAATGTGCCAGGGCCTACCGGTGGATAGCCGGGCTGGCCGGCAGGCCAGTCCGAGGCTGAATGTGTACAACTAAGACTTTTGCATTTTTATCTACAGTAGAAATGGCAGGTCTTTTGCTGGTCATAACACTGTGCTGGGGGATCTTTCTGTGTGTTTGTTCCTTTTAGGATAACCCCACCCTTTCAAGCACCTGCTATGAGCCTATAAATTGATTGAGCATCTTCCACTTCTGTAATTGTTTATAACTGAAAGACATTTTTTAAACAGTACAACCAATCGTCTCAAACGATGATCTGTGATTTGGAATAATGATCATTCATCGTTCCAGAGTACACACTACTGTGATATTCGTCCAATCAGTCGTTTATTGTCTGATTGGCCCAACAATTGGCTGAAAACAGTGTAGTGTGTACCCAGCTTAAGAGACGCAAAGCAAATTCTCAAAATCGGATATATGTACATACATATTCAATAAGAAGCTGCACTAAAGATTTGTGTGTTGATGAATTCGGATCTAGGTCCGCTCTGCTCTAACAGACAATACACTGCAGGATGCATCCAATACATATGTGGACTATGAAGTCAAAAAGGAGCGCACACAAAAAAAAAAGCAATTAAATCAATTAATGTCACCTGTTCATAATATAGGGCCTGATTCATTAAGGATCTTAAATGAAGAGGATTCTTATTTCAGTCTCCTGGACAAAACCATGTTACATTGCAAGGGGTGCAAATGAGTGTTCTGTTTTGCACATAAGTTAAATACTGCCTGTTTATTCATGTAGCACACACATATCAACTTTAAATTTCAGTGTACAAATAAGCTATCAAGTATTTGTGTGCTACGTGAAAAAACAGGCAGTATTTAACTTATGTGCAAAACAGAACACTCATTTGCACCCCTTGCAATGTAACATGGTTTTGTCCAGGAGACTGAAATAAGAATCCTCTTCATTTAAGATCCTTAATGAATCAGGCCCATAGTCATGACTACACATTGAAAAATAAAGCTTTTTTTCTTCAGTAATTTATTAGGATGTTATGAATGTCTACGATACATAAAATTTATTTTGACAGTAGCTCCTGATGATTGCAAACACACGTTCTAGTTTGCATAAGCAACCATTATCACTATCGCTCTGCACTTACAGCAGACCTGAAACTGGTGCAAATGATATGGCAGAAAAACAAACTTTGAGATGCTCAAAGCTTAAATCAGATGCTGCTGTGTATGCTTAAGCTTTACACGCCCTTACTGTACATTGACTACGTGCATACGGCCATTCCCCTCCCCTTTTCCGCCCATGAAATCATAGACTGTAGTAAGTGTTCTTTGTGCTCAAAGATGAATTGGGCGTTGCTGTGATCTCTGGCATATGGTAATAGCCTTTAGTAAATGATGAAAGACAGTGGAAATATGAAGGGAGTTCCTGGTGGCCTTACCTGCAATTAATGGTGGTATTTTCTGCCCTGGCTAGCTGGTGGGTACAGGTAACCAATACCAGAGGACCCATCTCTTCCCGAATACATTGGTGTTTAACACAGTCATGATGTGGAGTGGACACTAGTGTATTTGTGGTGCAATAAGAATGATACTGGCTGTCAGGCCATCTCAGATAAAAACGAGAAGCATAACCTTTATTTAACTCATCTTCCTTCAGCACAATGGTTGCAAGACTATTCACAATTTAAACACCTTCTCATCCTGCACATTTTCTTTAGCAGATGTTATTACTATCTCCTCTCTTACACACTCCTACACAGTATTTATAAACTCTCAGCATGTTACATACCAGCCACTGCAGCTGGGAGCACAGTCCCAGTAGTTCCACAGTCACAGAACACAGGCTGTTCAAGATACTTCATCTCACCCAGTCGTAGGCATGCAGGCAAACAATTACAGATCTTCAAGGCCTCCTTCCCACCCTCCAGGAATTCCACTGCCATGCAGTCTCCAACCTCCCACTCCTTGCGGTATGGGGTTCTTTCCAAGAGGGATACTCCATGGGGTACCTGGTGAAAGGTGCTCTCAGAGTCTCCCTGCCTTTCTCCCTATAGTGCAAGTACCCCTGCTGGTACTTACTGTGGCCCATAGTTGTAAGTAGTTAGGCTCTTCACCTTTTTCTGCTCACCCACTTGCCCATGTAACTGCCAAGTTACATGCTGAGACCACCCCCATACTTGCCTCAATGCATTAAAACATCCCACCCCACCGCTGACCTCACCTGCCGACATTGGGAAGGGGGGGAGGGGGGGTCATCTAGCGCTATATGCATGACAGAAGATTCTACATACAGTAGGTTTCATATAGAACATATATCTATTCTGAATGCAGGATAAGACCATGCAATATTCAAAAGGTGCATATCGGCAGGGTCTCCTATAAAAGAATACACTCAAAATGCTGATCTTTTCATTTAGCAATGAATGGGTTACTTACTACAATTGCAGAAAAAACTAATTTATAGAAATTTAATCTGGTTAATCGAATTCATTGGTACTTGTAACCCGCACAGCATCTGCCTGTTCTCTCTCAATCCTATAAAAGGTTTACAGAGTCAGAAGCTGTAGATGTCTCAGGAAACATAACTGACCTATGTCATATGGCATTATTTAAAAGAAGTTGATTAGTAAAGTTTTCCATTTGCATATTAGAGGTTCCAGCTTATTTTTCTGTTGTAATATCTTGTAAAGTTGCAGGTCATGACTGAATAGTTCAGTTCAGGGTTATTATGTTAAATATTATAATAATAATAATAATAATAATCATAATATATTATTACATTATTCTTAAAACAAAGTATGTTTTGTAGCATGCTTTTAAAGTCATTTAGCTTTACTATTTGGGCCAATGCGCCTATTTGTCTGGCTGGAACATTCATAGGTATACATCAGCAATGACCAACTCGCTGTTCTTGAGCCACATGCGACTCTATGCACTTTTATATGTGGCCCGCCAGCCAGGAGGAGATCTCAGCATGGTGAGGTCACTCTATCACAATGCATCCAATCAGGGTAAGAGGGTAGGAGAGAGTGTAGTGGGCAACGGTAAAGGTAAAATGGGGAGTTGTAAGAGACCTGTAAGTGTTATGTGGTAAAATGTGATGGCAAGTTAGGAGGTTGATTAGTATGTAAGATGCATGTGGGGAAAGTGGTATGTAAGGGGCATGTGGGGAAATTTGATGACATGTGGACAGGTCTGATGACATGTCAGGAGTCTGATAGGCATGTAAGGGGTGTATGGGGAGTAGTGCTGGCATGTGGGGAGATCTGATGGCATGTGGAGAGGTCTGATGGACATATGGCAAAGTCTGATGGACATGTGATAAGGTTTGATGGGGGAGGTCTGACTGGCATGTAAGGGGCATGTGGTGAGGTCTGATGGGCATGTAAGCTGTATGTCGGGAAGTCTAATGGGCATATGGAGAGATCTGATGGCATGTGGTGGCTGGAGGGCATGTAAGGGGCATGTGGTGAGGTCTGCTGTCATGTGGGTATTCTGATAGGCAAGTAAGGGGCAATGTAGAGGTTTGATGTGCATGTGGATAGGTCTGATGGACCTGTAAGGGGCGTATGGGGAGTACTGGTGGCATGTAGGAAGATCTAATGGCATGTGGGGAGGTCTAATGGACATGTGAAAAGCTAATAGCATGTGGGGTGGCTGATAGGCATGTATGGAACATGTGACGAGGTCTGAGGGAAATGTTGACCTTTTTTATCTCCACTTTAACAGTTCTCTGCATGGCAAATGTGGATGCAGTAGCAGCGTGAGCTACTGTGAAGAGTCAGACTATTAGTAGTCTTTTGAATACTCCTCTGCTGTACACAGCAGTGAGGAAAGAGCTGTTCAGTGCAGAGTTATGCTGATTTGATGGTATTGTGAACATCTTGGCAATGTCCGATAATTTCTTAATCACTTAGCAAGATATTGTAAATTAAGTTATATATTCAATGTATTTATGTATGGTATGTATACGTGTGTTTATACTGTGTATATGTATATGCACACATATATAATGGATAAAGTTCCCTCTTTGCAGAATCCATGAATATTTTTGGGCTCTTACTCTCTGACTGGTTGATCATCCCTGGTGTACAAATTCTTCCTACTTTTGGGAACTTCCTCCAGAAAATGAATCTGCATCAAATTTTGTAAGATAGTCAGACTTAAGCTGGAAATACACCAATCATACTTCATTTGCAATGTCTCGATTTCACCAATGATTGAAAGTCCTGATGAGCATGCCGATTCATGCATACACACATACACAATTTACCTTCAGATCTGTGATCTTCATCTCTCATAACCATCTGAAAAGACATTATTCCATCAATTTTTTTAGTAAGTTTATAAAACCAAATCAACAGATGCAATATGTTTTGGTACCATAAAATATGATCGCGAGAGCATCCACACTCTACACACAATATCTGATCAAACGGTAGGGAATCATGTGATCTTCACAATAATTGCATAGGTGTGTACCCAGCTTTACTGCAAATGCAATAGCTAGATGAAACCACAGTCTTTGAGGGGGTGAAAAGACATTGTTTGGAAGTTCACTTATAGCAGCTGTATATGATTAAACAAAATTTTGCACATAGGGAGTAATTTTAGCCATAGAGCTTACTTGGAGATTTCCAGGCTCCAATAATGTCATGGTGGGACTTAAGGCTTATTTTTGTCCCCTCCTTTCTTCTGTTTTTGTTTTTGGTTGGGGGGCGGACTAACCTTGGCTCCAAGACTTGGAGAGAGAGATCAGGACAAAGACAGTACTCCAGGGATTGTTTGTCCCTTACCTGTCACGTGGCAGAGGCCGAATACCTCAACAGCAGCCTGACTTCAGCTGTCACTGGGTAGTGAATGCCCCTTTGCTGTTCTCAGGGGCTGTTTTTTAAAAGCAGAAGTGACATTCTCAGGAGTCCCAGGACCTGCCTGATTGGTCCTTTTCTGTGTTTGCTCTTGACACAATTAGGGAAAGGTATTGTTCTATGGCTATACAACAGAATTTTTTTAAACAGGAGAGATCACAATTCAGATATATTACAGTCAAATACACAATGTAGATCTCTGTAATTAGACAGCTCTATCTGTGGACCTTTTCTCTATCTTAACACATGAGACCCTCCTGGTGTGATGTACATTCATACAGGAATAGTGGACAATAAGGTTGGGTTCACACTACAAGAAAATTGTAACAATGCGATAGCTAATAATTAAGGAGGCAGACATAAGCAATACACATATAAATAACATTTTGTTTTTATAAGACTACACCGACAAAGGTTTATAATTAAACTGGCAGACATATGCTATATGCATTAATGCAATAGACACCTGCTATTGCTTTACCACTAGAAGCACCTAATTGCAAATTGATACCACACCACGTGGGACTGGTACAGGTATCCGAAATTAACATACACACGCCCCCAAAGGAGTTGCAGTTTGAGGAACTATTGACAATTGGTCGATCGGAAAATTATACACACTACATAATCGTTAGGTGGATTGGTCGGAAATTATTAAACAGTATGACCAACCAAATGAGCCAACAATTGACACTTTGGCACGACTTTTGACCATCGTGTCACTCAGGGGCGCATTGGGAACTTAAAGTGGCCCTGGAAAAATTTCTGGAAGTGGCCTCATGTGGGCGGGACCATATCAACTGTAGGCGGGGCAAGCACAAAAGGAGGCGGGATTACTACAAAGTCGACTATGCCACCAGAGGCCTTTTACATAGCACCCTTCCCCCAACATTCCCACTGATGGGACAAACATGTCCCTGGGCGGGACAGAACCCTAAATCATGACTGTCCCGCTGAAATCGGGACAGTTGGGTGGTATTATTGGTTCACCCACATAATGGCTGCCTTCTCTGTGTACGAGTGATGGGTACACTTTGACTAATACATAATAAGTAGGACAATATGAGCAACTAAATTTAGCAGTAGTAAACCAGTAACAGAAAATGTCATCACAATATATAGTCATGGCCAAATTTTGAGAATGGCACAAATATTATTTTCACAAAGTCTGCTGTCTCAGTTTTTATGATGGCAATTTGCATATACCCCAGAATGTGGGATCGAGGCACCACCAGTGGCATAGCTTTCTCAGTATTTGCAACAGGCAGGTATGAGTGCATCTGCACACACAGTGAGGCGAAGACTTTTGGAGGACGTCCTGAAGTCAAGAAGGCCAGCAAAGAAGCCACTTCTCTCCAGTAAAAACATCAGGGACAGAATGATATTATGCAAAAGGTACAAGGAATGGACTGCTGAGGACTGGGGTAAAGTAATTTTCTCTGATGAATCCCCTTTCAGATTGTTTGGGGCACCTGGAAAAATGCTTGTCCAGAGAAGAAAATGTGAGCACTACCATCAGTCCTGTGTCATGCCAACAGTAAAGCATCCTGAGACCATTCATGTGTGAGGTTGCTTCTCAGCCAAGGGAGTGGGCTCACTCACAATTTTGCCTAAGAACACAGCCATGAATAAAGAATGGTACCAAAACATCCTCCAAGAGAAACTTCTCCCAACCATCCAAGAACATTTTGATAATGAACAATGCCTTTTCCAGCATGATGGACACCTTACCATAAGGCAAAAGTGATAACTAAGTGGCTCAGGGATCAAAACATCAAAATTTTGGGTCCATGGCCAGGAAACTCCCCAGACCTTAATCCCATTGAGAGCTTGTGGTCAATCCTCAAGAGGCAGTTGGACAAACAAAAACCCTCAAATTCTGACAAACTCCAAGCATTGATTAGGCAAGAATGGGCGGCCATCAATCAATATGTGGCCCAGAAGTTGTTTGACAGCATGCCAGGGCAAATTGTAGAGGTCTTCAAAAAGAAGGGTCAACACTGCAAATATTGACTCTTTGCATAAAGTTAATGTAATGGTCAATAAAAGCCTTTGACACTTTTGAAATGCTTGTAATTTTACTTCAGTATACCATAGCAATATCTGACAAAAAGGTCTAAAACTTTGTGAAAAACAATACTTGTGTTATTCTCAAAACATTTGGCTATGACTGTACATATTTGTGTTTATTTAATAACAGGGTGCAAAGGAACTGCCAATATAGAAAAATACAGTTGGCAGACTGTCCTGCTCTCTCTTACCTGTTCTTGATGCTTTCCCTACCTGTGGTTTCTGGTGTCTCTTGCTCAGTTTGCCGCTTGTCTGGATCCTGAAATGCTGGGTGCCCTATCTGGAAAAGAAAATGGGTACATGAAATTTAGAAAACTTTAAGGAGCTCTGGGGGTTAATGTATCAAGCTGAGAGTTTTCCGGTGGGTTTGAGAAACCAATCAGATTCTAACTATCATTTATTTAGTACATTCTACAAAATGATAGCTAGAATCTGATTGGTTGCTATAGACAATATCTCCACTTTTCAAACCCGCCAGAAAACTCTCAGTTTGATACATTTACCCCCTGGTGTTAAAATAACCCACATATAATGATAAGGCCTCCCTCCAACCCCAACATTAAAATACTAGCATTCACATTGAATAAATAAACCTCCCTCCAAGACTCCCAGCAATAAATTAATAGCATTCACATTTAATAAATATAACCATTTCTCACAACTATTCTGGCATTAAATAATTCATATTCAAATGTAATAAATAGACCTCATTGTCCCCAAACTCACCCTCACATTCAATTAATAGCCCCCAAACCACCCCCTCTTAAATTAATAGGCCCCACTATTAAATTATATTACCCCACCATCACCCCACAAACAAAATAGCACCTATTAGCCACCACCTACCCCACATTACATTGCCACACGCCCCCTTGTCATCACACACACACACACACACAGCACTGACATCAGCCCCCCCTTCACACACATCCACACACACAACAATGACATCAGCCCCCCCTTCACACACACAACACTGACATCAGCCCCCCTTCACACACACACAACATTGACATCAGCCCCCCCTTCACACACACACAAAACACTGACATCAGCCCCCCCCTCACACACAACACATTGACATCAGCCCCCCCTTCACACACACACATACACACAACACTGACATCAGCCCCCCCCCTTCAAACACACACAACATTGCCATCAGCCCCCTTCCCCCCCCCACTGCTGTCCTCACATACTCAACTTTGCCATCAGCCCCCCCCGACGCTGCTGCCCACACACACAACTTTGTAATCTTCCTCCGCCCCCACACACACCCAGCCAACAGGCCCCCCCAGCTGCTCACCCACACACATAGCCAACAGCCTTCCCCCCTGCTGCTCACCCACACACACATAGCCAACAGGCCCCCCCCCCTAGCTGCTCACCCACACACATAGCCAACAGGCCCCCCCAGCTGCTCTCACACACACACACATAGCCAACAGGCCCCCCCCAGCTGCTCTCACACACACACACACACACACATAGCCAACAGCCCCCCCCAGCTGCTCTCACACACACACCTAGCCAACAGCCCCCCCCCCAGCTGCTCACACACACACATAGCCAACAGGCCTCCCCAGCTGCTCACACACACACACACACACACACACATACATAGCCAACACCCCCCCTAGCTGCTCACCCACACACACATAGCCAAAAGGCCCCCCCAGCTACTCACCCACACACACATAGCCAACAGGCCCCCCCAGCTGCTCACACACCCACACACACATAGCCAACAGGCCCCCCCCAGCTGCTCACACACACACACATAGCCAACAGGCCCCCCCCAGCTGCTCACACACACACATAGCCAACAGGCCCCCCCAGCTGCTCACACACACACATAGCCAACAGGCCCCACCAGCTGCTCACACACACACACACATAGCCAACAGGCCCCCCCAGCTGCTCACACACACACTTAGCCAACAGCCCCCCCAGCTGCTCACACACACACACACAGCCAACAGGCCCCCCCCAGCTGCTCACACACACACACATAGCTAACAGGCCCCCCCAGCTGCTCACACACACACACATAGCCAACAGGCCCCCCCCAGCTGCTCTCACACACACACACACACATAGCCAACAGGCCCCCCCAGCTGCTCACACACACACACAGCCAACAGGCCCCCCCAGCTGCGCTCTCTCACACACACACACATAGACAACAGGCCCCCACCACTGCGAACACGCACACAAGCATACACACAAAAACACCTAGCCTACACATACCTTTCAGTAGCTTCCAGCGGCGCTTCTCTGCTCACATGGGACGGCACCTGTCACATGGTGCACGTCCCATGTGATATCTAATCCTGTGATAGGCCACACATATGGAGGAAGGACCGCAGATCCGCGGCCACTTGCAGGAAGTTGGCTGGTGCCGGCGAAGGGGACCAGCCACCTTCCTTGTTGCGGAAAAAAAATTCAATGCAAAAAAAAAAAGAACGATCAGGCGGTCTCAGTAGGTCACTGGCCTATCGGTAAATTTCCCGGTAAGGCCTATGACCAATCCGCCTCTGGTGTCACTATATACACTAATTCGACTTCTGACCGAACGGTCGTATGTCGGCTGATTTGCCCAATTATTGGACAAAAACGCTTCCCTGTGTACCTAACCTAAGCGATTTTACCAAGGACAGAAAGAAAAATAAAATGTCTTGATCAGCCTGCCGATTCATGTGTACACACTATACACGATTACCTTCATTGTCATAACCATCGATGCATGGTCTCTTCTCTGCATCTCCTCTCAGTAACAGCAGATGATGTAGTTAAATTCTCGTTTTAGTTCTATATAGTTCTTTTACACTGCAGAATTGGAATGATATTGTTCCATCTTTGAATGAGATTTTTACTTCAGTTTACAAATCTAATTCAGCGATGTGCTTTGGAACGATAATGGTTTCTCATTGCAGGGTACACACTATCATGATATTGGCCCAATCAGTCATTTATTGTCTGATTGGGCCGATAATCTGCTGAAAATACTGTAGTGTGTACTCAGTCTAGTACTTTTGACTAAGCTGAAACAATAGACTAGGCTGCATGTATACACAAAATAAGAAAGCCATGTTGATTGACATATTGCCACTTAAAAATACAATACATATAACTTTAAATATGATTGACAAATATGGGGAACTAGAGGGCTAGAAAAATGTTTTTATAGTCCACACTTTGTGAGAAACCAAGCAAAAAGTGGTTGAAGTGATATTAATACCTCACTTCATCACACTACTCCATTCTTCTCCTGCGATAAGACTGCAGTGACACCGGAGTCATTGGTTTGGAGGAACAATCTAAGGGTAAAGTCAGGTGCTTGTAGAACTGGAGAGGAAAAGAAGCTAAGTAAAGATCTGACCAGCTTCTGCAGAGTCAGACCAGGCTAATCTATATGGACAATTTTTTTTTAACATGTCTGTAAGTGGAGTAGCTCTAGTGGTGAAATGGCTTAGGAATCAGCTGTACTATCCTAGAAAGTTTCTTAACTGCGATTTCTTTTCCAGTCTTGGACAATTTTTGACTGCCTCCACCTTGTCTAGTTGGGGTTTTACTTGCCCTCGCCCGACAATGTACCCCCCATTTATTTGACTTCTTTCATGGCTATGGCACATTTTTCTGTATTAGCTGATAATCCTGCAGACCTCAATCAAGCTAAGGCCGCCTCGACTTTGCAGGTGTGACTTCCAGTCTGGGCTATAAATACTATATAGTCTAAAAAAGCATCTGCATAAGCTGTTTGGGGTTGTAGTAAGTTAATCATGGCTCTTTGGAAGGTGACAGGGGCTTCTTGAAACCCAAAGGGTAGCACTTTATATGGAAGACACCATCAGAGGTGGAAAATTCTGTCTTTGGCTTGGCTGTGGAAGTGGGGGGAACTTTCCAATACCCCTTTGTTAGATCATGAGTAGTCAGCTACTATCAGCTAGATTTTCTACCAGTTCATCCACACATGGCATTTAATAAGCACCGAACTGAGAAGTGCTGTTTAAGCACCTAAAGTCATTGCAGAATCTAAATAGTCCCTTTAGATTTCGGAACAAGCACAATGGGGCTGCTCAATCACATCTAGCTGTAACATTTTCTTGATCTCCTTTCTAAATGTCAACCCATCTGGCCTCAGAAATGTGATACAGCTTTTGCTTTACGATAAAACTTGGTTGGAGTGACAATGTTGTTTTCAATTAAAGTAGTCCGTTCAGGAATGGAAGAGAAGACACACCTGTTCTGTATTATCATTTCCTCAGTCTATTCTTTCTGCTTAATAGACAAAACTGGATCTATGGGCCCTTTTCAATGGCAGAGACTTTTCAACAACATTAGTTGCTACCCAAGGTGAGGTGTTCTCATCATACCAAGGTTTAAGGAGATTGGCATAGTATATTTGCTCCTCCCTTCTCCTTTCCAACTGACAGACCCTGTAATTAACAGAACTGACAGCCTCTAGGACTTCATATGGATCTTGCCAGTGGGCGAAACGTTTGCTTTCGTGGGTTGGGACCAGGAGTAGGACCTTGTCGCCAGGCTTGAATGTTCGAACTATAGCACTTTTATCATATGTTGTTGTACAATGGGTCCTATGTTTCCTAGCCTCTCATACATTTGGGACACTGTGAGAGTATAAAACAATTAATAGTTATTAAAATGTACATATATATGTGTAAAATACCTTAAAAACTATTCTACAGATACAGGACTACGCCTTGAAGAAAAACAAGTATTTCCTATTGAACAGATAATAGCAGCATGCGAGACAGCTAAAAACAGCCTGGAGGAAACCACGTAGTACTAGATAAAGAATATTGCCTTATATGTATTTATGAGGTGAGAGGAACGGCCATGGGGACAACATGTGCCCCTACATACGCAAATCTGTACATGGGATGGTGGGAAAATCAAATGGTATTCAATGGAGAAAATGATATGTATACTCAACATATTGTTATATGGCTACGCTTCATTGACGATATTTTCCTCATCTGGGAAGGGGATAAAGAAATTTTGATAGAATTTATTGATCGTCTGAATAAAAACGATCTAAATTTAAGACTTACATATGACATTAATTCAGCCAAAGTAACTTTCTTGGATTTAACAATTTTTGTGACGGAACAAAAAGAATTATCAACGGATATGTATAGAAAGGAGACCGCAACTAATAGCATCCTATATGCATCAAGTTCACATCATCCAAGTACAATTAAAAGCATTCCAAAAGGAGAGTTTCTTCGGACAAAGAGAAATTGTGGGAATCTAAACATCTTTGACAAAAGAGCCAATGAACTCCGTAATAGATTGTCTAAAAGAGGATATAGCCACAATCTAATTAAAAAAGCATATAGAGAAACTAAAAACTTGTCAAGAGAGTCTTTAATATTTCAAAAACAAAAACAACGACAATCTAAATCTATCGATACCACGATTAGATTTATAAGCACATTTAACAATCAATGGTATGAAATACAAACCATTCTACAAAAATACAGTTATATTTTACAGTCAGATTCTGATCTTGAGGAAACATTGGGCGACCGGATATCAACATGTTGGCGTAGGTCTAAAAATCTACGGGACTTGTTTGTACATAGTCATTTTCAGGAAAAATCTAAACAATTGTCAATTCAGACCACACTAACTGGATTTTATCCTTGCGGCACATGTAAAGCCTGCAAATATACGAAAAAAACTAAATATTTCACAGATAAATTTAATAATCGCCATGAAATCAGAAATTTCATAAATTGTAATTCACAGGGTGTCATATATTGCCTTTCTTGTCCATGTGGATTGAGATATATTGGCATGACCACTAGACCTTTTAAACAACGACTTTTGGAACACATCGGTAATATTCGGAATGCGAAAGAAGATGTGAGCAAAATGAAGACTCTAACATCAGTGGCACGCCACTTTTTACGAGTCCATAATAATGACCCCAAATTGTTAACAGCTTTTGGGATGCTGAAGGTTAGTTTGGATATCAGAGGAGGAGACATAAAACAAATACTGTTAAAACAAGAAGCTAAGATGATTTTTCTCATGGACACAATCGATCCGAAAGGTTTAAATGAGAATAATAATTATACAATCTTCTTATAAGCATCTTATCCAATTTTGGACTCTTGACTGATATAAACTGTCTACAAGTCTTCAACCATAATAAAATCTCAAGTTGATATATGTCAGATAGCCCAAGATCATTGACCTTATATTATCCTTTAATTACATAATATAAACAAATGAAACCTCCACTCATGATAATTTTATCACAACCAATTTTATTTAACAATTCATTCACAATTTGGAAATATAATTTTTCCAAAACATAACTGACACTTGATTCCACACCATAATTGGTTTTCACTTATTCATTCTGGCATAGAAAATATTTTTCTTTGCCCTTATTTGATCACATCACATGGGGTCTTTTTGTTAATTTCTTTTTTCCCCTCTTATTATATTTTTTCACCAACTATTTACATTTATTGCAATTTATAGCAATTATCTAACTAACCTATGCACGTCCACAGACAATTTATGACTTTAATAAATTCATACTTACCTTATAATATCACTGAGTAGTTTTAAAATATATATATTATCAAGAGTTGAACATATCATTGTAATTGAGGATCCTCTTGTATTATATAATAAAAATAATTGGTCATCTATCACACTAAATTGTATTAGCAGCTATAACTTATCTGCATACAACTCATATCTGCGAGATATCCATAATCCCTATTAGCTAATCTTCAGAAATGCAGTCCATTCAGTGGACATTTGTTTACAACATGTTAGCATGATTACCACATATCGACGGGACACGATACCCGTCTACCATTGTAGAATGTCCTATGAGAAGGGTCATCGCCATAGAGCTAGAATATTGCAGGACCCCATAGAATAATAATAATAAAAATAATTGGTCATCTATCACGCTAAACTGTATTAGCAGTTATAATCAATCTGCATACAAATTATATCCGCGAGACATCCATAATCCTTATTAGTCAATCTTTAGAAGTGCAGTCCGTTTAGAGGACATTTGTTTATAAAATGTTACTATGACTACCATGTACTGACGGGATACGTCACCCGCCCTACTAATTCAGAATATCCTATAAGAAGGGTCATCGCCATAGAGCGAGAATATTGCAGGACCCCATTGGAGAACATCCACAAAACAGACTCGTATATTACGAGAACCGAGATAGGCAGCCAACCACATCAATCTTATATCTCGCCACATGATTGGTAATAATCCTCACGTGACATCCACGTAGCCCCATACTGACAGTATAAAAGAGCTGTCAGTCGCGTCCTCCGCTAGCCACGACTAAGCACACATAGCGAAACGCGCGTCGGCGTTTCGCTGGATGCCCTTCACTATCCATTTAAAAATCCTCAGATCCTTTTTATGCTCCTATTAGACCCAAAGTTAGATGGAGATTACATTAGGTAGCTAGCAATACACCTTATACAGATCAGCCCAGAATACTTGCTAGATTACCGTGCCTCATTGATCCTTTGATAGCTAGACAGCTAAGGGTAATATTTAGTCAATCAGGAGGGAAGTTTATAAACCAATGGCTAATTATAGAAACTTTTGACTATACCCTTGATCATTCACTTATATTATCAAAACCAGACGTGGTGAGATAATTGATCCATCGGGCAACTTCACATTGTTATATATACTAATAGGATCTAGTATAAGGATGTAATTATTGATCAATGTGATTAAGTGGAGCATCCAGCGAACTTTTAAGTACACATCACGTTTTTAACCTTTTTCATTTTATTTTATATTTCGCTGATATGTCAGTAATAAAAGTTACGTCTTAAGTGTTCCATACTCCTTTTAAGATTTAGAGCATTTGTGCACCTATGAAGCCCTTCTTTTTTCAAATTTTCATGTATTTATTGTTGCAAAGAAATATTTGCTGAGCTAAAGAGATTTCATTATATGTACTTACTGTGGCAAAAAAAGATTTCCTTATATGTACTTGTTGTTAACCAGTTAATGCTGGACCTTAGGTATAAATAAAGGGCCAGTCTGAAAAGACCCTCAGAGCTTTTTAAACTGCAACAACTTGTTTGTGTTTCACTTCTTCCTCTCCTGTCGACAGATTCCAGCTAATAGGAAATCAGAGGTTATCAGAGATCGATAATAGGGGCACCAAGCCACGGTACCCCAACAACACAAATTTTACTAGGTTTGTCTCCCTCGGGCCTTGCTGCTCCCAGCCTTCATTTAACATATCCAAGATGCCCCTGGGCTGTCTCGCGACCAATAAATCAAAGGGACTAAACCCTGTTGACTCCTGAGATACCTTACGGATGGCAAACATCAAATTGGGAATAAGAGTGTCCCAATCATTTTTTCCTGAACGTGTGCTTTAATGTACGGTTAAAGCGCACCACCGAGCTGTCTGTTTGTGAATGGTACACAGAGGTGTCAAGAGCCGTCATCCCTAACAACTGGCGCATGTCCTTCATCAGCTTGGACATGAACGGGGTGCCCTGATCTGTAAGAATTTCCTTGGGTATTCCCAAACGTGTGAACATCAATACAAATTCTTTAGCTATGGTGCATAGCTATCCATTCAAAGGGGACTTGTATTATCGGTATTGGGATGGTAGGTGCCCTGAAATTGGGATTGGAACAGGTTCTCTAACAAATTGGACATGACCAGCAATATCTTTCACTGCCATATGTACACCGGGCCAGAAAAACCTGAGCAGAATTCATTCCCATTTTTTATCTTCCCCCAGGTATCTCCAAACAAGGATTTTCTGATGTAGAGCTCATAGTATAACAGCTTGGATAAGCAGGAACAACATGCACAACAGAAGATTCCGTGGGTTCCGGCAGTTTAGGACACTTGGCCCTGAAATGGCATGGCTCACAACATTTGGAATTTGGATGTTACAATACTTACCCTTCCACGTTCCCCCGTCGGACCCAGAAGCCGCACTTGCGGGTTCGGCGGTCACGTGACCGCTACCTAGGGCGGTCACGTGGTCGCTACCAGAGCGGGGAATTCAAATGGGACACTGCATAAATACATAGCTCTGACAGTCGGAGCGTGTCAGAGCAACTTACCAGTTCCTGACTCCCGATTCCTGTGTCCTCCCTTGTTCCTGCTTCCTGTGTGTTGACTCCCAGTGTACCGACCCGGCTTGTTCACTCTTCTGGATTCCGTTGTCCTCCGTGTACCGACCTGGCTTGTTGACCTTCCTTATTGCCTGTGCTCCTGACCCGGATTGCCTCACGCTCCTTCCTCTATACGTTTATCTGCCTTCCTGTGTACCGACCCGGCTAGCTGACCTCTCTTCTGTTCTGGTGACCCATGTACCGACCCGGTTTGATTGACTCCAAGACCGCTTCCTCATTCTGTCTGCATTGCCTGCCTGTGTACCGACCCAGCCTGTCCGACTACTCTCATCTTTCTCCTACTCCGCTGTACTACATCTTGGGGCAAACCTGAGGACCGTAACTTGCGACTCCTGGCAGCAAAGCCCAACCCGCCTTGCGGCGGTTCTTGGTGAATACCGGGGAGATCGTTAGACTCCGCACCTCAGGTAAGCCAGCGTTAATCAAGATTAGTAGTGAATCCAGTAAATCTGTTACAGTTTGCTCTGACCATGGATCCAGCGGCTAAAGATCTACTGGAGCATTTAGTGGGTAGAATGGACAAACAGGAGGCGAACCAAGAGCAACTTTTAAAATTCCTCCAGAGCCTATCTACTCGGCTGGATGTTGTTCAGAACACCTTGGTGGCCACCGGACCTCCTGCACCTGTGATTGCGGCTTCGGACCCCCCCTCCACAGCAGCAGCTTCTTCCTCCCAATTGCGGATGCCTAATCTGCCTAAGTTCGATGGAGACCCTAAACTTTGCAGAGGATTCCTGAACCAATGCTCCATTCACTTTGAACTGTTGCCGGGGAATTTTCCTTCTGAGAAGGCTAAGGTGGCCTATGTGATATCACTGCTCTCTGGTCAAGCCTTAGCGTGGGCATCCCCATTATGGGAGCGGAATGATCCTATCCTGCATAATTTCTCCACCTTTTTGTCCACCTTTAGAAAGATTTTTGACGAGCCCGGAAGGGTCTCCAATGCCGCTGCTGGGTTATTGCGTCTCCGCCAAGGAAACCAGTCTGTGGGTCAGTATGCGGTCCACTTCAGAACTATGGCCTCGGAACTCTGCTGGAACGATGAGGCTCTTGTAGCTACATTCTGGCAGGGTCTTTCGGATCGGATTAAAGATGAGCTGGTGTCTCAGGAACTCCCTGCATCTTTGGATGATCTCATCTCCCTCTGCGTTAAGATTGACTTACGTTTCAACGCAGTATGATCCGTCTAGCTCCCAACTTCCAAACACTTGTTTTTCCGCCCGAGGAACCGATGCAATTGGGAAGGACCCACCTATCGGCCGAAGAGAGAGAGAGAAGATTCCGAAACAAGTTATGTTTATACTGTGGAGAGAGCTGGCATCTTCTGAACTCTTGTCCCAAACGTCCGGAAAAACGACAGGGCCTAACGTGTTCAGGAACTGTGTCGTTAGGCCTCCTTATTTCATCTCCCTGAGTTCCTTATAGTAATGATTGTGTCACTATTCCTATTTCTTTACAGTCTAGACAATATACCTTTTCTCAGTCCGCACTCTTTGACTCCGGAGCGGCTAGGAATTTCATTTTGGCTGCCTTTGTAAAGCAATTCTCTATCTCCACGCAAGCTCTAGAACAACCTATCTCCCTTTTAGCCATCGATGGGGAAGAATCCCTGAAGGATCTATCTTTTTACGCACCACTCCTCTTCGTCTTCAGATTGGAATCCTACATCAGGAGAGTATCTCCTTCTTCGTCATCCATAAAACTACCAATCCAGTTATCCTTGGACTTCCGTGGCTCCGTCTCCATTCTCCTAACATGGATTGGCAGTCCTGGCATATCTTATCCTGGGGACAACATTGCTTTAATCAATGTCTATGGAAGGTAGTTCCCAAGGAGGATCCCAAATGCCACACGAGGTTACCCTTGGCACTTCTTCCTGAACCCTACCAAACCTTTTCTGATGTCTTTTGTGAACAGGAGGCCACAAAACTCCCTCCACATAGAATTTGGGACTGTAATATAGATCTCATTCCCGGCAAACCAGTACCACGAGGCAGAGTGTATCCACTTTCCGTTCCCGAATCCAAGGCCATGGAGGATTATGTCCAAGACAATCTCAGAAAAGGCTTTATCCGGAAATCCTCTTCTCCTGCTGGGGAAGGCTTTTTCTTCGTAAAGAAGAAGGACGGGGGCCTCCGCCCTTGTATTGACTATCGAGGCCTTAATGCCATCACCGTAAAAAATCGGTACCCCTTACCACTAATCTCAGAATTTTTTGATCGGATAAAGGGGGCTACCATCTTTTCTAAATTGGACCTCAGAGGAGCCTATAACCTGGTGCGCATTAAGGAGGGGGATGAGTGGAAGACAGCCTTCAACACTCGGGACGGTCACTTTGAATACTTGGTCATGTCTTTTGGGTTATGCAATGCCCCGGATGTTTTTAAGGCTTCATGAACGAACTCTTTCAAGACCTATTATACCAATGTGTGCTCATCTACTTGGATGATATCCTCATCTTCTCCCAAGACTTAGTATCACATTGTATACATGTCTTGGAGGTTCTGTCCCGTATTAGGAAGAATCATCTATATTGTAAATTAGAGAAGTGCATCTTTGAACAAAAGCAAGTTCCCTTCTTAGGTTATATCATCTCTGGCACTGGATTGCAAATGGATCCTACCAACTTAAAAGCCATACTAGATTGGCCTCAACCCTCGGGCTACACAACGGTTCCTGGGATTCTCCAATTACTACCGCCAGTTCATTAAAAGATAGTCTACTTTGGTGGCACCCATCACTGCCTTAACCCGTAAGTCTGCGAATGCCAAAATATGGTCTGGAGAAGCCACCCAAGCCTTTGCTACCTTAAAATCCTTCTTTTCCTCAGCAACCATCCTCCAGCAACCTGACTGTTCTCGCCCATTCATTCTAGAGGTGGACGCATCCTCCGTAGGTACAGGAACAGTTCTCTCTCAACTAAACGCTACCGGTAAAATACGTCCATGCGGATTATTTTCCTGTCGCCTTCTACCTGCTGAAAAGAACTACGGTATCGGTGATAAGGAGCTCCTGGCCATCAAATTGGCTCTTTTTGAATGGAGGCATCTTCTAGAGGGAGCCCAGTTCCCCATCACCATCTAAACTGATCACAAGAACTTGCTATATCTACGTACTGCACGCTGCCTAAATCCCCGACAAGCAAGATGGTCCTTATTTTTCTCCCGATTTGACTTCAACATTTCCTTCCGTTCTGGATCTAAAAATATCAAGGCAGATGCTCTATCTCGCTCATTTGATCCTGCTGACTCGGAACCCTTGGAGCGAATAAATTTATTCTGGATCCTAGTCGAATATTGGCAGCAACTCATTTTAAAAAAAACTGTCCTCCAGGCAACATCTTCATTCCTGCACCTCTTCGCATCAAACTCCTACGATGGGCTCATCGTTCCCTCTTCTCGGGTCATGCTGGCATTCGCAAGACTTGGGCCCTGTTATCTCGCAACTACTGGTGGCCTTCCATACGGGAAGATGTAAGGAGGTTTGTGTCTTCATGTTCCATATGTGCCCCCAGGAGGAGGCCTTATGGTCATTTACTTCCATTACCAGTTCCTGAATACCCATGGTCACAAATCTCCATGGATTTTATCATGGACCTACCCCCCTCCAAGTCGTGTACTGTGGTCCTAGTGGTCACAGACCGCTTTTCCAAAACTGCCCACTTCATTCCACTGAAAGGTCTTCCATCTTCCTCCTTGTTGGCTGATATTTTCATCAAAGAGATATTCCGCCTTCATGGTTGTCCTCATCACATTGTCTCCGATCTTGGATCTCAGTTTATATCCAAATTCTGGAGATCCTTTTGCCATAAATCTGGGATCAAGCTTGATTTTTCCTCTGCATATCACTCCCAGTCTAATGGCCTCACAGAGAGAACCAACCAGGAGTTGGAGAAATTCTTAAGAATATTCATTTCTGTCAATCAAGACAACTGGGTGGACCTCCTTCCATGGGCTGAGTTCGCCCATAATAACCATTTCCATGAGGCTCTCTCTAATTCTCCTTTTTTCGTTCTCTACGGCTGTCATCCTAGATTACCCACCTTTTCCCAAATTATTGCTTCTGAAGTCCCAGCGGTGGATTTATTATTTCGTATCTTCGCGCATATCTGGGAACAAACCAAATCAAGTCTCAGAAAAGCCATCTCTCGTTCTAAGGAGGCCTATGATAAAAAGAGAGGAGCCGGCCCTAATTTCTCCATCGGGGATAAATTTGGCTATCTACACAGAACATTCCAGTTGCTAGGTGAATTGTCACAACGGCACTCTACTAGGTATGCAGCCTAGTATGTAAATACAAGCAACCACCTGTGCTTGTGATAACATATATGCAAATAAAAATTTTACATACTTTATGGCGCTTACTTCTTATGCATTATAGGGACCTTGTAGGCGATCTTACCGGGAACGTAAAACAGAGATGGCCTATAATAGAAAACTTGTAATGGTGTAGCATGTTTGATACAAATTTATCCCACTAACACAAAAAGTGAAAACATCAAATATGCAGTCCCGTATTTCACACAATGTTCACACTGTGAATCACCCGTGTCTCCTTATATATCCAGCACCCCTTTTGGATGTATGCTTACTATAAGTCAAATGAAATCACGCATGTAGAAATCTGATGAGTGTTGCTCTTCTATTGGTGTCCTTGGTCTCCTGTTTAATCATCCACACTCAAAAGAAAAAACAAAGGAAGCGATCTAGCGCATTAACTTTTAATACTCTTAAAAACATCAAACCGAGGTTCATATATAGGAAGGCCCCGAATCTAAAGAATAAATTAGTTAGAATCCATTTACCAGAAGAGAGAAGGTGTTCAGTGAGAACTAAAGGCTTCCACCGATGTGGAGAATGTGCAGCATGTAAAACATGTAAAATGAAGGATACTAAGACTACAGATGTGAGATTGAATGAGAGGGATGTAAAAATAGATCATTTTATAACCTGTCACACTAAAAATGTAGTATAGGCTATCTAAAATGCAGCTGCGATAAAGTTTATGTAGGGAGGACGACTCATCCGCTTAAGGTGAGGCTAAGAGAACATCTGTATAATATTAAGAGGGGACTTGAGACTCATGCGCTTTCTCAACATTCTAAGAATATTCACTCAAGTTCAGTAGATCACATTAAGGGTTTTTGGGGTATCCAGAAAATAGAGGATAATTGGAGGGATACTGATGTTTTGACAACTTTATCCAGAGCTGAAATGAAATGCATTTATGAGATTGATACTTTCTTTCCGAAAGGATTAAATGCCAATTTAGAATTAAAATGGTTTATATAGAACTTTAATAAAAGAGAAATGTGTCTGATAAGTGTAAATAAGTGTATATGGTTTCCAGACGAATGCAATCTCAACATATTGTACAATGTACTGATTGTTCTTCTCTTTTCCTTTCTATGGCTTTCCTGACAAGTCTCCCTTTGGAGTAACTTTAAGCATTCTTTGGAACATGATCTGAACACTTTGTTATTCAAGACCACAACATCGGTAGTCTGGTCAAGATTTACATAATTCAGAGCAAATAATTTGAAGTGCCCGGAAAATGATGTCTTTTCATCCGTAACAGCTGTTTGCAACACTCGATTGTTTAATATTGCACATTGTATATAATATGGATATATTAGAACTAATGTCAGTTTTTGAAAGTATTGAATATGATGTAAAGATTTAGTATTCTTCCCTACACTCTGTCCATTTTTTGTATTGTGGAAAATTGTTAATCTTGAGAGAACCAATGGACTCAACTGCAGAATATTCATTTCATTATCATATCGTTTTTTAAGCAATTGGGTTACTAACGAAGCAGAATTAATATCTGCGTGATTAGAGAGATTTATATTATTAGATTTTGGGGGGTTTTCCCGGACATGCCCCAAAATTTGGGAGTTATAGTGCATGTTTGAGATGGTCCATACAAAATATTATATATGGATCATAATTAATCATTTTTGCTTAAGGTAGTTTTAGCATCATTGCATTTGAAAACCAAAAGTTCATCTATTGTTTCTCTCAGGAATTTGATGTTTAAGATACAAGCAGGAAGGTTTGTTTGTTGTATTAGTTCACATTTGGGAATTATACATAGCCGTTCATTGCGATCCATTCAAGTTTGGATAAGGAATGAATATATCGGCTTTCTTTTAAAATGTGATTACTTTAATTTCATTATCTGAATTATCAGCATGACGATCTATGTATTATTATTATAAGTATTTTAAACCGAATCCCAGTAGATGCAGTTTAGCTACATTTATGTTTTAACATACAACAGTAAAGCGTAATATAGTCAAGCCTCGCTTTGAACTCCGGAAGCAATATCTCAGCTTCACAGGGCAGAGAATAATAAGAAACAGGTGTTGACAATAGAAGGAGCAACATATAAGACGAGTTCCGTGGATTGAAGACATAACCTTGAAAAAGACTCATCACAAGAGTTGAGACGCGTTGGTTTTAAAGGATTTTACAGACGGTAACCGTGGGTCAGACACCATCGAGGAGACATCGATTGGAGATCTTGGGATATAGACTCTGCGATTGTTGACATCTGTCCCCCGGTACGAGTCCAATTTTTATATGTTTGATGTTTTTAAGAGTATTAAAAGGTAATACGCTAGATCACTTCCTTTGTTTTTTCTTTTGAGTGTGGATGATTAAACAGGAGACCAAGGAGACCAATAGAAGAGCAACACTCATCAGATTTCTACATGCATGATTTCATTTGACTTAAAGTAAGCATACATCCAAAAGGGGTGCTGGATATATAAGGAGACACAGGTGATTCACAGTGTGACTATTGTGTGAAATACGGGACTGCATATTTGATGTTTTCACTTTTTGTGTTAGTGGCATAAATTTGTATCAAACATGCTACACCATTAGAAGTTTTCTATTATAGGCCATCTCTGTTTTACGTTCCCGGTAAGATCACCTACAAGCTCCCTATAATGCATAAGAAGTAAGCGCCATAGAGTATGCAATATTTTTATTTGCATACACAGAACATTCAGTTAAGGTTCCCAGCAAGAAATTTGCCCCCAGGTTCATTGCTCCATTTTCCATCTCAGAGATCATCTATCCAGTAGCTTTCAGATTAAGCTTACCATGTTCTCTACGTATTCCAGATGTTTTTCATGTGTCATTGCTGAAACCAGTGGTTATGAACAAGTTTTCCACCCCTCCTAGGCCTCCTCCTCCTGTTATTATTCAGAATCAGGGTGAATATGAAGTAAAACAAATCCTGGATTCCCGTAGAAACAGAGGTGGCGTACAATTCCTAGTAGACTGGAAAGGTTACGGTCCCGAGGAACGCTCCTGGGTAAGAGCAGTCGACCTTCATGCCCCCCGTCTACTCAAACGCTTTCATAAAAAATTTCCCTGTAAACCTGTATAGGTGTTCAGAGCCCACCTTTAAGATAGGGGGTACTGTTACGATACTTACCCTTCCACGTTCCCCCGCCGCTCCGTCAGACCCGGAAGCCGCACTTCCGGGTTCGGCGGTCATGTGACCGCTACCTAGGGCGGTCACGTGATCGTTACCAGGGCGGGGAATTCAAATGGGACACTGCATAAATACATAGCTCTGACACTTGGAAAGTGTCAGAGCAACTTACCAGTTCCTGGCTCCTGATTCATGTGTCCTCCCTTGTTCCTGCTTCCTGTGTGTTGACTCCCAATGTACCGACCCGGCTTGTTCACTCTTCTGGATTCCGTTGTCCTCCGTGTACCGACCTGGCTTGTTGACCTTCCTTTTTGCCTGTGCTCCTGACCCGGATTGCCTCATGCTGCTTCTTCTATACGTTTATCTGCCTTCCTGTGTACCGACCCGGCTAGCTGACCTCGCTTCTGTTCTGGTGACCCATGTACCGACCCGCTTTGATTGACTCTGAGACTGCTTCCTGATTCTGTCTGCATTGCCTGAGGACCGCGACCTGCGACTCCTGGCAGCAAAGCCCATCCCGCCTTGCGGCGGTTCTTGGTGAATACCGGGGAGATCGTTAGACTCCGCAGCTCAGGTAAGCCAGCGTTAATCAAGATAAGTAGTGAATCCAGTAAATCCGTTACAGTTTGCTCTGACCATGGATCCAGCGGCTAAAGATCTACTGGAGCATTTAGTGGGTAGAATGGACAAACAGGAGGCGAACCAAGAGCAACTTTTAAAATTCCTCCAGAGCCTATCTACTCGGCTGGATGTTGTTCAGAACACCTTGGTGGCCACCGGACCTCCTACACCTGTGATTGCGGCTTCGGACCCCCCCTCCGCAGCAGCAGCTTCTTCCTCCCAATTGCGGATGCCTAATTTCGATGGAGACCCTAAACTTTGCAGAGGATTCCTGAACCAATGCTCCATTCACTTTGAACTGTTGCCGGGGAATTTTCCTTCTGAGAAGGCTAAGGTGGCCTATGTGATATCACTGCTCTCTGGTCAAGCCTTAGCGTGGGCATCCCCATTATGGGAGCGGAATGATCCTATCCTGCATAATTTCTCCACCTTTTTGTCCACCTTTAGAAAGATTTTTGACGAGCCCGGAAGGGTCTCCAATGCCGCTGCTGGGTTATTGCGTCTCCGCCAAGGAAACCAGTCTGTGGGTCAGTATGCGGTCCACTTCAGAACTATGGCCTCGGAACTCTGCTGGAACGATGAGGCTCTTGTAGCTACATTCTGTCAGGGTCTTTCGGATAGGATTAAAGATGAGCTGGTGTCTCAGGAACTCCCTGCATCTTTGGATGATCTCATCTCCCTCTGCGTTAAGATTGACTTACGTTTCAAGGAGCGTAGATCTGAGAAGGAACAGTCTCGACGCAGTATTATCCGTCTAGCTCCCAACTTCCAAACACCTGATCTTCCGCCCGAGGAACCGATGCAATTGGGAAGGACCCGCCTATCGGCCGAAGAGAGAGAGAGAAGATTCCGAAACAAGTTATGTTTATATTGTGGAGAGAGCTGGCATCTTCTGAACTCTTGTCCCAAACGTCCGGGAAACGACAGGGCCTAACGTGTTCAGGAACTGTGTCGTTAGACCTCCTTATTTCATCTCCCTGAGTTCCTTATAGCAATGATTGTGTCACTATTCCTATTTCTTTACAGTCTGGACAATATACCTTTTCTCAGTCCGAACTCCTTGACTCCGGAGCGGCTGGGAATTTCATTTTGGCTGCCTTGGTAAAGCAATTCTATATCTCCACGCAAGCTATAGAACAACCTATCTCCCTTTTAGCCATCAATGGGGAAGAATCCCTGAAGGATCTATCTTTTTACGCACCACTCCTCTTCGTCTTCAGATTGGAGTTCTACATCAGGAGAGTATCTCCTTCTTCGTCATCCATAAAACTACCAATCCAGTTATCCTTGGACTTCCGTGGCTCCCTCTCCATTCTCCTAACGTGGATTGGCAGTCCGGCCATATCTTATCCTGGGGACAACATTGCTTTAATCATTGTCTATCGAAGGTAGTTCCCAAGGAGGATCCCAAATGCCACAGGAGGTTACCCTTGGCACTTCTTCCTGAACCCTACCAAACCTTTTCTGATGTCTTTTGTGAACAGGAGGCCACAAAACTCCCTCCACATAGAATTTGGGACTGTAATATAGATCTCATTCCCGGCAAACCAGTACCACGAGGCAGAGTGTATCCACTTTCCGTTCCCGAATCCAAGGCCATGGAGGATTATGTCCAAGACAATCTCAGAAAAGGCTTTATCCGGAAATCCTCTTCTCCTGCTAGGGCAGGCTTTTTCTTCGTAAAGAAGAAGGACGGGGGCCTCCGCCCTTGTATTGACTATCGAGGCCTTAATGCCATCACCGTAAAAAATCGGTACCCTTTACCACTAATCTCAGAATTATGTGATCGGATAAAGGGGGCTACCATCTTTTCTAAATTGGACCACAGAGGAGCCTATAACCTGGTGCGCATTTAGGAGAGGGATGAGTGGGACTGTCAATTTGAATACTTGGTCATGCCTTTTTGGTTATGCAATTCCCTGGCTGTTTTTCAAGGCTTCATGAACGAACTCTTTCAAGACCTATTATACCAATGTGTGGTCATCTACTTGAATGATATCCTCATCTTCTCCCAAGACTTAGTATCACATCGTAAACATGTCTTGGAGGTTCTGTCCCGTATTAGGAAGAATCATCTATATTGTAAATTAGAGAAGTGCATCTTTGAACAAAAGCAAGTTCCCTTCTTAGGTTATATCATCTCTGGCACTGGATTGCAAATGGATCCTACCAACTTAAAAGCCATACTAGATTGGCCTCAACCCTCGGGCCTTAAGTCTACACAACGGTTCCTGGGATTCTCCAATTACTACCGCAAATTCATTAAAGGATAGTCTACTTTGGTGGCACCCATCACTGCCTTAACTCGTAAGTCTGCGAATGCCAAAATATGGTCTGGAGAAGCCACCCAAGCCTTTGCTACCTTAAAATCCTTCTTTTCCTCAGCACCCATCCTCCAGCAACCTGACTGTTCTCGCCCATTCATTCTAGAGGTGGACGCATCCTCCGTAGGTACAGGAACAGTTCTCTCTCAACTAAACGCTACCGGTAAAATACGTCCATGCGGATTCTTTTCCCGTCGCCTTCTACCTGCTGAAAAGAACTACGGTATCGGTGATAAGGAGCTCCTGGCCATCAAATTGGCTCTTTTTGAATGGAGGCATCTTCTAGAGCAGGGGTAGGCAACCTGCGGCTCTCCAGGTGTTGTGAAACTACAAGTCCCAGCATGCTTTGCCAGTAGATAACCAGCAGATAGGTGGCAAGGCATGCTGGGATTTGTAGTTTCACAACACCTGGAGAGCCGCAGGTTGCCTACCCCTGTTCTAGAGGGATCCCAGTTCCCCATCACCATCTATACTGATCACAAGAACTTGCTATATCTACGTACTGCATGCTGCCTAAATCCTCGACAACAAGATGGTCCTTATTTTTCTCCCGATTTGACTTCAACATTTCCTTCCGTTCTGGATCTAAAAATATCAAGGCAGATGCTCTATCTCGCTCATTTGATCCTGCTGACTCGGAACCCTTGGAGGAGAATAAATTTATTCTGGACCCTAGTCGAATATTGGCGGCAACTCATAGCAAAAAAAGCTGTCCTCCAGGCAAGACCTTCATTCCTGCACCTCTTCGCATCAAACAATGGGCTCATCGTTCCCTCTTCTCGGGTCATGCTGGCATTCGCAAGACTTGGGCCCTGTTATCTCGCAACTACTGGTGGTCTTCCATACGGGAAGATGTAAGGAGGTTTGTGTCTTCGTGTTCCATATGTGCCCAACACAAGACCCCCAGGAGGAGGCCTTATGATCATTTACTTCCATTACCAGTTCCTGAATACCCATGGTCACAAATCTCCATGGATTTTATCACGGATCTACCCCCCTCCAAGTCGTGTACTGTGGTACTAGTGGTCACAGACCGCTTTTCCAAAACTGCCCACTTCATTCCACTGAAAGGTCTTCCATCTTCCTCCTCGTTGGCTGATATTTTCATCAAAGAGATATTCCGCCTTCATGGTTGTCCCCATCACAATGTCTCCAAACGAGGATCTCAGTTTATATCCAAATTCTGGAGATCCTTTTGCCATAAATCTGGGATCAAACTTGATTTTTTCTCTGCATATCACCCCCAGTCTACTGGCCTCACAGAGAGAACCAACCAGGAGTTGGAGAAATTCTTAAGAATATTCATTTCTGCCAATCAAGACAACTGGGTGGACCTCCTTCCATGGACTGAGTTCGCCCATAATAACCATTTCCATGAGGCTCTCTCTAATTCTCCTTTTTTCATTCTCTACGGCTGTCATCCTAGATTACCCACCTTTTCCCAAATTATTGCTTCTGAAGTCCCAGCGGTGGATTTATTATTTCGTAACTTTGCGCATATCTGGGAACAAACCAAATCAAGTCTCAGAAAAGCCATCTCTCATTCTAAGGAGGCCTATGATAAAAAGAGAGGAGCCGGCCCTAATTTCTCCATCGGGGATAAAGTTTGGCTATCTACACAGAACATTCGGTTAAAGGTTCCCAGCAAGAAATTTGCCCCCAGGTTCATTGGTCCATTTTCCATCTCAGAGATCATCTATCCAGTAGCTTTCAGATTAAGCTTACCACGTTCTCTACATATCCCAGATGTTTTTCATGTGTCATTGCTGAAACCAGTGGTTACGAACAAGTTTTCCACCCCTCCTAGGGCTCCTCCTTCTGTTATTATTCAGAATCAGGGTGAATATGAAGTAAAGCAAACCCTGGACTCCCGTAGAAACAGAGGTGGCGTACAATTCCTAGTAGCCTGGAAAGGTTACTGTCCCGAGGAACGCTCCTGGGTAAGAGCAGTCGACCTTCATGCCCCCCGTCTACTCAAACGCTTTCATAAAAAATTTCCCTGTAAACCTGTAAAGGTGTTCGGAGCCCACCTTTAAAGTAGGGGGTACTGTTACGATACTTACCCTTCCACGTTCTCCCGCCGCTCCATCGGACTCGGAAGCCGCACTTCCGGGTACGGCGGTCACGTGACCGCTCCCTAGGGCGGTCACGTGATCGCTACCAGGCCGGGGAATTCAAATGGGACACTGCATAAATACATAGCTCTGACACTTGGAGAGTGTCAGAGCAACTTACCAGTTCCTGGCTCCTGATTCATGTGTCCTCCCTTGTTCCTGCTTCCTGTGTGTTGACTCCCAATGTACCGACCCGGCTTGTTCACTCTTCTGGATTCCGTTGTCCTCCGTGTACCGACCTGGCTTGTTGACCTTCCTTATTGCCTGTGCTCCTGACCCGGATTGCCTCTCGCTCCTTCCTCTATACGTTTATCTGCCTTCCTGTGTACTGACCCGGCTAACTGACCTCGCTTCTGTTCTGGTGACCCGTGTACCGACCCGGTTTGATTGACTCCGAGACTGCTTCCTGATTCTGTCTGCATTGCCTGCCTGTGTACCGACCCGGCCTGTCCGACTACTCTCATCGTGCTCCTACTCTGCTGTACTACATCTTGGGGCAAACCTGAGGACCGCTACCTGCGACTCCTGGCAGCAAAGCCCATCCCGCCTTGCGTCGGTTCTTTGTGAATACCGGGGAGTTAGTTAGACTCCGCACCTCAGGTAAGCCAGCGTTAATCAAGATTAGTAGTGAATCCAGTAAATTCGTTACATTGGATTAGACTTATTTATAGTAAGTCTGCTTTTTCTCTATATCATCATTATTGGAATCGGCTCTATTTATCATTATACCAAATGTCGGTATTACAGGCTTCGGTATAATGAATACCACCCCTTTCATCGGTATAAGAGAAGCCCATCAGCTGAACGCAGTTAAAATGATTCGTTTGGGTTTCTGAAGCTTACCCTCGCGGTGCTAATTTTCCTCAGAATGTTGCAGCCAATAGCAGCACAAAGGAGGGGCCACTTTCACCGCTATAGCTTCTAATCCCTTGGAGTGGTCTTGTGTGTTCGAGTTGTGCTACTGCCACCCACCCACCCTGCTGCTGAGGCCAAGTGGGTGGTTTCTATTTTCAGTTGCCTTGAGGTAGGAGAGTAGCTCAGTCAGCAACCAGAGAGCATATGGTGCTTGTTATCTGTTTATTTAAGCCATACTCCTTTCGAAGTCACCAGACTCTTGGACCTCTAGCGAGGAGGGCTTATTGGCCTGCTGAGTGGTCGCATGCCATTGTGAGTGAAGAAAGGTAGTAGACACTCGAGAATTTCTTAGCACTGGCCAATAGATAAGTTATAACCTGGTGATCTTGGTGGTGACTTTTGGTTAGAAAAACTGGATTGTACCTCCACAGATTTGTCAAAATAAAGAGTTTGACCATTGTCATTTACTCTTAACGTTGCCGGATACAACAAGTCAAAGCATTTATTTTGCTCATGGTGTAAGTGGCATTCCTTTTGCTTTAGAAAGACAATGCTTGAGAAGTCTTGGCAGATCAAGACTCTATGATCATTGACAAGCAAATGAGGGATTTACGGTAAGACATAAGGATCTTTTCTTTACCCCTAATATACAGGAATTTTCCTATTACTGGCCTGGGTTTATGGTGTACTCGGGTTCTTTCCGGACCTAGTGTGTGGACTTGTTTAATGTGAGGTAAGTAGGTTTTGTGTCCTTTTACATATCAGAGAGCAGTGTATCTGCTAGGAACAGTATTTACCAAAATCAAATGGTTATTGAGAGAGGCACCATATTCCTAGCACAATATATGATCAAAACCTCCAAATTCTGCATTTTGTTTTTCAAGATCTTAATGAGGATTCCCATGAGAAAGCTGTCCCAAATGGGAACAACATGTACTTACTCCATCAACAGGAAAGGAGAAATCTCTTTGCTCTACCACACACACAATCTTAGCCCCAGACTGAAATGCGCAGGAGACCCACTCACACAGAAGCATTGCCGGATTAACCCGAGGTCTAACTGGGCTATAGCCCAGGGGCCTCGGGCATCCAGGGGGCTCTTCAAAGTCCTCAGCAGCATTATTGATCGGTCCGGGGGCAGGGGCGCCCCCAGCCCAATCAATGCTGCTGAGCACTGTCACTGTAGTCCTCCGTCCCCGGCGCTTAGTAATCTGCTTACTGAGGAGATCTTGCAAGTGAACTCTCGCGAGATCTCCTCAGTAAGGAGCTTACAGCGTGCTGGGTTGGAGGACTACAGTGACAGGTAAGCGCTTGGGGGGGGCCCTCACGGGGTACGGGGGGGGGGCGGCGGGTGGCTCACATTGGGGGCCTCACGGGGGAATGGAGGTGCCCTTAGCCCAGGGGCCTCCATTCCCTTAATCCGGCCCTGCATAGAAGTCATATGTAAGGAGCTCACTCATAGCAGAGACATGGACAATATTTGCCTAGGAATGACAAAATTTTCCATAAGTGCAGTGATTAAAAAAACCTCTTGTATCAAGTTATAAATTAGCTACATTGCATGTATTCAAGTGCTCAACCTATGCTGGAATGGGGTTGATGCAGAGTGAACATAACACCAGTTCACATAGCGTATCTTGCATGCCCAGAAAAGTGGGTGCACGAATGAGCGCCGTTGCAAGTTTGCGTCATTCTGTCACTTTTGCCTCCTTGAATGAGTAGGATGTGGGTGTTCTAATGTCGCCCGAATACTGTCAGGGCATATTTCCGCAAGTGCAAACAGATACAGACAGAGATGCATATGCACCTGAGCAAGCCGTATTATTTATGGATGGTCATGGGCAGGTGCAAATAGCGGATGATGATGGCCCCCAACTAGGGAGGGGCACAAAAATAACTGTGTGCCTCTGTGCTGAAAAACACTAGGGCACGTCCCATACCTCCTCTTAGGCTAACAACCATGGTATTGAACAAGAGTGGGTCCCTTGGAGTGTCCCCTGCCCATTATAGCAAAACTTTAAAAGATGTAAATTACACACAGACACACTGGTAAAATAAAGCTTATTTGTTAATACACTCACTTAAAACCTGTGTTCATGATTTTGTTATAAAATAAAGTATTTCTAAGTTCTTGGTGAGCCAATCAGTACATGATTATGAACAATAGGGACCTGGACTCCCCTTGGCCTCTTGCCATTCGCATTGTAGAGGTTAGTAACAGGTGCACATATTGTGCAGCTACTTCAGCTCTTTATGTGGATTTTTGCTTTTTTTTGTCTTTTTACCCATTTGCCTTCAGTGAATCAAAAAAGAAGATCAATTGCTCAAACTTAGTAAAAATAATGAATGTCATATTCCTCTGTCATAGGCTCTGGCCTGTAGAGGATACATGTGCTGCTTTATTGATTGTGTATACAGTGTGATTATCAAGTGAGGAGCAAATATTTGCCATGGAACTGACAACCACTGGATCCCTCCTGAGCGTTAACATTAGTAATTTGATATGCTATAAATTATATAATATAAACAGTTGACTCGTGTTGGTGGGGTAAGAAACAATCCTCCTCTGATCAGGCTGTAACGCCTGTGGGGAACTGGATAGACGCACACAGATGTCTTATCTTCTAAACGACGATCGCCTACTTTCCACTTCGGATTCCCCCCAGCCGCTCTCTGTCTCAGCACCGTCTTCAGTGGGTAAGAGCAGTCGACCTTCATGCCCCCCGTCTACTCAAACGCTTTCATAAAAAATTTCCCTGTAAACTCCTGGACCGTGCAGGGGAATACACTAAAGGAGACAGATGCATACAAATAATTAACAGTTTGGTATGTTACTTGTCAGTGACCACCTTACCAATGGTCACCAGCTACTTACCTGGGAACAGGCCAATACCGCTCCTACTTGCCTGCTCTGGGTCACTTATGTCCGCTGGAACTCAGCCGCTCCATAGGCCTCCGCCCGTGGCCCAAGCCCCGGTTGTTAAGCCTGCCTTGTCTTGGGGCTCAGGACTTTAGGTGCCCTTTCGGACAGATGAGAGGGGCCTAATATGCCATTCTCAGTAACTTAAATATTTAACTATCAAGGGACCAAATGTCCCCTACACTACCAAGGACTTAGCCTTCTGTTAAACCAAGGCATATCGCCTGCTATCAACTATAAGGGCCTACTGTCCTGCTAACAACCGGGACCTACTGTCCCTCAAACCACAAGGGCCTAATGCCCTTCTAACAAGAACCTAGCATCCTTTTACGAATCAGGGGCTGCTGACCTGCTACTCTATCAGGAGCCGGTGCCCCACTAAATTCAGAGGCCTGTGCCTCTCTACACCTATGGGCCTTGCGCCCAACCTCATCTCTATGGGCCTTGCACCCAGCAAACTATAGGGCCTTGCACCCTAACTATCAGCTTAAGGGTCTTATGCCCTGCACCCAGGGCCTTGTGCGCTATCTAGACTGCTTGAAGAAAACCTCTCTATGCTCTAACTGCACCAAGGTCTTGTGCCCACTACTTGTGTCAGTGGGCTAGTGCCTGAATTGTCCTCGAGCCTTGTGCCTGACCTTATAGAGTCTTTTACACTCACATGCTCCACGCAGGATACTCCACTTGCCCCGTCGTTTATGAGTCTTCCAGGCCTTCCAACCGGCGTCGCCTCTTTTCCTTTTTAGCGCACTGCTCCCCGCTGTCTTCTTGGAGAGGGTGCTCTTGGCCCTTACAAGAGCTCCCCACCGATGATCTGTTGTTTTTCTTGATCTCAGCGCCTTCTGACTTCTGCACCATCTTCTCCGTCATCTTCACGTGGCAGGGTAGCTCCTAGCCCTTACAAGGGCTCCCTGCCACTTCTGCCGCCGTCTCCGGCCTCTTTGCCGCTGGACGTCCAATGATGACCTCTTCCGAACTGACCTGAAAATGGCGGCGCCCGGCGGCTTAAATAGCCACCAGTACGATGACGTCACTCTGTGTTTCCGTGTGCCCTGATTGGCTCGCCGTGGCACCAACAATTCAAATGGCTGGCTCACCACTCCGGCCGCCGACTGACCAGCAGGGGGAGGTGAGCTCTGATTGGCTTACCCACCCTTTGCTGTCGGGACCTGTAGGAGAAGAAGAGAAGTACTAAGCGCTGAAATTCAGGACTGGTGAGTAGTTTTCAGTCTCTTCTCTCTTCGCCCTCTTCATGGGCACTTCCTCGGGGGATAGCTCCTTCACCCTCCTCCTTGGCACGGCAACTGAAGGGCACATCTCCTCATGGCCAAAGCTGAGTTCCACTTGCATACTGTCGCAAGATCAAGGTTAGGGGTGCCATGTCCTGGGGTAAACGTCCGCACTTCCCATGCAGCAGCCAAGTAATAGCACACCAGTTGTCACGCTTCTATGCTTAGAGCTGTAAATGACATTTATGGAGCCCGGAATATGGTGAAAGTATAAATATTTGTTGAGGAGATATGATCTAGAAGGTGCAGAAAGTGGTACAAAACGAATATTGCAGCCACAGAACAATGGATCTCTGGGTGACACTGAAAACAGGTAACAACAAGTTATACAACTGATGCAGGTGAACTGGTGAGTGAAAAGAAACCGCGTACAGAGAGTCAGCAAGCAGCATGTAGCAGGAGAACAGTAGAAACAAACAGGAGGAGAACAAGAGATACAAATGAGTACAGCAATATATCAGAACAGCACCATAAATGACCAGCAAAGGTAACTGGGAGAGAAAACAGGTGCAGATGATTAGCTAGTGCAACAGATTAACCCCTGCTAGTGAAAGAGGCAAGGATAGTAGCAGCAGAGTAGTTTCATCGGCAGGAGTCGCCGATACAAAGCAGCATGCTGATGCAATGCTGAAGGCAGATCCTGACACCAGTTCAGTGCCCCGGTAAAAGTAGCCACATTTAGTTTATTTAATAGCGTAAAATAAACTAAACATGACATAAATCCTACCCTGTCTGGCTTTATCTAACATAATATACAATTATCTCTCTAAGGTGGAAGGACCTAATGTCCCACACACACATAATAACAGAACTTACAGGTAATAATGGCAGTATCTCTCAACAGGCCTCTGAATTGTTCCCCAGGCAGTGAAAGACTGAGGGAACAGCCTCTCACCCTTTTATGTACACCTCACAGGTGTAACTCCTAACTAGCCAGCAACTGGCTAGTAGGTTGGAAGACCCAAAAATGGGCCTAATGAATGGAGCCTGCAATTCTCTCTCCATTCATAAACCCAGGGACCCTTACACCGACTCACTGAAGCTGAATCACTGTTTGGAATCCTTCTTTTCAAATACACACACTCTTCCTGGGGTTTTAAAACACACACAACAGAAACCTTGGGCGTATGTATCTCCCATCAATAACTTCACCAGTGCTACTGTCACATATCCCCCTTTTGTTTCCACCTATGGGGCGGAACACCAGTGGACCTTAAACATTAGCCTGTTGGTTTCCTGGCCTATGCTCTAATGAATTCTTACAATTTTGCAAAGCCAAGAACCACTTAGTTATTCTGCAATTGGTCTCTTTATTTACAGCCATCCATTTCAATGGAGCATGATCAGTAATCAACCTACATTTTCACCCCAAAAGGTAATGCCTTAGTGTTTCCAATGCCCATTTTATTGCTAATGCTTATTTTTCAACAATGGTATAATTTCTCTCATGCATATTCAACTTCCAAAATAAATAAGGATGTTCCTCACCATCTTTACTCTGGGACAACATAGCACCGTTCCCTTCATTTGACATATCTGTCTGCACAACAAAATAATTTTTAAAATCAAGTGTCAATGCCTGAAAAGCCTTTTCTATCTCAGAATTCAACTTAATCATAACTGACTGATTATCCTTGGTAAGGTCAGACAAAGGGACTGCAATATAAAATTGGGTATAAATCTTCTATAATACCTTGTGATTCCAAGGAAAACACACATTTGTTTAGGGGTTTTGGACATTTCTGTATTGCCTCAATTTTACTAAGTTGGGTTCCTAAATAGAATATTAAATGTCAGGGCCCCATAGAAATTACCAAGATTTCCCTTCAGATAATAGTTTTTTTTTCTTTAAACTGTGTGGTCAATTACCCCAGTGGGAGGTAATTAGGTTCAGCAGACATTCCGTCAGGAAGCTCACTTAAGATATATAAATCACAGCCATGTATTATCTTTTATTATGCATTCCACTTCCTAGTTAGAGTAGATTTCCTTTCAATAGGTATTGTCAAAAGATGCTTTCTTTGGTCTGTTTTGCTCCGGATAAGCACCTCTCTCTGACCATGATTTGTACAGAAATCTTCGTATTTCTGCTCAAAAAATGGGAAGAAACAAATTCAAAGGATCTGGTGCATTACCTTTTAAGTAATATATAAAAGCAACTAAAACACACTTACAATTTCTTTACAATTGCTTAAGCATATCAAAAATTTGACAAAAGTCCCCTTTTCTAAGATATTCCCAAAAGCATTTATATCGTATATAAGTAGTAAGTTTGCCTGTCAACAGTACATGATGATACAAGTCCTGGGATCTGTTGTGTTTTTTCTCTCCAGCAAACTGGGTAATACAAGGTACCTGCCTGTGAAAACTTGGGATTCTGTATGTACAAGGGAACACACTGGAAGATGTATGGATGAGATGCCAAAGAGAAGCTGTCCCACCAGAATACACTGATGTGTTTGACACTATAGGCAAAATGCTGATGGTACAGCTGAGTACACAAAGTGTGGGGGGGGGGTCGTAACATGCAACAGATTACACAGAGTTTGTAGGCACTGCCTCTGGTCTGTTTGCAGTAAGGTACATGGATGTGTTGCCACTGCTTGAATAGCGTGTATAATGCTATAAGGTACACGGATGTGTTGACACTGTTAAGGCAGTAAACAAATGGATACAACGGAATATATTGCAGTGACCCTATAGAACAGAGATAGAACATGTGTAGCAGAGTACACACACACAGATGACAATAACTATTAGCGCAACCAACTACACTGGCGCAGAGCCTAAGACCCCCACCAGTCTTCACCAGGGAACACCTGCAAAAGGCTATGGACTTCACACAGTGAGGACCCAGGTTGCGGTTTCTCAGTGAAAGTAGCAGAGTACTTAACTCGTATGAGGACACTGCTGAAAACATAGCATATGGAAATGTGGGTATGGATGTGCTGCTGCTGGGTGTGATAGGGTTTATTGGCACTTTAAAGCGGTGCTTTAAAGCAGCAATAGCCGGCCCCACCGCCTGTATAATGTAATCCAGGCGGTGGGGACAGGCATTGCCGCTTTAAACGATGTGTTACTCCGGGCATTCCAAGTGACGTAATTTGTGAGTGTACATATTTGTTTCTGTCGCATTTTACATGTGGAGGTGATTAAAGCTGTTGGATACAGTGCCTGACGGTTATATAGTAAGTACATATTTTTAGCTTGTCGTTGTAATGCTATTTGGTATTGATTTGTAGTTCTAAACTGTGTTGGATTTTAAAATGCCATTTTAATGACTACCAACGGTGCTGCTGCCTGGGAGACTGGAAACAGGAGTGAAAAAACACGAATAGCTGTTATACTTCCTAGTATAGTCCTGGAGACAGAGTATCGATGTTGGAAACAATTGACACTCCGGATTGTACTGAGCAGCTTCTTATAGTGGCTGGTTGATTGGTGATTCCCCAGTTACAACTAACCACTAACCTTCAGCAGTACTGGAGTTTTGTGGTAATAACTGAGAGAGGTCTTATGCCATCTCTAGCCTGAGGATGAGCCCAGTTGGGTCCTGTTAAAAATTCTAATTAGGAAGGCCAGCCATCAGAGAACTGCTTAGTGTTGGAGGCAGGCCAGTTGTGATGTGTAAGACTGCTGATACTGAAAAACTAACGTGTTTCAACCCACAAGGGGGTCTTTATCAAGGTAAGGGGACTAGATGCATAAGAACTCCTTTATATAGACAGCTAAGTTAAATGGGTGAAAAATTGGAGCTCCATTGCTGACAGGTGTGTGTACTCATTCCAAACCAAACATTCACAAAGAGAAATACACTATTCATTGCACAATATCAGTAACTTGCTAAAAATATTTCTTAGTTATTTTATAATAGCACTTTTGAAATGTTTTTAAGACGTTACACAAACATAAACATTCCAAATCTGTATTCATATGAACACCAACCAATCAGATTTTAGTGATGTCATTCGTACATAGACATTCTCAGTTACATTTTCATACTAATTTCTATTGGTAATGAGTGTTTGTAAATTAAATGGACTTAACATAGAATTTGGTCAGAATTCCCCTAGTCATGGCCAAAAGTTTTGAGAATGGCACAAATATTATTTTTCACGAAGTCAAGCCTCAGTTTCTATGATGGCAATTTGCATATGCTCCAGAATTTCATAGAGTGATCAGATGAATTGCAATTTATTTCAAAGTCCCTCTTTGCCATCACAATGAACTTTATCCCAAAAACAATATTTCCACTGCATGTCAGCCCTGTCACAAAAGGACCCGCTGACATCAGGTCAGTGATTCTCATTAACACAGGTGTGAGTGTTGATGAGCACAAGGCTGGAGACAACTCTGTCATGCAGACTCATTTAGAATAACAGACTGGAAGCTTTAAAAGGAGGGTGGTACTTGAAATCATTGTTCTTCCTCTATTAACCATGGTTTACTGCAAGGAAAAACGTGCAGTCATCATTGCTTTGCACAAAAATGGCTTCACAGGCAATGATATTGCTGCTAGTGAGATTACACCTAAATAAACCATTTATCGGATCATGAAGAACTTCAGGGAGAGAGGTTCAATAGTTGTGAAGAAGGCTTCAGGGTGCCCAAGAATGTCCAGCAAGCGCCAGAACTGTCTCCTAAAGTTGATTCAGCTCTGGGATCAGGGCACCACCAGTGCAGAGCTTGCTTAGGAATGGTAACAAGCAGGTGTGTGTGCGTCTGCACGCACAGTGAAGCGAAGACTTTTGGAGGATGGCCTGGTGTCAAGAAGGCCAGCAAAGAAGCCACTTCTCTCCAGTAAAAACATCAGGGACAGACTGATATTCTGCAAAAGGTACAGGGATTGGACTGCTGAGGCCTTGGGTAAAGTAATTTTCTCTGATGAATCCCCTTTCAGTGTGTTTGGGGCATCTGGAAAAACGCTTGTCCGGAGAAGGAAAGATGAGCGCTACCATTAGTCCTGTGTCATGCCAACAGTAAAGCATCCTGAGACCATTCATGTGTGGGGTTGCTTCTCAGCCAAGGGAGTGGGCTCACTCACAATTTTGTCTAAGAACACAGCCATGAATAAAGAATGGTACCAAAACATCCTCCAAGAGCAACTTCTCCCAACCATCCAAGAACAGTTTGGTGACAAACAATGCCATTTCCAGCATAAGGCAAAGTGATAACTAAGTGGCTCGGGGATCAAAACATCGAAATTTTGGATCCATGGCCAGGAAACTGCAAGGACCTTAATCCCATTGAGAACTTGTTTTCAATTCTCAAGAGGCGGGTGCACAAGCAAAAACCCACAAATTTTGATAAACTCCAAGCATTGATTAGGCAAGAATGGGCGGCCATCAGTCAGTATGTGGCCCAGAAGTTGATTGACAGCATGCCAGGACGAATTGCAGAGGTCTTCAAAAAGAAGTGTAAACACTGCCAATATTGACTCTTTGCATAAACTTAATGTAATTGTTAATAAAAGCCTTTGACACTTGTGAAATGCTGACAAAAAGTTCTAAAAACACTGAAGCATCAAACTTTGTGAAAACCAATACTTGTGTCAAACTTTTGACCATGACTGTAGATTATCTTGTATGTTTTTTTCTTTCTACAATATTAAATTGATTATAATTTGATTATACACCTTTCTTTCTCCGTTTCCCTTCTTACCAGGTAACTTTTTGAGACCTTTTTCCTGTCTACTCTAGGGACCGCTGGACAGCGAGTGGTTTACTTACATGTTTTTATTTCTATACATTATTCAAGTTTTATACATCCCTTATTGGTCCTTTTACTAACAAGTATGGATTATTTAAGACTACATGTGACCTATGTTTATATGTACTCTTCATGGTCAAATGTATTTTTAGTGTTCAATTTCCGCTGATTACTGTATTTTAGGTAGCCTAAACAAGAATTGTTTTATATGTAACCCCTTCCCTTTAGGACTTATACTATGTTGACACTATATTACACTTTTATAAGGTGTATCAAGGGTATTTGTCGATTCAACACATGGCCCATTCAAAGGCAACATCTCACTGCTATACGAACTGTCTATATAAAGAAACTTTATGAATGGTGTTATCATCAGAATAAAGAAGTCTGCAAAATGTGTTGAGATCTGTCTGTTCACAGCGGTGGTACTCATTTTTCCAACAACAGTGTTACCGACAACGACTATATAGGCAAAGTAATTCTGATTAGTAGAAGAGCGACAATGATTAAATGCAGACTTACATGAAAACACACAAGGACATTTCCAACAAGTCTCGATGCAGACTGCTAGAAATTGCGAAGATACAGCATACTGGCATTTGAGTTGTAGGTCATAAAACAGAGCGACTTGGACATTTCTAAATTTAAAGCGGCAATGGCAGGACCTGGCAACTTTACCATTTAAACTAAGGGTTAGGGTAAGGCACTGGCTCCTCCATCCATTCTTATGCACCAATAGCAATTCTTGGTTTATCTTTACATTATTTTTTTATGTCTGATATTGTATGTTCCCTAATTAATGCACTATGATTTATTTATTTAGTTTTTTTGAAGTTTTAATAAATGTTTATAATTATATATTAAGATTTGCATGATTAGACTTATAGACAAAGTTAGGTAGGGTGTGTACTTATGAGTTTACATACAGCGCATCCAGAAAGTAATCACAGCGCTTCACTTTTTCCACATTTTGTTATGTTACAGCCTTATTCCAAAATGGAATAAATTCCTTTTTTCCCTCAAAATTCTACACACAATACCTCATAATGACAATGTGAAAAAAGTTTTTTTGAGATTTTTTTCAAATTTATTAAAAATAAAAAACTAAGAAATCACATAACTATTCACAGCCTTTGCTCAATACTTTGTTGATGCATCTTTGGCAGCAATTACACCCTCAAGTCTTTTTGAATATGATGCCACAAGCTTGGCACACCTACCTTATGGTTTCTGCACTATATATTCATCAAAGATTATGGCATCTGCTATAAGTGCTTCTCTTCAACATCCTACTTCGCCATGGGTTGTAAGGTTAGTGCAAACTACACAGAATGTGACAGCATGGATCACAACACAGTAAAGTAGTGTTAGGCTACATTTGCAGCAAAACTTAACCTTTAACGTTTATGTCAACAATATCAAAATCAGTGACATTATGTACACACTCATCACAATCCTGCAGACCATTATGAGGACTATTACAACCAGTTGTCTCAAATAAGTTATGTGGCTCACAGAACCTGTATTCTTGTAAAAAAAAAAAATGATTGGACTGTCCCTGAATTTGACACATTCCAGCTAGTGGATGCAGACTCGGACATTTAACTCTCATACTTTCAAAGTACTATTAACTTGGAATTCACTTATTAGAGTCATTACTTGCCTAATTCATATAGCGTGCTCTTTTAGAGAAGCCCATGCAAATAACAAGAATTGTATACAAGTATTCACTTGTATGACCATTAGAGCTGTTCACATAGAGGTCATAGAATCTTTGGAAAGAATGATCATTATAGTTTGTGGGATTTTTTTATTCCATCTTCCTACAAGTAGGAACTGCAAGACTCACTCACGAGTCTAAAGTCTCTGCAACTATTAATGCTAGTCCTCTGGCTCAAGTTTCAGTTTATCCAGAGCATCAATTCTTGCTTACTCCTGCTACTATCCTCCGAAAAAATGCATCAATCCATGCTCCTCATGGATAGTTCATTACCAAGCACTTGTTCAAATGCCAATGGAGACAAGTACAATGTCTTGCAAACACTTCTGGGACAGGTGGAGGAAACAGGACACCTCTACCTTACAATGACAGAACAATTGTCAAGTTATCAAACCTAGCTTAAAACCTGCCGATGATGTTCTCGTCGGAGATTGCCAGTCAAAATGCAATGAGTGGCTCCTAAGCCTTGTTATCAAAATATTTTAAGTTAGGGCAGTAAGGTCCACAGAGTCGAGGTAAAGATCTGCAAGTAGGGTAAGATGAAGTTGTGTCTCAGACCAGTATCTGACTTGGTCCTATTACTGTTATCTGAGGATTTAAATGGCTGTATCTGTTGATACCAGTAGGGTAGTTTTGTGCCTTCGGCATTGTTTATTTCTGGTTGCGTGCACTAACCTTGTTCATTGTAATGATCATAAGTGCATTATTGGAGTAAAAACTTCATATTGCAAAACTGGTGTGAATAAAAAGCAATATTATCCATTATGTTATTTGGTATAGCACCCCTGGTAAGATCACAGACTTTTATCTGCTACTACTACACAGACCAGCAGCTTCATCTTGTCTTGTGCTTATCAATGCTTCAGATATATTCTGCATATGTGGTTTGCTTTGAATTGTATGAAGTTTGCCTATTGTATATTGTATACTCTCTTGTCTGTTTGTTTTCTTAGTTTTACCATCTTTATCAAACTACTAAAATAAATTCCCAAGTTTTCAGTTTTCTATATGTAGTTGGCATATTGCAGAGTAGGAATGGCGCACACCCTAGTGTAATACTACACACAGGCTACAGGGTAACATGTAGCAAGGACAGGACATGTGTCATATAATTACTTTTTTCAAACATTTGTGTAATGTACAGTAAAACATAGACTTTACAGCCATGTTGAAATTGGTTAGGCCACTGCTCAATGGACTTTGTTTGCCATGGCAAAATCCTTCATCTTTTCCCTGATTATCATTTATGCAGAACTAAACATAATATATAGATTACAAGCATAAACAAGAAATGAAATGCAAATCAGTGGGAGTCATTTATGAATTAAACAAAATGCAGAGGAGGGTACATAATTTCTTAAGCAAGCCATTCTGCATTCTGAAGTACCTCTGTGCAGACATCGAAATCAAAATCCTGTTTATTATCATTTGGGCCACCAAACTTTTTCTCTCCTGTCTTGTTTTTTTCTACTAAATTGCTGCTCACTGGAACTTATTTATACCCACCCAGCTCTTCTGTAGCCAAAATTTCCGCTAGTCTGTTGACTTGGATGCAGAGAAGTGGGTTAGAACAGCACTTTAGCATAAAGAAGCTGATTGTCCCTACACAAAGACTGACACATTATCCCTGAAACTATTACATATGCGCCTGATACAGTTTGCTGCTTCTCTTTAGCCTGGTACCACAGATCTACATTATGCCATCCTCAAACTGTGCTTTTGTGAATTTGTCATGTAATATTGGATTGATAGTCATTTTGTTGCTGTCAGAAATCTCTGAAGCTGATCCTGAATTTTCAGGTGAGAACTCTGTTTAACTTATAGTATATATGTTATTTTTGCTAAAATGCTGCGTAACTAAAAAAAAAGAGAGTTGTGATCAAGCTGACTTTCCAACAATATTGTTTAAATGCAAACCATGTTAAAACTATAGTGAAGCATTCTTGCAATGTTTTTTTAATAACTGTCATTACTTACTTAAAGGAAAAACAATGTAATGTTTATATGGTTTATTCTTTTGTATAGAAGCAGTATACATGATAAAAGTAGTAAATAGTATTTTGTAGGTAAACACTTCTAATATGTATTTATTATTAGTTCCACTGATACACACAATAAATGTGCTTTTGAGAATGGGCTAAACATACTAAAACCTCACATACATGTTTATAGTGTCAACTGAAAAGACATATGTACATTATATAATAAGAATAAAAGACTAGTATTTCATTTTAATATCACCACAAATTGTTTGTAGTCCTTGACCCAAACATTAATGGTAAATTAGCATAACAAAAGCTTTGTCTGAGCATGCTCTATTATCTGTATTTCTCCCTATTTTTTTCTATAATGTACAAATGTCATAGTATAATATAGATATAGATATATATATATATATATATATATATATATATATATACATATACATATACATATATATATATATATATATATATACTACAGTAAATTATTAAATGGTCTGTGTTATGATAAGAGGAAAGTAGATTTTATCTGATCTGGTGATACCCCAATAACGCAACAATAGCATCACACGGAAATAATACATAGGGCCAGGGCCGAACTGGCCATCTGGCACTTCTGGCAAATGCCAGAAGGGCCGATGGCCGGATGGGCCTGCCCGACTCCTCCTGTCTTTGTGGTGGCTGGTTCCTCCCCGGGAACCAGCCACCACTGTTGCGCGCTCCTCAGCTCCCTCCACCGTTATGCTGTGCTATATGCTGTGAGTTTCCTGTTTTCTTTTTCACTGAAAGGGGGAATTGCAGGGGTGCCGCGATTTTTGGGGGTTGGGGGGGTCGCATGGGGAGCCGCGATTTTCGTGGGGGTGCCGTCACTCAAGAGTGTGAGAGAGCCAAGGGGTAGGGAGTGCTGGGAAAGGGGGTGAGAGAGCCAAAGGGGAAGTGAGAGGGGGTGAAAGAGCCAAAGGGGAAGTGAGAGGGGGTGAGAGAGCCAAAGGGGAAGGGGTGCTGTGAGAGGGATGAGAGAGCCAGGGGGTGCTGGGAGAGGGGATGAGAGAGCCAGGGGGTGCTGGGAGAGGGGGTGAGAGAGCCAGGGGGTGCTGGGAGAGGGGGTGAGAGAGCCAGGGGGTGCTGGGAGAGGGGGTGAGAGAGCCAAAGGGGAAGGGGGTGCTGGGAGAGGGGGTGAGAGAGCCAAAGGGGAAGTGAGAGGGGGTGAAAGAGCCAAAGGGGAAGTGAGAGGGGGTGAGAGAGCCAAAGGGGAAGGGGTGCTGTGAGAGGGGTGAGAGAGCCAGGGGGTGCTGGGAGAGGGGATGAGAGCCAGGGGGTGCTGGGAGAGGGGGTGAGTGAACCAAAGGGGAAGGGGGGTGCTGGGAGAGGGGTTGAGAGAGCCAAAGGGGAAGGGGGTGCTGGGGGAGGGGGTGAGAGAGCCAAAGGGAAGGGGGTGCTGGGAGAGGGGGTGAGAGAGCCAAAGAGGAAGGGGGTGCTGGGAGAGGGGGTGAGAGAGCCAAAGAGGAAGGGGGTGCTGGGAGAGGGGGTGAGAGAGCCAAAGGGGAAGGGGGTGCTAGGAGAGGGGGTGAGAGAGCCAAAGGGGAAGGGGGTGCTGGGAGAGGGGTGAGAGAGCCAAAGAGGAAGGGGGTGCTGGGAGAGGGGATGAGAGAGCCAAAGGGTAAGGGGGTGCTGGGAGAGGGGGTGAGAGAGCCAAAGGGGAAGGGGGTGCTGGGAGAGGGGATGAGAGAGCCAGGGGGAAGGGGGTGCTGGGAGAGGGGGTGAGAGAGCCAGGGTGGTAGGAGGTGCAGGAAGAGGGGTGAGATAGCCGGGTGGGGGGTAGAGGGTGCAGGAAGACATGTGAGTGCCAGGGGGTAGACGGTGCAGGACGATGTGTGAGAGGCCAGGGAGGTAGGGGGTGCAGGAAGAGGGGTGAGAGAGCCAGGGGGATAGAAGGTGCAGGAAGAGGGGTGAGAGAGCCAGGGGGGTAGAGGGTGCAGGAAAAGAGGTGTGAGTGCCAGGGGGTAGACGGTGCAGGAAGACGTGTGAGAGCGCCAGTGGAGAAGGTGGTGCAGGAAGACGTGTGAGAGAGCCGGGGAGTAGGTGGTGCAGGGGGTTAAGTGAGAGGGACAAAGGAGAAGATGGTGCTGGGACATAGGTAAAAGAAAGTGTAAAGGGAGAGACATCTTAAGATTGGGAATGTCAGGTATGCAGCCATCATAAAACACAAGTAGTAATGAAGAATGGAAATGCATAGAGGGGACAAGTGTTAAAAAAAATAAAAAAAATCAAGCCTTCATACTCCATTCACTTATATTTTCCATACCCCCACTTCTAAATTTCTGCTTCGACCACTGCCCTCTGTTCCTGCTCCCGACTTCCTGTGTGAGCTGACAGCTGCTGATCCCTCCTTCCCCAGCGTCCAGTAGGAGAACAGAAAACAGGATGCCATAATCAGGTAAGTTCATATATTTTCTCGTGTGCAATGTGTTTTTAACCATCCTTTCTTGAACTGGGGACACTACAGCATATCCAATAATGTTTAACACTATGTATTGCTCATTATTGCGCTGAAATGTTTGTTGCATATTTATCTGTACAGAGATTTTCAATTAAGAGAAAGAAACATTGCTTGTCATAAATTTTATCTGTGATTGTGTCAATATATCTATTTTTGTTTGAATTGTAAATGATGTATTAAGCTGGACTTGGGACTCACACTCAGTATCTGATATACTGTACCATTTTTTTGTGAATGAGTTTTTGTCTGGGCACTACTAATGATTTGGGGACACTTCTGTATGGCATAATGTTATTTGGGGGCACTATTGTGGTATAATATGATTTGGAGGCACTGTTGTGACATAATATGATTTGTGGGCACTGCTGCATGACCAAATATGAATTGAGGGTAATACTATGTGGCATAATATGACCATGGGGCACTACGATGTGGCATAATATGAACTGGGCACACTACGGTGTGGCATCATATGAACTTCTGCCAAAGGCAAGTCTTTCATTGTTGAATATGATGGGAGCCCAAAGAAGTTGCTTTATCAGGCCCCAAAATTCCTCTTGTCAGCCCTGCCTGTGAGTCAAGGGGTTAGACGTCTCTAGGTAAATAATCTAAATGTTTCCTATCTTATCAAACTGATGGATCACATCAAATTATCTCTCACCCACCTCCTCTATCCCCCTTAATTTATATACTGTGTTATTTAAAATGAATAGAAAAGACGCATATCCAGTTACTGTAGTAAAAAAAAATATTTTTCTCTGACATTTTGCTGTAGATGGAAATACTTTTAATGCGGTCGTGTGGGTTCAAATGATCATTTAATAGTTATGGTTTTTTTTAGATATATGTTAGAGTTTTATTTCATGTGGAATGATTCATGAAAATTATATGTGTGTTAGTATTCTGTTCGTTGTTGCTATTTTGTGGGAGATTTGAAAAAAGCAAAACATTGGTTTCCTACAGTGGCGCCTGCATAATTGGTATATTGCTGTAGTATGGGGTGGCGTGGTGGTGGCAATGTTGTAGTGTGTTTGGGGCTTAGTATTGCTAATAAGTAGGAGAGGGTATTGCTATAATGTGGGGGTTGATGCTGGATGCTGTAATGTGGGGGGTCATGCTGGACACTGTAATGTGGGGGGTCATGCTGTACGCTGTAATGTGGGGGGTCATGCTGGACGCTGTAATGTGGGGGATGATGCTGGATGCTTTAATGTGGGGGTGATGCCGTTTTCTGTAATGTGGGGGTGATGCTGGTTGCTGTAATGTAGGGGGGTAATGCTGGTTGCTGTAATGTGGGTGGATATCGATGTAGTATGAGTGTGTGTGGGGGGTTATTTATTGCTGTAATTTGTGTACTAATAATGTATTGTCATGGTATTTATTGATGTACTTGGGGTGCTAACAATGTAATGTTCAGGGTCTTTAGGAGAAATAAATACCCCCCACACACACACTCATACTACATCATGTTGTACAGCACCAGCAACGTGCACTGTGCCAGCATCAGTGTGCAACAATATAGTGCATGGAGCCCACAACACGTGGGCCTGTGTGCTTTAAATGCCAGGGCTTATTTTTAGTCCCAGTCCGGCCCTGCATAGGGCTTTATTTACTAATGTTCATAGAGCTCCAGTGTTCCTTTTTTGATGACAGTAGCGCTATATGTAAGTTAATGTTTATATGTAGCTCTGATCATAAATGGAGCAGAGGTGACAGGAGATATCGCCTTAGGGAGGAGGGATGAGAACGCCACAGACACCACGTTGGTAATGATTACTAATTACCATGCAGGTGTGCAGGCTCCACCCTAAGTTTTCCTCCATCCCAGCCCCCTAATTACCGCCTTGGAAAGAGGCCACCCAGAGGTAAATATGGATGAAAGAGGGGAACTGTGCCACTGTTTCCTCCATATTTGTTATTATGTATAGCACTTATTGAATCAACGTAGCCCAGGCTAAACCAGTTAATCATAAATGACATTTAAATAAATATGGATATCTGGCCTGATGCATGTTGGCTGTAATTTACACTCCGAAGAGGTGCCCGCAAAAATATAGTATTTACGCTCATATGCTGAATGGCGAGCATCCAGCTCTGCACCTACGGCATGTATGTCAGGTGTACAACAGGCATAACTACACCCACATACACACAGCCAGGTCATAAGCACAAGGGAAGTTAACATTTGCTTTGATAGCAAAAAACACATTTGTTATTAAGCCTAATATAATACTCCTTCTCGCGTATTAATGAAAGGAAAATAAATAAAAATGTTATACATAAACCCACAAAAACCTATAATATAAGCAAGATCAATGAAGAAAGCACCTATCAGTTTCAGAGGTGAATTCACAATTAGGGAATCAGAAACAGCTAGCCGGCTCTGGCAACCGTCATCATCTGTAACAGGTATTTGCACCTGGTTTCTAGCAGATGCAAAAGATACTGCTCCTGACAGGCGTTTCCCTTCTTGCTTGCCTCAGCCGCATATGTGTGAACCAACATTTAGGATCTGCTGCCGAGTGTGGGGTGCGTGACCATGCAAATCTTGCCATTGTGCCTAGAGATGCTCGTTGACCCCTGTGAAGTGGTTTTGGATCTGGATTAGCTTCGTGTTTTGGTTTTGGCAAAACCACCCTTGTGTATTTTGGTGTTGGTTTTGGATCTGTATTTTTTCTGAAAAATTGCTAAAATATGCTAAAATCACATAATTTTGCTCTTTTTTTGATCCTACATTATTATTAACCTCAATAATACTAATTTCCAAGTCATTTTCAGTCAATTTTGACCACCTCACAAGTCACAATATTATTTTCATACACTTTAAATCAAATGCTGCATCGATCTGGCTGGATGTAAGCGACAGAGGAATGACTCAAACACTCGGCAGTTCCTACCACATCTAGGACACATTGGCACACAGCAGTGGCAGAAAAGAAAAGTGGTGCAAGATGGAATTGTCCTTGGATCATGAAACCAGTTATGGTTTCCTCCGCCCAGACACCCATCCCACGATGACCTCTCTATTGTCGTCAACAACACCACCATCTCCTCTGTCACCCAACTTCGCTGCCTGGGTGTCACCCTTGACTCCTCTCTCTCTTTTGCCCCCCACATTTATTCCCTTGCCCTAACCTGTCGCTTCCAACTACGCAACAACGCCCGCATCTGTCCTTTACTCTCTCAGGATGCCACCAAAACTATCATCCACGCACTCATCATCTCCCGCCTTGATTATTGTAACCTCCTCCTCACTGGCCTCCCCCACTCCCGTCTCTCCCCCCCTCCGCTCTATACTCAATGCAGCCGCAATACTCATCTTCCTCTCACGCCGCTCCTCCTCTGCATCCCCTCTCTGCCTTGCCTTACACTGGCTCCCCTTCCCCTACAGAATCCATTTCAAACTCCTCACCACCACTTACAAGGCTCTCTCCAACTCTACTGCCCCTTATATCTCTAACCTCCTCTCCATTCACACTCCTGCCCGTTCCCTGCGCTCGGCCAACCACCGCCGCCTCTCCTCCACCCTTATCACTTCTTTCCACTCCAGAATCCAAGACTTTTCCCGTGCAGCCCCCCTTCTCTGGAAAGACCTCCCTCGTTCCATCCGTCTCTCTCCTACTCTGTGCTCCTTCAAACGTGCACTCAAAACTCACCTCTTCCTCAAAGCCTACCAACCATATACTTAACCCCCATCTCCTCCCTTTGCTCGTCCTCCCTCCTCTCCTCTTGCCTCAACTGGCTCCTCTTGTGCCTGGTCTGTTTACCCTCCCTTAGGATGTAAGCTCGTATGAGCAGGGCCCCCTCCCCTCCTGTCTCCATACCTGTTCTTCCGCTCCGTTTTTACTGCATATGACTACCTGGAGTTTCTGAAGTATTGGTACTTTTTGTTCATTGTTCTGTATGGTTTCACCCTGTATAGTCTACTGTTAGTACTGTGTGCGGCGCTGCGGACACCTTGTGGCGCCTAACAAATAAATGATAATAATAATAATAATAATAATAATAATGGTTTATTTGATCGCTCCACCTGTTTTTTGGATAAGTGAGGTAATTCTACAGCTAATAAATGTCAACGAGCGCTGATTCCCCTGGGATGCGTACTTTAATCAGACACACACCAATCCAGGGTGCCAGACAATGCACTAAAAATAGCCAGTTCATCAGTGAGCTTCGAATCAGCCCCAATTCCCACAAAATTATAATCTAGGTACCTTTCATGTAAAGTGCAGATTACAAACACTTGATAGAGAAAGGCGAAGGCCTCATTCTTTCTTTGCCACTGCGTGTGTAGAATGGCATGTTGGCAATTTTAGTTTTTTCTGCAGTTAACTTTGCCTGGATTACAGCTCTTTTTTTCTTGACCAAGGTAAAAGGTGTATTTTTTACATTTTTGTTTGCCTGACTTAAATACACTATGTACTTTTATACCGCTTTCATACTACCGCCCCGGCAATATCCCGGGTTTTTCAAGCTGGGTTTTTGCCGGGGCTCGGAGCGTCCCAGCTCAGAAACACCATTCATACTGCACCTCGGACCCGGGAATTTCCCGGGTTGACCCCATTCATACTGCACAAGTCTGTGCCCTGGCAATTTGTGGGAGTCATCACCAGAGCAGTTTTCATTGGCTGAAAAATGGTGATGTCATTGAAAGGTGACTGTTTTTTTTTTCTTCCACGGACTCCCACCGATGACATCATCCTCCAGAGACAGGCAGACAGCCAATCAGCTTGCATTCATAGTGCAGGCAACCCAGGTCCGACCCGGGAATTACCCCTCGATAAATCCCGGGTTGAAGACCCAGGTTTTTAGACCCGGGATTTTTGACTTGTACCATTCATACTGCACCAAGACCCGGGTCGTTTGAGCTCGCCCCAGCAAAAACCCGGGATTTTGGTGCAGTATGAATGGGGTATTACATAGACTTTACGAGATGACGTACAGGGATTACTATCATAACTGGTGGCAGCAGCTGCTTGGTGCTCCTGCTCTTCTGTGTACTGCTGTGAATTCATTTTGATAACACCGTACACTTTTTTGTGCAAATTTACAAGAAAAGCCTGCAAGGACTAGTATTTGTACTTCAGCAATGACAATTAGCAATGGAGCTCTTGTCTTTTGGTGTATATAACACCGTACACTTTTTGGTGCAATTTCAGAAGAAAAGCCAGCAAGGACTAGTTTTTGTACTTCAGCATTGACAATTACCTATATAACACTGTAGAATTTTACTGCAGAATTACACCAACCCTAACAGCACTAGTTTTTTATTTTTATGCAATGAGAATTACCAATGCAGCTCTCCTTTTTGTGTGTTACCTATATAACCCAGTAGATTTGGACTGCAGAATTACATCAAACCTGTAAGCACTATTATATGAATTTTTCTGCAATGAGATTTAACACAGGAGCTCTCCTATCTGTGTGTTACCTATATAACACAGTATAATTTTACTGCAGAATTACACCAACCCTGCCAGCAGCAATAGTATTTGTATTTTTCTGCAATGAGATTTAACACTGGAGCTATCGAGCTCTCCTGAATGTCACTGATAACACTGCTACCACCCTCCTCTTTCAATTCTCTAACTTTGCCTGCCCAACTGCTCTACACTCTATGCTACCCCTTCTGTATCCTTCTCTCAAATGGCGCTAGATCGCAGTGGAGAGCGGTATTTATCGATTCCAAAACTCGCGAGACCCCCCTGCTTCTCATTGTTGCATTATACAGCAAGATGGGCCAGAATGACATGATTTGGTGTGAATTGCATCATTACTTATCCATTCACTTCACTAGGAAACTGCTCTACTGTGAGTAAAGGAAAACTACTAGAAATCAACAGCTGGAATAGTTCTGAACTCCCTTGGAACAACTGTACTCCCGCTAGAAAGAGATCTGGTCTCCCTGGACCTAATCTGTATTCTTGCAGCTTTCACATTTTTAACATTGGGCAGATACCCTGACACGAGCAGTTCCCTCTGTAAATTTGGCAGCTCAGTCTAGTAACCTAGAAGTTCTCTCTATAAAATTAATTTTCCTCTTTACAAGGGAATGGCAGCCCTCATTGTATTCAGCCGGTTTTTACTGGCATTACTGTTTCTGACTGTGCTGTTCTCTGCTTTACTGACTCTTCCAGTGGTTGCTGTGCTGAATGGCTTACTGGATTCATCTGCACTGTTTTGCTTTCCACATAAGCTCCTCTCAGTCAAGGAGAAGTCCCAGCAATAGCCGAACTCAAGCGTTATTCTTGGCGCCAAACTCCTCATAACTGGTGGGTTCTGATATTCCAGTCTCTCTGGTCCTTGGGCATGCTGGGATGTGTAGTTTTCAGCAACGAAGGAAACAAATGGATTGTCCCGAGCCAGTGGCTCCCCTTCCCCTGTTTCTATACTCCTTGGACCTGGACTCCCTGAACAGGTGATAGTTTGATTTTGGGATACAGATAGATAAAGATATAGAGAGCTATTATATGGAGAGATAGTAGATATGAAATAGAGATAAACATCTATCTATGTCTAAGCATAGTCACAATAGTTATTCAGTTTTCATCATTGAGGGCATGATTCATCTTCAGATGTAACCTAAATGTATCTTGCATTTGAAAATAACGTATGTAACTTGTACGCACATACGCTCGTATTCAAGTCCAAGTGGTTTTCAAGATAAGTTTTCATTTTAATCTAGGTATAACTATGCTCTGGTTATACGTTACATGCCGTATGTATGCAAAAAAAAAGAGAGAAACAAAGTAAATATCCAGGGTGTAATAAAATTAGAGATGGTCACTTACCCCTGTGTTTTGGTTTTGGATTACCTTCGTGTTTTGGTTTTGCAAAACCGCCATTGCGTGTTTGGTTTTGGTTTTGTTTGGTTTTGTTTTGCTATTTTGTTGGAAAATCAATGTTTTTGGGCCTAAAATAACCCAATTTAGTACTCCAGCTGTTTCATAGATAAGTAATCTAATTGTAGAGGTATTAATTCATCCAAAAAACAGTTTAATTCCTGGTAGGTAGGCCTTCATTTATTCTACACACAAAACAGATGGTCTTCCTCTCCATCTATGCATATTGGCAATGCAGCCATCGTCTTTGGATGTATATTACACCCTACACTTATAGTTAAATATGAAAAGAAATGGAAAAAGACAGTTTGCTTTCTGTCTCTATAGGCCCCCCTCCACTTGTTTAAAAAAACAAAAAATTCAGCCGTTATAGACTGTACAATATTAATTGAAATGGACAAAGCCAGTTTGGTTTCTGGCTTTCTAGGCCCCCCTCCACTTGTCGAAAATACAAAGAAATTCAGCCGTTATAGACTGTACATTATTAAGAGAAATGGACAAAGCCAGTTTGGGGTCACTCAGTCTATGACACCCTACCCTTAAGGATAAATTGCCCAAACAGCAGCCTTTCAAGACGGTATGTGATATGGAAATGCCACAAGTCCCTTTCCTCTTTGGGGGTAGATTGCACCCTAAACTTACATAGAAAGTTTTAAAAAGATGTTATCGTCATCATCTTCAGCTTCATCCTCACCCTCATCAGTGTGTACGTCATCATCACAGACTATCAATTCATCGCCGCTTGAATCAATGTTAAATTGTTCTTGTCTGCCCCCTGCGTCTTCCCTGCTTCTTTTTGGGAAATTTAATTTTTTTACGAGCAGCAGCAGCTTGAGAAAGTGAAGGAGGACACGTCGTCAAGCCGAGGCCCAGTTCAGCGACCAACTTGCTGAGCAATAGCTCCTTGCAAAAGTTCACATCTCGCTCATTTACAAGTAAAGACTCAATGTAGGTCTTAAACCTTGGATCAAGCACAGTGGCCAAAACGTACTGATCCGAGTTCAAGATCTTAATAACTCGAGGATCATTGTGAAGCGAATTTAGTACTTGATCGACAAGGCCAACATACTTTGCTGAAATGCTTGCTTTCAGCTCCTCCTTCATTTTCTCAAGCTGCTTTTCCAATAGTCTAATTAAAGGAATGACTTGGCTCAAACTAGCACTCACCTCACACGTCACAACTTCAAATGGTTTCAGCACCTTGCACAGCACTGAAAGGATTCCCCACTGTGCAAGAGTGAAATACATCCCCCCTCCTTTCTCAATGTCATGGCTTGTGCAATATGCTTGGATGGCTTTGCGCTGTCCCTCCATCCTCTGAAGCATGTACAGGGTGGAATTCCACCTAGTTACCACCTCTTGCTTAAGTTGGTGGCAGGGCAAGTTAAACTGCTCTTGGAGCTGCTGTAATCTCCTACATGCTGTGGCTGAATGCCTGAAATGGCCTGAAATTTTACGGGCCACCGAAAGCTTCTCCTGCACCTCACGGTTATTTTGTAGGAAGATCTGCACCACCAAGTTGATGGTGTGAGCAAAACAGGGAATGTGTTGGAAATCACCCAGCTGTAATGCTCGCACTATATTGTTGGCGTTATCAGAAATGACATACCCTGGGGAGAGTCCAAGTGGTATAAGCCATGCATCAATCACATCTCTCAGTTTGCGTAACAAATTGTCAGCTGTATGCCTGTTAGTGAAGCCGGTGATACAAAGAGTGGCCTGCCTGTGACAAATGTTACGTAGTGGTGTACATGCTGCTGCTGTTCCTGCTGGTGAAGGTGAATGACCAACCCAGTGGGCTGTCACAGTCATATAGTCTTTGGTTTGGCCACTCCCACTTGTCCACATATCTGTGGTTAAGTGGACAGTGGGCAGAATGGCATTTTTCAGCGCAATCTCTACATTTTTACACACTTTTTGGTATAGATGTGGAATTGCTTTACGGGAGAAATGGTGTCCCGATGGAATTCTGTAACGCGGACACAAAACCTCAATTAACTGTGAAAAACCAGCGCAGCCATGGCGTCTGTGATTCGCTTGGCGACTGGGTGACTGCTGTCATATTTGCTTCCCCTCGCAAATGATTGTTTCACAGTTAATTGCTGAAATGTAGGACTGCTCATTTTTTTGACCTGCCTCTGGGCTGACGATTCACCGCCAGCAACAGCAGCAGTAGTGGGACTAACGCTTTCTTCAGAGGAATCAATAATAGTGCAGGAGTCATCCAGCCTTAAGTGGGATGCCGGGCTAACTCCGAGCGCTACTGAGGATATTGATGAGGATGGTGTGGTGGGTGTATTTTGTAGCCATCGGGATGTCGGTGAGCGGAGGGTCTTAGCTGATGATGGAGTGCTTGTAATTTTTTGGCAAGAACTTTCAGCTTTTCCCAACACTTTGCCATGAACTCTCGTTACATGGCGTAACATAGACGAGGTTCCAAGATGGTTAAGGTCCTTCCCTCGACTGACTGTGGCTTGACAAACACTACAAATGGCTATACAATTGTTGTCTGGATTTGGGTAGAAATAATTCCACACATAAGAAGTGGATTTTTTTGTTTTATGCCCAGGCATGACAATGGCCTTTTTCTTGTAACGTGCCAGAACTGCTGCCACTTGTGCAGGACTTACACAAACAACCTCATCCTCATCAACATTCTCATTAGCGCCCTCATCGCCTACACAAATCTCCCCCTCATCCTCTTCTAATTCCAAAGTGGCATCCTCAATTTGTGTATCACCGGCTACACTCGGGCTATTAAGGCACACATCAGCAGAATGCTCACGATTAGACATCCCACTGTTGGATGGACTCTCCACAGAGATTGGTGTCATTTCTGAATCAGATCAAACATTATCCTCTAATGCCTTACTGGTATCTTGCAGCTCGGCTTTGACGCGTAACAGTAGTTGTGCACCAATTGTAGGCTCTGTAACTTTTTGGGATCTGCCACTAATAGCCAAAGGTGAAGGCCTCATTCTCTCTTTGCCACTGCGTATGTAGAATGGCATGTTGGCAAAAAAAAAAATTATTGGCAGTTAACTTTTGCTCAGTAACACTTCTTTTTCGCTTCAACACAGTAAATTTTTTTTTTGTTTTTTGGACTGATTTCGAAAAACTCTGTAGTTTGACATTGCCTTGCCCAGATGACATACTGGGAACGGAACACTAACATCAGGACTGGTGACAGAACCTGGTTGCTCATTCTGCTCATATGTGGACTGCTTTGAATCAATTCTCAGCCCAAAGCACTTGTAGTGCTAAAAAATATTTGGTAAGATACTGCTGACAGATAGTAATTTTGACAGCCAAAAATATTTATGCACAATTAGGGGGGACACCCCAAAAGCACTGGAGAGTGCTAAAAATTAGTTGGTAGATACTGCTGACAGATAGTAATTTTGACAGCCAGAAATATTTATGCACAATTAGGGGGGACACCCCAAAAGCACTTGCAGTGCTAAAAAATATTTGGTAAGATACTGCTGACAGATAGTAATTTTGAAAGACAGAAATATTTATGCACAATTAGGGGGTACACCCCAAAAGCACTGGGGAGTGCTAAAAATTAGTTGGTAGATACTGCTGACAGATAGTAATTTTGACAGCCAGAAATATTTATGCACAATTAGGGGGGACACCCCAAAAGCACTGGGGAGTGCTAAAAATGAGTTGGTAGATACTGCTGACAGATAGTAATTTTGACAGCCAGAAATATTTATGCATAAATAGGGGGGACACCCCAAAAGCACTGGGGAGTGCTAAAAATTAGTTGGTAGATACTGCTGACAGATAGTAATTTTGACAGCCAGAAATATTTATGCACAATTAGGGGGGACACCCCAAAAGCACTGGGGAGTGCTAAAATTAGTTGGTAGATACTGCTGACAGATAGTAATTTTGACAGACAGAAATATTTATGCACAATTAGGGGGGACACCCCAAAAGCACTGGGGAGTGCTAAAAATTAGTTGGTAAATACTGCTGGCAGATAGTAATTTTGACAGCCAGAAATATTTATGCACAATTAGGGGGGACACCCCAAAAGCACTGGGGAGTGCTAAAAATTAGTTGGTAGATACTGCTGACAGATAGTAATTTTTACAGCCAGAAATATTTATGCACAATTAAGGGGGACACCCCAAAAGCACTGGGGAGTGCTAAAAATTAGTTGGTAGATACTGCTGACAGATAGTAATTTTGACAGCCAGAAATATTTATCCACAATTAGTGGGGACACCCCAAAAGCACTGGGGAGTGCTAAAAATTAGTTGGTAAATACTGCTGGCAGATAGAAATTTTGACAGACAGAAATATTTATGCACAATTAGGGGGGGCACCCCAAAAGCACTGGGGAGTGCTAAAAATTAGTTGGTAGATACTGCTGACAGATAGTAATTTTGACAGCCAGAAATATTTATGCACAATTAGGGGGGACACCCCAAAAGCACTTGCAGTGCTAAAAAATATTTGGTAAGATACTGCTGACAGATAGTAATTTTGACAGACAGAAATATTTATGCACAATTAGGGGGTACACCCCAAAAGCATTGGGGAGTGTTAAAAATGAGTTGGTAGATACTGCTGACAGATAGTAATTTTGACAGCCAGAAATATTTATGCACAAATAGGGGGGACACCCCAAAAGCAATGGGGAGTGCTAAAAATTAGTTGGTAGATACTGCTGACAGATAGTAATTTTGACAGCCAGAAATATTAATGCACAATTAGGGGGGACACCCCAAAAGCACTGGGGAGTGCTAAAAATTAGTTGGTAGATACTGCTGACAGATAGTAATTTTGACAGCCAGAAATATTTATCCACAATTAGTGGGGACACCCCAAAAGCACTGGGGAGTGCTAAAAATTAGTTGGTAAATACTGCTGGCAGATAGAAATTTTGACAGACAGAAATATTTATGCACAATTAGGGGGGACACCCCAAAAGCACTGCGGAGTGCTAAAAATTAGTTGGTTGATACTGCTGACAGATAGTAATTTTGACAGACAGAAATATTTATGCACAATTAGGGGGGATACCCCAAAAGCACTTGTAGTGCTAAAAAATATTTGGTAAGATACTGCTGACAGATAGTAATTTTGACAGCCAGAAATATTTATGCACAATTAGGGGGACACCCCAAAAGCACTGGGGAGTGCTAAAAATTAGTTGGTAGATACTGCTGACAGATAGTAATTTTGACAGCCAGAAATATTTATGCACAATTAGGGGGGACACCCCAAAAGCACTGGGGAGTGCTAAAAATGAGTTGGTAGATACTGCTGACAGATAGTAATTTTGACAGCCAGAAATATTTATGCACAATTAGGGGGGACACCCCAAAAGCACTGGGGAGTGCTAAAAATGAGTTGGTAGATACTGCTGACAGATAGTAATTTTGACAGCCAGAAATATTTATGCACAATTAGGGGGGGAACCCCAAAAGCACTGGGGAGTGCTAAAAATTAGTTGGTAGATACTGCTGACAGTAATTTTGACAGCCAGAAATATTTATGCACAATTAGGGGGGACACCCCTAAAGCACTTGTAGTGCTAAAAAATATTTGGTAAGATACTGCTGACAGATAGTAATTTTGACAGACAGAAATATTTATGCACAATTAGGGGGACACCCCAAAAGCACTGGGGAGTGCTAAAAATTAGTTGGTAAATACTGCTGACAGATAGTAATTTTGACAGCCAGAAATATTTATGCACAATTAGGGGGGACACCCCAAAAGCACTGGGGAGTGCTAAAAATGAGTTGGTAGATACTGCTGACAGATAGTAATTTTGACAGCCAGAAATATTTATGCACAATTAGGGGGGAACCCCAAAAGCACTGGGGAGTGCTAAAAATTAGTTGGTAGATACTGCTGACAGTAATTTTGACAGCCAGAAATATTTATGCACAATTAGGGGGGACACCCCTAAAGCACTTGTAGTGCTAAAAAATATTTGGTAAGATACTGCTGACAGATAGTAATTTTGACAGACAGAAATATTTATGCACAATTAGGGGGACACCCCAAAAGCACTGGGGAGTGCTAAAAATTAGTTGGTAAATACTGCTGACAGATAGTAATTTTGACAGCCAGAAATATTTATGCACAATTAGGGGGGACACCCCAAAAGCACTGGGGAGTGCTAAAAATGAGTTGGTAGATACTGCTGACAGATAGTAATTTTGACAGCCAGAAATATTTATGCACAAATAGGGGGGACACCCCAAAAGCACTGGGGAGTGCTAAAAATTAGTTGGTAGATACTGCTGACAGATAGTAATTTTGACAGCCAGAAAAATTTATGCACAATTAGGGGGGACACCCCAAAAGCACTGGGGAGTGCTAAAATTAGTTGGTAGATACTGCTGACAGATAGTAATTTTGACAGCCAGAAATATTTATGGACAATTATGGTGGACACCCCAAAAGCACTGGGAAGTGCTAAAAATTAGTTGGTAAATACTGCTGGCAGATAGTAATTTTGACAGACAGAAATATTTATGCACAATTAGGGGGGACACCCCAAAAGCACTGGGGAGTGCTAAAAATTAGTTGGTAAATACTGCTGGCAGATAGTAATTTTGACAAACAGAAATATTTATGTAAAATTAGGGGGGACACCCCAAAAGCACTGGGGAGTGCTAAAAATTAGTTGGTAGATACTGCTGACAGATAGTAATTTTGACAGCCAGAAATATTTATCCACAATTAGTGGGGACACCCCAAAAGCACTGGGGAGTGCTAAAAATTAGTTGGTAAATACTGCTGGCAGATAGAAATTTTGACAGACAGAAATATTTATGCACAATTAGGGGGGACACCCCAAAAGCACTGCGGAGTGCTAAAAAATATTTGGTAAGATACTGCTGACAGATAGTAATTTTGACAAACAGAAATATTTATGCAAAATTAGGGGGGACACAACAAAAGCACTGGGGAGTGCTAAAAATTAGTTGGTAAATACTGCTGACAGATAGTAATTGTGACAGCCAGAAATATTTATGCACAATTAGGGGGGACACCCCAAAAGCACTTGTAGTGCTAAAAAATATTTGGTAAGATACTGCTGACAGATAGTAATTTTGACAGACAGAAATATTTATGCACAATTAGGGGGACACCCCAAAAGCACTGGGGAGTGCTAAAAATTAGTTGGTAAATACTGCTGACAGATAGTAATTTTGACAGCCAGAAATATTTATGCACAATTAGGGGGGACACCCCAAAAGCACTGGGGAGTGCTAAAAATGAGTTGGTAGATACTGCTGACAGATAGTAATTTTGACAGCCAGAAATATTTATGCACAAATAGGGGGGACACCCCAAAAGCACTGGGGAGTGCTAAAAATTAGTTGGTAGATACTGCTGACAGATAGTAATTTTGACAGCCAGAAATATTTATGCACAATTAGGGGGGACACCCCAAAAGCACTGGGGAGTGCTAAAATTAGTTGGTAGATACTGCTGACAGATAGTAATTTTGACAGCCAGAAATATTTATGGACAATTATGGTGGACACCCCAAAAGCACTGGGAAGTGCTAAAAATTAGTTGGTAAATACTGCTGGCAGATAGTAATTTTGACAGACAGAAATATTTATGCACAATTAGGGGGGACACCCCAAAAGCACTGGGGAGTGCTAAAAATTAGTTGGTAAATACTGCTGGCAGATAGTAATTTTGACAAACAGAAATATTTATGTAAAATTAGGGGGGACACCCCAAAAGCACTGGGGAGTGCTAAAAATTAGTTGGTAGATACTGCTGACAGATAGTAATTTTGACAGCCAGAAATATTTATCCACAATTAGTGGGGACACCCCAAAAGCACTGGGGAGTGCTAAAAATTAGTTGGTAAATACTGCTGGCAGATAGAAATTTTGACAGACAGAAATATTTATGCACAATTAGGGGGGACACCCCAAAAGCACTGCGGAGTGCTAAAAAATATTTGGTAAGATACTGCTGACAGATAGTAATTTTGACAAACAGAAATATTTATGCAAAATTAGGGGGGACACAACAAAAGCACTGGGGAGTGCTAAAAATTAGTTGGTAAATACTGCTGACAGATAGTAATTGTGACAGCCAGAAATATTTATGCACAATTAGGGGGGACACCCCAAAAGCACTTGTAGTGCTAAAAAATATTTGGTAAGATACTGCTGACAGATAGTAATTTTGACAGACAGAAATATTTATGCACAATTAGGGGGACACCCCAAAAGCACTGGGGAGTGCTAAAAATTAGTTGGTAAATACTGCTGACAGATAGTAATTTTGACAGCCAGAAATATTTATGCACAATTAGGGGGGACACCCCAAAAGCACTGGGGAGTGCTAAAAATGAGTTGGTAGATACTGCTGACAGATAGTAATTTTGACAGCCAGAAATATTTATGCACAAATAGGGGGGACACCCCAAAAGCACTGGGGAGTGCTAAAAATTAGTTGGTAGATACTGCTGACAGATAGTAATTTTGACAGCCAGAAATATTTATGCACAATTAGGGGGGACACCCCAAAAGCACTGGGGAGTGCTAAAATTAGTTGGTAGATACTGCTGACAGATAGTAATTTTGACAGCCAGAAATATTTATGGACAATTATGGTGGACACCCCAAAAGCACTGGGAAGTGCTAAAAATTAGTTGGTAAATACTGCTGGCAGATAGAAATTTTGACAGACAGAAATATTTATGCACAATTAGGGGGGACACCCCAAAAGCACTGGGGAGTGCTAAAAATTAGTTGGTAAATACTGCTGGCAGATAGTAATTTTGACAGCCAGAAATATTTATCCACAATTAGTGGGGACACCCCAAAAGCACTGGGGAGTGCTAAAAATTAGTTGGTAAATACTGCTGGCAGATAGAAATTTTGACAGACAGAAATATTTATGCACAATTAGGGGGGACACCCCAAAAGCACTGCGGAGTGCTAAAAATTAGTTGGTTGATACTGCTGACAGATAGTAATTTTGACAGACAGAAATATTTATGCACAATTAGGGGGGACACCCCAAAAGCACTTGTAGTGCTAAAAAATATTTGGTAAGATACTGCTGACAGATAGTAATTTTGACAAACAGAAATATTTATGCAAAATTAGGGGGGACACCCCAAAAGCACTGGGGAGTGCTAAAAATTAGTTGGTAGATACTGCTGACAGATAGTAATTTTGACAGCCAGAAATATTTATGCACAATTAGGGGGGACACCCCAAAAGCACTGCGGAGTGCTAAAAATTAGTTGGTTCATACTGCAGACAGATAGTAATTTTGACAGACAGAAATATTTATGCACAATTAGGGGGGACACCCCAAAAGCACTTGTAGTGCTAAAAAATATTTGGTAAATACTGCTGGCAGATAGCAATTTTGACAAACAGAAATATTTATGCAAAATTAGGGGGGACACCCCAAAAGCACTGGGGAGTGCTAAAAATTAGTTGGTAGATACTGCTGACAGATAGTAATTTTGACAGCCAGAAATATTTATGCACAATTAGGGGGGACACCCCAAAAGCACTGGGGAGTGCTAAAAATTAGTTGGTAAATACTGCTGACAGATAGTAATTTTGACAAACAGAAATATTTATGCACAATTAGTGGGGACACCCCAAAAGCACTGGGGAGTGCTAAAAATTAGTTGGTAAATACTGCTGGCAGATAGAAATTTTGACAGACAGAAATTTTGACAGACAGAAATATTTATGCACAATTAGGGGTGACACCCCAAAAGCACTTGTAGTGCTAAAAAATATTTGGTAAGATACTGCTGACAGATAGTAATTTTGACAGACAGAAATATTTATGCACAATTAGGCGGACACCCCAAAAGCACTGGGGAGTGCTAAAAATTAGTTGGTAAATACTGCTGACAGATAGTAATTTTGACAGCCAGAAATATTTATGCACAATTAGGGGGGACACCCCAAAAGCACTTGTAGTGCTAAAAAATATTTGGTAAGATACTGCTGACAGATAGTAATTTTGACAGACAGAAATATTTATGCACAATTAGGGGGGACACCCCAAAAGCACTGGGGAGTGCTAAAAATTAGTTGGTAGATACTGCTGACAGATAGTAATTTTGACAGCCAGAAATATTTATCCACAATTAGTGAGGACACCCCAAAAGCACTGGGGAGTGCTAAAAATTAGTTGGTAAATACTGCTGGCAGATAGAAATTTTGACAGACAGAAATATTTATGCACAATTAGGGGGGACACCCCAAAAGCACTGCGGAGTGCTAAAAATTAGTTGGTTGATACTGCTGACAGATAGTAATTTTGACAGACAGAAATATTTATGCACAATTAGGGGGGACACCCCAAAAGCACTTGTAGTGCTAAAAAATATTTCGTAAGATACTGCTGACAGATAGTAATTTTGACAGACAGAAATATTTATGTACAATTAGGGGGACACCCCAAAAGCACTGGGGAGTGCTAAAAATTAGTTGGTAAATACTACTGACAGATAGTAATTTTGACAGCCAGAAATATTTATGCACAATTAGGGGGGACACCCCAAAAGCACTTGTAGTGCTATAAAATATTTGGTAAGATACTGCTGACAGATAGTAATTTTGACAGATAGATATATTTATGCACAATTAGGGGGGACACCCCAAAAGCACTGGGGAGTGCTAAAAATTAGTTGGTAGACACTGCTGACAGATAGTAATTTTGACAGCCAGAAATATTTATGCACAATTAGGGGGGACACCCCAAAAGCACTGGGGAGTGCTAAAAATGAGTTGGTAGATACTGCTGACAGATAGTAATTTTGACAGGCAGAAATATTTATGCACAATTAGGGGGGGCACCCCAAAAGCACTGGGGAGTGCTAAAAATTAGTTGGTAGATACTGCTGACAGTAATTTTGACAGCCAGAAATATTTATGCACAATTAGGGGGGACACCCCTAAAGCACTTGTAGTGCTAAAAAATATTTGGTAAGATACTGCTGACAGATAGTAATTTTGACAGACAGAAATATTTATGCACAATTAGGGGGGACACCCCAAAAGCACTTGTAGTGCTAAAAAATATTTCGTAAGATACTGCTGACAGATAGTAATTTTGACAGACAGAAATATTTATGCACAATTAGGGGGACACCCCAAAAGCACTGGGGAGTGCTAAAAATTAGTTGGTAAATACTGCTGACAGATAGTAATTTTGACAGCCAGAAATATTTATGCACAATTAGGGGGGACACCCCAAAAGCACTTGTAGTGCTATAAAATATTTGGTAAGATACTGCTGACAGATAGTAATTTTGACAGATAGATATGTTTATGCACAATTAGGGGGGACACCCCAAAAGCACTGGGGAGTGCTAAAAATTAGTTGGTAGACACTGCTGACAGATAGTAATTTTGACAGCCAGAAATATTTATGCACAATTAGGGGGGGCACCCCAAAAGCACTGGGGAGTGCTAAAAATTAGTTGGTAGATACTGCTGACAGATAGTAATTTTGACAGCCAGAAATATTTATGCACAATTAGGGGGGGCACCCCAAAAGCACTGGGGAGTGCTAAAAATTAGTTGGTAGATACTGCTGACAGTAATTTTGACAGCCAGAAATATTTATGCACAATTAGGGGGGACACCCCTAAAGCACTTGTAGTGCTAAAAAATATTTGGTAAGATACTGCTGACAGATAGTAATTTTGACAGCCAGAAATATTTATGCACAATTAGGGGGGACACCCCAAAAGCACTTGCAGTGCTAAAAAATATTTGGTAAGATACTGCTGACAGATAGTAATTTTGACAGCCAGAAATATTTATGCACAATTAGGGGGGACACCCCAAAAGCACTGGGGAGTGCTAAAAATGAGTTGGTAGATACTGCTGACAGATAGTAATTTTGACAGCCAGAAATATTTATGCACAAATAGGGGGGACACCCCAAAAGCACTGGGGAGTGCTAAAAATTAGTTGGTAGATACTGCTGACAGATAGTAATTTTGACAGCCAGAAATATTTATGGACAATTATGGTGGACACCCCAAAAGCACTGGGAAGTGCTAAAAATTAGTTGGTAAATACTGCTGGCAGATAGTAATTTTGACAGACAGAAATATTTATGCACAATTAGGGGGGACACCCCAAAAGCACTGGGGAGTGCTAAAAATTAGTTGGTAAATACTGCTGGCAGATAGTAATTTTGACAAACAGAAATATTTATGTAAAATTAGGGGGGACACCCCAAAAGCACTGGGGAGTGCTAAAAATTAGTTGGTAGATACTGCTGACAGATAGTAATTTTGACAGCCAGAAATATTTATCCACAATTAGTGGGGACACCCCAAAAGCACTGGGGAGTGCTAAAAATTAGTTGGTAAATACTGCTGGCAGATAGAAATTTTGACAGACAGAAATATTTATGCACAATTAGGGGGGACACCCCAAAAGCACTGCGGAGTGCTAAAAATTAGTTGGTTGATACTGCTGACAGATAGTAATTTTGACAGACAGAAATATTTATGCACAATTAGGGGGGACACCCCAAAAGCACTGGGGAGTGCTAAAAATTAGTTGGTAGATACTGCTGACAGATAGTAATTTTGACAGACAGAAATATTTATGCACAATTAGGGGGACACCCCAAAAGCACTGGGGAGTGCTAAAAATTAGTTGGTAAATACTGCTGACAGATAGTAATTTTGACAGCCAGAAATATTTATGCACAATTAGGGGGGACACCCCAAAAGCACTTGTAGTGCTATAAAATATTTGGTAAGATACTGCTGACAGATAGTAATTTTGACAGATAGATATATTTATGCACAATTAGGGGGGACACCCCAAAAGCACTGGGGAGTGCTAAAAATTAGTTGGTAGACACTGCTGACAGATAGTAATTTTGACAGCCAGAAATATTTATGCACAATTAGGGGGGACACCCCAAAAGCACTGGGGAGTGCTAAAAATGAGTTGGTAGATACTGCTGACAGATAGTAATTTTGACAGGCAGAAATATTTATGCACAATTAGGGGGGGCACCCCAAAAGCACTGGGGAGTGCTAAAAATTAGTTGGTAGATACTGCTGACAGTAATTTTGACAGCCAGAAATATTTATGCACAATTAGGGGGGACACCCCTAAAGCACTTGTAGTGCTAAAAAATATTTGGTAAGATACTGCTGACAGATAGTAATTTTGACAGACAGAAATATTTATGCACAATTAGGGGGGACACCCCAAAAGCACTTGTAGTGCTAAAAAATATTTCGTAAGATACTGCTGACAGATAGTAATTTTGACAGACAGAAATATTTATGCACAATTAGGGGGACACCCCAAAAGCACTGGGGAGTGCTAAAAATTAGTTGGTAAATACTGCTGACAGATAGTAATTTTGACAGCCAGAAATATTTATGCACAATTAGGGGGGACACCCCAAAAGCACTTGTAGTGCTATAAAATATTTGGTAAGATACTGCTGACAGATAGTAATTTTGACAGATAGATATGTTTATGCACAATTAGGGGGGACACCCCAAAAGCACTGGGGAGTGCTAAAAATTAGTTGGTAGACACTGCTGACAGATAGTAATTTTGACAGCCAGAAATATTTATGCACAATTAGGGGGGACACCCCAAAAGCACTGGGGAGTGCTAAAAATGAGTTGGTAGATACTGCTGACAGATAGTAATTTTGACAGCCAGAAATATTTATGCACAATTAGGGGGGGCACCCCAAAAGCACTGGGGAGTGCTAAAAATTAGTTGGTAGATACTGCTGACAGTAATTTTGACAGCCAGAAATATTTATGCACAATTAGGGGGGACACCCCTAAAGCACTTGTAGTGCTAAAAAATATTTGGTAAGATACTGCTGACAGATAGTAATTTTGACAGCCAGAAATATTTATGCACAATTAGGGGGGACACCCCAAAAGCACTTGCAGTGCTAAAAAATATTTGGTAAGATACTGCTGACAGATAGTAATTTTGACAGCCAGAAATATTTATGCACAATTAGGGGGGACACCCCAAAAGCACTGGGGAGTGCTAAAAATGAGTTGGTAGATACTGCTGACAGATAGTAATTTTGACAGCCAGAAATATTTATGCACAATTAGGGGGGACACCCCAAAAGCACTGGGGAGTGCTAAAATTAGTTGGTAGATACTGCTGACAGATAGTAATTTTGACAGCCAGAAATATTTATGGACAATTATGGTGGACACCCCAAAAGCACTGGGAAGTGCTAAAAATTAGTTGGTAAATACTGCTGGCAGATAGTAATTTTGACAGACAGAAATATTTATGCACAATTAGGGGGGACACCCCAAAAGCACTGGGGAGTGCTAAAAATTAGTTGGTAAATACTGCTGGCAGATAGTAATTTTGACAAACAGAAATATTTATGTAAAATTAGGGGGGACACCCCAAAAGCACTGGGGAGTGCTAAAAATTAGTTGGTAGATACTGCTGACAGATAGTAATTTTGACAGCCAGAAATATTTATCCACAATTAGTGGGGACACCCCAAAAGCACTGGGGAGTGCTAAAAATTAGTTGGTAAATACTGCTGGCAGATAGAAATTTTGACAGACAGAAATATTTATGCACAATTAGGGGGGACACCCCAAAAGCACTGCGGAGTGCTAAAAAATATTTGGTAAGATACTGCTGACAGATAGTAATTTTGACAAACAGAAATATTTATGCAAAATTAGGGGGGACACAACAAAAGCACTGGGGAGTGCTAAAAATTAGTTGGTAAATACTGCTGACAGATAGTAATTGTGACAGCCAGAAATATTTATGCACAATTAGGGGGGACACCCCAAAAGCACTTGTAGTGCTAAAAAATATTTGGTAAGATACTGCTGACAGATAGTAATTTTGACAGACAGAAATATTTATGCACAATTAGGGGGGGCACCCCAAAAGCACTGGGGAGTGCTAAAAATTAGATGGTAGATACTGCTGACAGATAGTAATTTTGACAGCCAGAAATATTTATGCACAATTAGGGGGGACACCCCAAAAGCACTGGGGAGTGCTAAAAATGAGTTGGTAGATACTGCTGACAGATAGTAATTTTGATAGCCAGAAATATTTATGCACAATTAGGGGGGGAACCCCAAAAGCACTGGGGAGTGCTAAAAATTAGTTGGTAGATACTGCTGACAGTAATTTTGACAGCCAGAAATATTTATGCACAATTAGGGGGGACACCCCTAAAGCAATTGTAGTGCTAAAAAATATTTGGTAAGATACTGCTGACAGATAGTAATTTTGACAGACAGAAATATTTATGCACAATTAGGGGGACACCCCAAAAGCACTGGGGAGTGCTAAAAATTAGTTGGTAAATACTGCTGACAGATAGTAATTTTGACAGCCAGAAATATTTATGCACAATTAGGGGGGACACCCCAAAAGCACTGGGGAGTGCTAAAAATGAGTTGGTAGATACTGCTGACAGATAGTAATTTTGACAGCCAGAAATATTTATGCACAAATAGGGGGGACACCCCAAAAGCACTGGGGAGTGCTAAAAATTAGTTGGTAGATACTGCTGACAGATAGTAATTTTGACAGCCAGAAATATTTATGCACAATTAGGGGGGACACCCCAAAAGCACTGGGGAGTGCTAAAATTAGTTGGTAGATACTGCTGACAGATAGTAATTTTGACAGCCAGAAATATTTATGGACAATTATGGTGGACACCCCAAAAGCACTGGGAAGTGCTAAAAATTAGTTGGTAAATACTGCTGGCAGATAGAAATTTTGACAGACAGAAATATTTATGCACAATTAGGGGGGACACCCCAAAAGCACTGGGGAGTGCTAAAAATTAGTTGGTAAATACTGCTGGCAGATAGTAATTTTGACAGCCAGAAATATTTATCCACAATTAGTGGGGACACCCCAAAAGCACTGGGGAGTGCTAAAAATTAGTTGGTAAATACTGCTGGCAGATAGTAATTTTGACAGACAGAAATATTTATGCACAATTAGGGGGGACACCCCAAAAGCACTTGTAGTGCTAAAAAATATTTGGTAAGATACTGCTGACAGATAGTAATTTTGACAAACAGAAATATTTATGCAAAATTAGGGGGGACACCCCAAAAGCACTGGGGAGTGCTAAAAATTAGTTGGTAGATACTGCTGACAGATAGTAATTTTGACAGCCAGAAATATTTATGCACAATTAGGGGGGACACCCCAAAAGCACTGCGGAGTGCTAAAAATTAGTTGGTTGATACTGCTGACAGATAGTAATTTTGACAGACAGAAATATTTATGCACAATTAGGGGGGACACCCCAAAAGCACTTGTAGTGCTAAAAAATATTTGGTAAATACTGCTGGCAGATAGCAATTTTGACAAACAGAAATATTTATGCAAAATTAGGGGGGACACCCCAAAAGCACTGGGGAGTGCTAAAAATTAGTTGGTAGATACTGCTGACAGATAGTAATTTTGACAGCCAGAAATATTTATGCACAATTAGGGGGGACACCCCAAAAGCACTGGGGAGTGCTAAAAATTAGTTGGTAAATACTGCTGACAGATAGTAATTTTGACAAACAGAAATATTTATGCACAATTAGTGGGGACACCCCAAAAGCACTGGGGAATGCTAAAAATTAGTTGGTAAATACTGCTGGCAGATAGAAATTTTGACAGACAGAAATATTTATGCACAATTAGGGGTGACACCCCAAAAGCACTTGTAGTGCTAAAAAATATTTGGTAAGATACTGCTGACAGATAGTAATTTTGACAGACAGAAATATTTATGCACAATTAGGCGGACACCCCAAAAGCACTGGGGAGTGCTAAAAATTAGTTGGTAAATACTGCTGACAGATAGTAATTTTGACAGCCAGAAATATTTATGCACAATTAGGGGGGACACCCCAAAAGCACTTGTAGTGCTAAAAAATATTTGGTAAGATACTGCTGACAGATAGTAATTTTGACAGACAGAAATATTTATGCACAATTAGGGGGGACACCCCAAAAGCACTGGGGAGTGCTAAAAATTAGTTGGTAGATACTGCTGACAGATAGTAATTTTGACAGCCAGAAATATTTATCCACAATTAGTGGGGACACCCCAAAAGCACTGGGGAGTGCTAAAAATTAGTTGGTAAATACTGCTGGCAGATAGAAATTTTGACAGACAGAAATATTTATGCACAATTAGGGGGGACACCCCAAAAGCACTGCGGAGTGCTAAAAATTAGTTGGTTGATACTGCTGACAGATAGTAATTTTGACAGACAGAAATATTTATGCACAATTAGGGGGGACACCCCAAAAGCACTTGTAGTGCTAAAAAATATTTCGTAAGATACTGCTGACAGATAGTAATTTTGACAGACAGAAATATTTATGCACAATTAGGGGGACACCCCAAAAGCACTGGGGAGTGCTAAAAATTAGTTGGTAAATACTGCTGACAGATAGTAATTTTGACAGCCAGAAATATTTATGCACAATTAGGGGGGACACCCCAAAAGCACTTGTAGTGCTATAAAATATTTGGTAAGATACTGCTGACAGATAGTAATTTTGACAGATAGATATATTTATGCACAATTAGGGGGGACACCCCAAAAGCACTGGGGAGTGCTAAAAATTAGTTGGTAGACACTGCTGACAGATAGTAATTTTGACAGCCAGAAATATTTATGCACAATTAGGGGGGACACCCCAAAAGCACTGGGGAGTGCTAAAAATGAGTTGGTAGATACTGCTGACAGATAGTAATTTTGACAGCCAGAAATATTTATGCACAATTAGGGGGGGCACCCCAAAAGCACTGGGGAGTGCTAAAAATTAGTTGGTAGATACTGCTGACAGTAATTTTGACAGCCAGAAATATTTATGCACAATTAGGGGGGACACCCCTAAAGCACTTGTAGTGCTAAAAAATATTTGGTAAGATACTGCTGACAGATAGTAATTTTGACAGCCAGAAATATTTATGCACAATTAGGGGGGACACCCCAAAAGCACTTGCAGTGCTAAAAAATATTTGGTAAGATACTGCTGACAGATAGTAATTTTGACAGACAGAAATATTTATGCACAATTAGGGGGTACACCCCAAAAGCACTGGGGAGTGCTAAAAATTAGTTGGTAGATACTGCTGACAGATAGTAATTTTGACAGCCAGAAATATTTATGCACAATTAGGGGGGACACCCCAAAAGCACTGGGGAGTGCTAAAAATGAGTTGGTAGATACTGCTGACAGATAGTAATTTTGACAGCCAGAAATATTTATGCACAAATAGGGGGGACACCCCAAAAGCACTGGGGAGTGCTAAAAATTAGTTGGTAGATACTGCTGACAGATAGTAATTTTGACAGCCAGAAATATTTATGCACAATTAGGGGGGACACCCCAAAAGCACTGGGGAGTGCTAAAAATTAGTTGGTAAATACTGCTGACAGATAGTAATTTTGACAGCCAGAAATATTTATCCACAATTAGTGGGGACACCCCAAAAGCACTGGGGAGTGCTAAAAATTAGTTGGTAAATACTGCTGACAGATAGTAATTGTGACAGCCAGAAATATTTATGCACAATTAGGGGGGACACCCCAAAAGCACTTGTAGTGCTAAAAAATATTTGGTAAGATACTGCTGACAGATAGTAATTTTGACAGACAGAAATATTTATGCACAATTAGGGGGGGCACCCCAAAAGCACTGGGGAGTGCTAAAAATTAGTTGGTAGATACTGCTGACAGATAGTAATTTTGACAGCCAGAAATATTTATGCACAATTAGGGGGGACACCCCAAAAGCACTGGGGAGTGCTAAAAATGAGTTGGTAGATACTGCTGACAGATAGTAATTTTGATAGCCAGAAATATTTATGCACAATTAGGGGGGGAACCCCAAAAGCACTGGGGAGTGCTAAAAATTAGTTGGTAGATACTGCTGACAGTAATTTTGACAGCCAGAAATATTTATGCACAATTAGGGGGGACACCCCTAAAGCAATTGTAGTGCTAAAAAATATTTGGTAAGATACTGCTGACAGATAGTAATTTTGACAGACAGAAATATTTATGCACAATTAGGGGGACACCCCAAAAGCACTGGGGAGTGCTAAAAATTAGTTGGTAAATACTGCTGACAGATAGTAATTTTGACAGCCAGAAATATTTATGCACAATTAGGGGGGACACCCCAAAAGCACTGGGGAGTGCTAAAAATGAGTTGGTAGATACTGCTGACAGATAGTAATTTTGACAGCCAGAAATATTTATGCACAAATAGGGGGGACACCCCAAAAGCACTGGGGAGTGCTAAAAATTAGTTGGTAGATACTGCTGACAGATAGTAATTTTGACAGCCAGAAATATTTATGCACAATTAGGGGGGACACCCCAAAAGCACTGGGGAGTGCTAAAATTAGTTGGTAGATACTGCTGACAGATAGTAATTTTGACAGCCAGAAATATTTATGGACAATTATGGTGGACACCCCAAAAGCACTGGGAAGTGCTAAAAATTAGTTGGTAAATACTGCTGGCAGATAGAAATTTTGACAGACAGAAATATTTATGCACAATTAGGGGGGACACCCCAAAAGCACTGGGGAGTGCTAAAAATTAGTTGGTAAATACTGCTGGCAGATAGTAATTTTGACAGCCAGAAATATTTATCCACAATTAGTGGGAACACCCCAAAAGCACTGGGGAGTGCTAAAAATTAGTTGGTAAATACTGCTGGCAGATAGAAATTTTGACAGACAGAAATATTTATGCACAATTAGGGGGGACACCCCAAAAGCACTGCGGAGTGCTAAAAATAAGTTGGTTGATACTGCTGACAGATAGTAATTTTGACAGACAGAAATATTTATGCACAATTAGGGGGGACACCCCAAAAGCACTTGTAGTGCTAAAAAATATTTGGTAAGATACTGCTGACAGATAGTAATTTTGACAGACAAAAATATTTATGCACAATTAGGGGGGACACCCCAAAAGCACTGGGGAGTGCTAAAAATTAGTTGGTAGATACTGCTGACAGATAGTAATTTTGACAGCCAGAAATATTTATGCACAATTAGGGGGGACACACCAAAAGCACTGGGGAGTGCTAAAAATTAGTTGGTAGATACTGCTGACAGATAGTAATTTTGACAGCCAGAAATATTTATGCACAATTAGGGGGGACACCCCAAAAGCACTGGGGAGTGCTAAAACTTAGTTGGTAGATACTGCTGACAGATAGTAATTTTGACAGCCAGAAATATTTATCCACAATTAGTGGGGACACCCCAAAAGCACTGGGGAGTGCTAAAAATTAGTTGGTAAATACTGCTGGCAGATAGAAATTTTGACAGACAGAAATATTTATGCACAATTAGGGGGGACACCCCAAAAGCACTGCGGAGTGCTAAAAATTAGTTGGTTGATACTGCTGACAGATAGTAATTTTAACAGACAGAAATATTTATGCACAATTAGGGGGGACACCCCAAAAGCACTGGGGAGTGCTAAAAATTAGTTGGTAGATACTGCTGACAGATAGTAATTTTGACAGCCAGATATATTTATGCACAATTAGGGGGGACACCCCAAAAGCACTGGGGAGTGCTAAAAATTAGTTGGTAGATACTGCTGACAGATAATAATTTTGACAGCCAGAAATATTTATGCACAATTAGGGGGGACACCCCAAAAGCACTGGGGAGTGCTAAAAATTAGTTGGTAAATACTGCTGGCAGATAGAAATTTTAACAGTCAGAAATATTTATGCACAATTAGGGGGGACACCATAAAAACACTGCGGAGTGCTAAAAATTAGTTGGTAGATACTGCTGACAGATAGTAATTTTGACAGCCTGAAATATTTATGCACAATTAGGGAAGACACCCCAAAATCACTGGGGAGTGCTAAAAATTAGTTGGTAGATACTGCTGACAGATAGTAATTTTGACAGCCAGAAATATTTATGCACAATTAGGGGGGACACCCCAAAAGCACTGGGGAGTGCTAAAAATTAGTTGGTAGATACTGCTGACAGATAGTAATTTTGACAGCCAGAAATATTTATCCACAATTAGTGGGGACACCCCAAAAGCACTGGGGAGTGCTAAAAATTAGTTGGTAAATACTGCTGGCAGATAGAAATTTTGACAGACAGAAATATTTATGCACAATTAGGGGGGACACCCCAAAAGCACTGCGGAGTGCTAAAAATTAGTTGGTAGATACTGCTGACAGATAGTAATTTTGACAGCCTGAAATATTTATGCACAATTAGGGAAGACACCCCAAAAGCACTGGGGAGTGCTAAAAATTAGTGGGTAAACACTGCTGGCAGATAGTAATTTTGACAGCCAGAAATATTTATGCACAATTAGGGGGGACACCCCAAAAGCACTGGGGAGTGCTAAAAATTAGTTGGTAGATACTGCTGACAGATAGTAATTTTGACAGACAGAAATATTTATGCATAATTAGGGGGGACACCCCAAAAGCACTGCAGAGTGCTAAAAATTAGTTGGTTGATACTGCTGACAGATAGTAATTTTGACAGCCTGAAATATTTATGCACAATTAGGGAAGACATCCCAAAAGCACTGGGGAGTGCTAAAAATTAGTGGGTAAACACTGCTGGCAGATAGTAATTTTGACAGCCAGAAATATTTATGCACAATTAGGGGGGACACCCCAAAAGCACTGGGGAGTGCTAAAAATTAGTTGGTAGATACTGCTGACAGATAGTAATTTTGACAGACAGAAATATTTATGCACAATTAGGGGGGACACCCCAAAAGCACTGGGGAGTGCTAAAAATTAGTTGGTAGATACTGCTGACAGATAGTAATTTTGACAGCCAGAAATATTTATGCACAATTAGGGGGGACACCCCAAAAGCACTGGGTAGTGCTAAAAATTAGTTTGTAAATACTACTGGCAGATAGTAATTTTGACAGCCAGAAATATTTATGCACAATTAGGGGGGCACCCCAAAAGCACTGGGGAGTGCTAAAAATTAGTTGGTAGATACTGCTGATAGATAGTAATTTTGACAGCCAGAAATATTTCTGCACAATTAGGGGAGACACCCCAAAAGCACTGGGGAGTGCTTAAAATTAGTTGGTAAATACTGCTGGCAGATAGAAATTTTAACAGCCAGAAATATTTATGCACAATTAGGGGGGACACCCCAAAAGCACTTGTAGTGCTAAAAAATATTTGGTAAGATACTGCTGACAGATAGTAATTTTGACAGACAAAAATATTTATGCACAATTAGGGGGGACACCCCAAAAGCACTGGGGAGTGCTAAAAATTAGTTGGTAGATACTGCTGACAGATAGTAATTTTGACAGCCAGAAATATTTATGCACAATTAGGGGGGACACACCAAAAGCACTGGGGAGTGCTAAAAATTAGTTGGTAGATACTGCTGACAGATAGTAATTTTGACAGCCAGAAATATTTATGCACAATTAGGGGGGACACCCCAAAAGCACTGGGGAGTGCTAAAACTTAGTTGGTAGATACTGCTGACAGATAGTAATTTTGACAGCCAGAAATATTTATCCACAATTAGTGGGGACACCCCAAAAGCACTGGGGAGTGCTAAAAATTAGTTGGTAAATACTGCTGGCAGATAGAAATTTTGACAGACAGAAATATTTATGCACAATTAGGGGGGACACCCCAAAAGCACTGCGGAGTGCTAAAAATTAGTTGGTAAATACTGCTGGCAGATAGAAATTTTAACAGCCAGAAATATTTATGCACAATTAGGGGGGACACCCCAAAAGCACTGCGGAGTGCTAAAAATTAGTTGGTAAACACTGCTGGCAGATAGTAATTTTGACAGCCAGAAATATTTATGCACAATTAGGGGGGACACCCCAAAAGCACTGGGGAGTGCTAAAAATTAGTTGGTAGATACTGCTGACAGATAGTAATTTTGACAGCCTGAAATATTTATGCACAATTAGGGGGGACACCCCAAAAGCACTGCAGAGTGCTAAAAATTAGTTGGTTGATACTGCTGACAGATAGTAATTTTGACAGCCTGAAATATTTATGCACAATTAGGGAAGACACCCCAAAATCACTGGGGAGTGCTAAAAATTAGTTGGTAGATACTGCTGACAGATAGTAATTTTGACAGCCAGAAATATTTATCCACAATTAGTGGGGACACCCCAAAAGCACTGGGGAGTGCTAAAAATTAGTTGGTAAATACTGCTGACAGATAGTAATTTTGACAGCCAGATATATTTATGCACAATTAGGGGGGACACCCCAAAAGCACTGGGGAGTGCTAAAAATGAGTTGGTAGATACTGCTGACAGATAGTAATTTTGATAGCCAGAAATATTTATGCACAAATAGGGGGGACACCCCAAAAGCACTGGGGAGTGCTAAAAATTAGTTGGTAGATACTGCTGACAGATAGTAATTTTGACAGCCAGAAATATTTATGCACAATTAGGGGGGACACCCCAAAAGCACTGGGGAGTGCTAAAATTAGTTGGTAGATACTGCTGACAGATAGTAATTTTGACAGCCAGAAATATTTATGGACAATTAGGGGGGACACCCCAAAAGCACTGGGGAGTGCTAAAAATTAGTTTGTAAATACTGCTGGCAGATAGTAATTTTGACAGCCATAAATATTTATGCACAATTAGGGGGGGCACCCCAAAAGCACTGGGGAGTGCTAAAAATTAGTTGGTAGATACTGCTGACAGATAGTAATTTTGACAGCCAGAAATATTTATGCACAATTAGGGGAAACACCCCAAAAGCACTGGGGAGTGCTAAAAATTAGTTGGTAAATACTGCTGGCAGATAGAAATTTTAACAGCCAGAAATATTTATGCACAATTAGGGGGGACACCCCAAAAGCACTGCGGAGTGCTAAAAATTAGTTGGTTGATACTGCTGACAGATAGTAATTTTGACAGCCTGAAATATTTATGCACAATTAGGGAAGACACCCCAAAATCAATGGGGAGTGCTAAAAATTAGTTTGTAGATACTGCTGACAGATAGTAATTTTGACAGCCAGAAATATTTATGCACAATTAGGGGGGACACCCCAAAAGCACTGGGGAGTGCTAAAAATTAGCTGGTAGATACTGCTTACAGATAGTAATTTTGACAGCCAGAAATATTTATCCACAATTAGTGGGGACACCCCAAAAGCACTGGGGAGTGCTAAAAATTAGTTGGTAAATACTGCTGGCAGATAGAAATTTTGACAGACAGAAATATTTATGCACAATTAGGGGGGACACCCCAAAAGCACTGGGGAGTGCTAAAAATTAGTTGGTAAATACTGCTGACAGATAGTAATTTTGACAGCCAGAAATATTTATGCACAATTAGGGGGGACACCCCAAAAGCACTAGGGAGTGCTAAAAATGAGTTGGTAGATACTGCTGACAGATAGTAATTTTGACAGCCAGAAATATGTATGCACAAATAGGGGGGACACCCAAAAAAAGCACTGGGGAGTGCTAAAAATTAATTGGTAGATACTGCTGACAGATAGTAATTTTAACAGCCAGAAATATTTATGCACAATTAGGGGGGACACCCCAAAAGCACTGGGGAGTGCTAAAATTAGTTGGTAAATACTGCTGACAGATAGTAATTTTGACAGCCAGAAATATTTATGGACAATTAGGGGGGACACCCCAAAAGCACTGGGGAGTGCTAAAAATTAGTTGGTAAACACTGCTGGCAGATAGTAATTTTGACAGCCAGAAATATTTATGCACAATTAGGGGGGACACCCCAAAAGCACTGGGGAGTGCTAAAAATTAGTTGGTAGATACTGCTGACAGATAATAATTTTGACAGCCAGAAATATTTATGCACAATTAGGGGGGACACCCCAAAAGCACTGGGGAGTGCTAAAAATTAGTTGGTAAATACTGCTGGCAGATAGAAATTTTAACAGTCAGAAATATTTATGCACAATTAGGGGGGACACCCCAAAAGCACTGCGGAGTGCTAAAAATTAGTTGGTAGATACTGCTGACAGATAGTAATTTTGACAGCCTGAAATATTTATGCACAATTAGGGAAGACACCCCAAAATTACTGGGGAGTGCTAAAAATTAGTTGGTAGATACTGCTGACAGATAGTAATTTTGACAGCCAGAAATATTTATGCACAATTAGGGGGGACACCCCAAAAGCACTGGGGAGTGCTAAAAATTAGTTGGTAGATACTGCTGACAGATAGTAATTTTGACAGCCAGAAATATTTATCCACAATTAGTGGGGACACCCCAAAAGCACTGGGGAGTGCTAAAAATTAGTTGGTAAATACTGCTGGCAGATAGAAATTTTGACAGAAAGAAATATTTATGCACAATTAGGGGGGACACCCCAAAAGCACTGCGGAGTGCTAAAAATTAGTTGGTAGATACTGCTGACAGATAGTAATTTTGACAGCCTGAAATATTTATGCACAATTAGGGAAGACACCCCAAAATCACTGGGGAGTGCTAAAAATTAGTTGGTAGATACTGCTGACAGATAGTAATTTTGACAGCCAGAAATATTTATGCACAATTAGGGGGGACACCCCAAAAGCACTGGGGAGTGCTAAAAATTAGTTGGTAGATACTGCTGACAGATAGTAATTTTGACAGCCAGAAATATTTATCCACAATTAGTGGGGACACCCCAAAAGCACTGGGGAGTGCTAAAAATTAGTTGGTAAATACTGCTGGCAGATAGAAATTTTGACAGAAAGAAATATTTATGCACAATTAGGGGGGACACCCCAAAAGCACTGCGGAGTGCTAAAATTTAGTTGGTAGATACTGCTGACAGATAGTAATTTTGACAGCCTGAAATATTTATGCACAATTAGGGAAGACACCCCAAAAGCACTGGGGAGTGCTAAAAATTAGTGGGTAAACACTGCTGGCAGATAGTAATTTTGACAGCCAGAAATATTTATGCACAATTAGGGGGGACACCCCAAAAGCACTGGGGAGTGCTAAAAATTAGTTGGTAGATACTGCTGACAGATAGTAATTTTGACAGACAGAAATATTTATGCACAATTAGGGGGGACACCCCAAAAGCACTGGGGAGTGCTAAAAATTAGTTGGTAGATACTGCTGACAGATAGTAATTTTGACAGCCAGAAATATTTATGCACAATTAGGGGGGACACCCCAAAAGCACTGGGTAGTGCTAAAAATTAGTTTGTAAATACTGCTGGCAGATAGTAATTTTGACAGCCAGAAATATTTATGCACAATTAGGGGGGCACCCCAAAAGCACTGGGGAGTGCTAAAAATTAGTTGGTAGATACTGCTGACAGATAGTAATTTTAACAGCCAGAAATATTTATCCACAATTAGTGGGGACACCCCAAAAGCACTGGGGAGTGCTAAAAATTAGTTGGTAAATACTGCTGGCAGATAGAAATTTTGACAGACAGAAATATTTATGCACAATTAGGGGGGACACCCCAAAAGCACTGCGGAGTGCTAAAAATTAGTTGGTTGATACTGCTGACAGATAGTAATTTTGACAGACAGAAATATTTATGCACAATTAGGGGGGACACCCCAAAAGCACTTGTAGTGCTAAAAAATATTTGGTAAGATACTGCTGACAGATAGTAATTTTGACAGACAGAAATATTTATGCACAATTAGGGGGACACCCCAAAAGCACTGGGGAGTGCTAAAAATTAGTTGGTAAATACTGCTGACAGATAGTAATTTTGACAGCCAGAAATATTTATGCACAATTAGGGGGGACACCCCAAAAGCACTTGTAGTGCTAAAAAATATTTGGTAAGATACTGCTGACAGATAGTAATTTTGACAGACAGAAATATTTATGCACAATTAGGGGGGACACCCCAAAAGCACTGGGGAGTGCTAAAAATTAGTTGGTAAACACTGCTGGCAGATAGTAATTTTGACAGCCAGAAATATTTATGCACAATTAGGGGGGACACCCCAAAAGCACTGGGGAGTGCTAAAAATTAGTTGGTAAATACTGCTGGAAGATAGAAATTTTGACAGCCAGAAATATGTATGCACAAATAGGGGGGACACCCCAAAAGCACTGGGGAGTGCTAAAAATTAATTGGTAGATACTGCTGACATAGTAATTTTGACAGCCAGAAATATTTATGCACAATTAGGGGGGACACCCCAAAAGCACTGGGGAGTGCTAAAAATTAGTTTGTAAATACTGCTGGCAGATAGTAATTTTGACAGCCAGAAATATTTATGCACAATTAGGGGGGACACCCCAAAAGCACTGGGGAGTGCTAAAAATTAGTTGGTAGATACTGCTGACAGATAGTAATTTTGACAGACAGAAATATTTATGCACAATTAGGGGGGACACCCCAAAAGCACTGGGGAGTGCTAAAAATTAGTTGGTAGATACTGCTGGCAGATAGAAATTTTAACAGCCAGAAATATTTATGCACAATTAGGGGGGACATCCCAAAAGCACTGCGAAGTGCTAAAAATTAGTTGGTTGGTACTGCTGACAGATAGTAATTTTGACAGCCTGAAATATTTATGCACAATTAGGGAAGACACCCCAAAAGCACTGGGGAGTGCTAAAAATTAGTGGGTAAAATCTGCTGGCAGATAGTAATTTTGACAGCCAGAAATATTTATGCACAATTAGGGGGGACACCCCAAAAGCACTGGGGAGTGCTAAAAATTAGTTGGTAGATACTGCTGACAGATAGTAATTTTGACAGCCAGAAATATTTATGCACAATTAGGGGGGACACCCCAAAAGCACTGGGGAGTGCTAAAAATTAGTTGGTAGATACTGCTGACAGATAGTAATTTTGACAGCCAGAAATATTTATGCACAATTAGGGGGGACACCCCAAAAGCACTGGGGAGTGCTAAAAATTAGTTGGTAGATACTGCTGATAGCTAGTAATTTTGACAGCCTGAAATATTTATGCACAATTAGGGGGGACACCCCAAAAGCACTGGGGAGTGCTAAAAATTAGTTGGTAGATACTGCTGACAGATAGTAATTTTGACAGCCAGAAATATTTATGCACAATTAGGGGGGACACCCCAAAAGCACTTGTAGTGCTAAAAAATATTTGGTAAGATACTGCTGACAGATAGTAATTTTGACAGACAGAAATATTTATGCACAATTAGGGGGGACACCCCAAAAGCACTGGGGAGTGCTAAAAATTAGTTGGTAGATACTGCTGACAGATAGTAATTTTGACAGCCAGAAATATTTATGCACAATTAGGGGGGACACCCCAAAAGCACTAGGGAGTGCTAAAAATGAGTTGGTAGATACTGCTGACAGATAGTAATTTTGACAGCCAGAAATATGTATGCACAAATAGGGGGGACACCTCAAAAGCACTGGGGAGTGCTAAAAATTAATTGGTAGATACTGCTGACAGATAGTAATTTTGACAGCCAGAAATATTTATGCACAATTAGGGGGGAAACCCCAAAAGCACTGGGGAGTGCTAAAAATTAGTTGGTAGATACTGCTGACAGATAGTAATTTTGACAGCCAGAAATATTTATGCACAATTAGGGGGGACACCCCAAAAGCACTGGGGAGTGCTAAAACTTAGTTGGTAGATACTGCTGACAGATAGTAATTTTGACAGCCAGAAATATTTATCCACAATTAGTGGGGACACCCCAAAAGCACTGGGGAGTGCTAAAAATTAGTTGGTAAATACTGCTGGCAGATAGAAATTTTGACAGACAGAAATATTTATGCACAATTAGGGGGGACACCCCAAAAGCACTGCGGAGTGCTAAAAATTAGTTGGTTGATACTGCTGACAGATAGTAATTTTAACAGACAGAAATATTTATGCACAATTAGATGGGACACCCCAAAAGCACTTGTAGTGCTAAAAAATATTTGGTAAGATACTGCTGACAGATAGTAATTTTGACAGACAGAAATATTTATGCACAATTAGGGGGACACCCCAAAAGCACTGGGGAGTGCTAAAAATTAGTTGGTAGATACTGCTGACAGATAGTAATTTTGACAGCCAGATATATTTATGCACAATTAGGGGGGACACCCCAAAAGCACTGGGGAGTGCTAAAATTAGTTGGTAGATACTGCTGACAGATAGTAATTTTGACAGCCAGAAATATTTATGGACAATTAGGGGGGACACCCCAAAAGCACTGGGGAGTGCTAAAAATTAGTTTGTAAATACTGCTGGCAGATAGTAATTTTGACAGCCATAAATATTTATGCACAATTAGGGGGGGCACCCCAAAAGCACTGGGGAGTGCTAAAAATTAGTTGGTAGATACTGCTGACAGATAGTAATTTTGACAGCCAGAAATATTTATGCACAATTAGGGGAGACACCCCAAAAGCACTGGGGAGTGCTAAAAATTAGTTGGTAAATACTGCTGGCAGATAGAAATTTTAACAGCCAGAAATATTTATGCACAATTAGGGGGGACACCCCAAAAGCACTGCGGAGTGCTAAAAATTAGTTGGTAAACACTGCTGGCAGATAGTAATTTTGACAGCCAGAAATATTTATGCACAATTAGGGGGGACACCCCAAAAGCACTGCGGAGTGCTAAAAATTAGTTGGTTGATACTGCTGACAGATAGTAATTTTGACAGCCTGAAATATTTATGCACAATTAGGGAAGACACCCCAAAATCACTGGGGAGTGCTAAAAATTAGTTGGTAGATACTGCTGACAGATAGTAATTTTGACAGCCAGAAATATTTATCCACAATTAGTGGGGACACCCCAAAAGCACTGGGGAGTGCTAAAAATTAGTTGGTAAATACTGCTGACAGATAGTAATTTTGACAGCCAGATATATTTATGCACAATTAGGGGGGACACCCCAAAAGCACTGGGGAGTGCTAAAAATGAGTTGGTAGATACTGCTGACAGATAGTAATTTTGATAGCCAGAAATATTTATGCACAAATAGGGGGGACACCCCAAAAGCACTGGGGAGTGCTAAAAATTAGTTGGTAGATACTGCTGACAGATAGTAATTTTGACAGCCAGAAATATTTATGGACAATTAGGGGGGACACCCCAAAAGCACTGGGGAGTGCTAAAAATTAGTTTGTAAATACTGCTGGCAGATAGTAATTTTGACAGCCATAAATATTTATGCACAATTAGGGGGGACACCCCAAAAGCACTGCGGAGTGCTAAAAATTAGTTGGTTGATACTGCTGACAGATAGTAATTTTGACAGACAGAAATATTTATGCACAATTAGGGGGGACACCCCAAAAGCACTTGTAGTGCTAAAAAATATTTGGTAAGATACTGCTGACAGATAGTAATTTTGACAGACAGAAATATTTATGCACAATTAGGGGGACACCCCAAAAGCACTGGGGAGTGCTAAAAATTAGTTGGTAAATACTGCTGACAGATAGTAATTTTGACAGCCAGAAATATTTATGCACAATTAGGGGGGACACCCCAAAAGCACTGGGGAGTGCTAAAAATTAGCTGGTAGATACTGCTTACAGATAGTAATTTTGACAGCCAGAAATATTTATCCACAATTAGTGGGGACACCCCAAAAGCACTGGGGAGTGCTAAAAATTAGTTGGTAAATACTGCTGGCAGATAGAAATTTTGACAGACAGAAATATTTATGCACAATTAGGGGGGACACCCCAAAAGCACTGGGGAGTGCTAAAAATTAGTTGGTAAATACTGCTGACAGATAGTAATTTTGACAGCCAGAAATATTTATGCACAATTAGGGGGGACACCCCAAAAGCACTAGGGAGTGCTAAAAATGAGTTGGTAGATACTGCTGACAGATAGTAATTTTGACAGCCAGAAATATGTATGCACAAATAGGGGGGACACCCAAAAAAAGCACTGGGGAGTGCTAAAAATTAATTGGTAGATACTGCTGACAGATAGTAATTTTAACAGCCAGAAATATTTATGCACAATTAGGGGGGACACCCCAAAAGCACTGGGGAGTGCTAAAATTAGTTGGTAAATACTGCTGACAGATAGTAATTTTGACAGCCAGAAATATTTATGGACAATTAGGGGGGACACCCCAAAAGCACTGGGGAGTGCTAAAAATTAGTTGGTAAACACTGCTGGCAGATAGTAATTTTGACAGCCAGAAATATTTATGCACAATTAGGGGGGACACCCCAAAAGCACTGGGGAGTGCTAAAAATTAGTTGGTAGATACTGCTGACAGATAATAATTTTGACAGCCAGAAATATTTATGCACAATTAGGGGGGACACCCCAAAAGCACTGGGGAGTGCTAAAAATTAGTTGGTAAATACTGCTGGCAGATAGAAATTTTAACAGTCAGAAATATTTATGCACAATTAGGGGGGACACCCCAAAAGCACTGCGGAGTGCTAAAAATTAGTTGGTAGATACTGCTGACAGATAGTAATTTTGACAGCCTGAAATATTTATGCACAATTAGGGAAGACACCCCAAAATTACTGGGGAGTGCTAAAAATTAGTTGGTAGATACTGCTGACAGATAGTAATTTTGACAGCCAGAAATATTTATGCACAATTAGGGGGGACACCCCAAAAGCACTGGGGAGTGCTAAAAATTAGTTGGTAGATACTGCTGACAGATAGTAATTTTGACAGCCAGAAATATTTATCCACAATTAGTGGGGACACCCCAAAAGCACTGGGGAGTGCTAAAAATTAGTTGGTAAATACTGCTGGCAGATAGAAATTTTGACAGAAAGAAATATTTATGCACAATTAGGGGGGACACCCCAAAAGCACTGCGGAGTGCTAAAAATTAGTTGGTAGATACTGCTGACAGATAGTAATTTTGACAGCCTGAAATATTTATGCACAATTAGGGAAGACACCCCAAAATCACTGGGGAGTGCTAAAAATTAGTTGGTAGATACTGCTGACAGATAGTAATTTTGACAGCCAGAAATATTTATGCACAATTAGGGGGGACACCCCAAAAGCACTGGGGAGTGCTAAAAATTAGTTGGTAGATACTGCTGACAGATAGTAATTTTGACAGCCAGAAATATTTATCCACAATTAGTGGGGACACCCCAAAAGCACTGGGGAGTGCTAAAAATTAGTTGGTAAATACTGCTGGCAGATAGAAATTTTGACAGAAAGAAATATTTATGCACAATTAGGGGGGACACCCCAAAAGCACTGCGGAGTGCTAAAAATTAGTTGGTAGATACTGCTGACAGATAGTAATTTTGACAGCCTGAAATATTTATGCACAATTAGGGAAGACACCCCAAAAGCACTGGGGAGTGCTAAAAATTAGTGGGTAAACACTGCTGGCAGATAGTAATTTTGACAGCCAGAAATATTTATGCACAATTAGGGGGGACACCCCAAAAGCACTGGGGAGTGCTAAAAATTAGTTGGTAGATACTGCTGACAGATAGTAATTTTGACAGACAGAAATATTTATGCACAATTAGGGGGGACACCCCAAAAGCACTGGGGAGTGCTAAAAATTAGTTGGTAGATACTGCTGACAGATAGTAATTTTGACAGCCAGAAATATTTATGCACAATTAGGGGGGACACCCCAAAAGCACTGGGTAGTGCTAAAAATTAGTTTGTAAATACTGCTGGCAGATAGTAATTTTGACAGCCAGAAATATTTATGCACAATTAGGGGGGCACCCCAAAAGCACTGGGGAGTGCTAAAAATTAGTTGGTAGATACTGCTGACAGATAGTAATTTTAACAGCCAGAAATATTTATCCACAATTAGTGGGGACACCCCAAAAGCACTGGGGAGTGCTAAAAATTAGTTGGTAAATACTGCTGGCAGATAGAAATTTTGACAGACAGAAATATTTATGCACAATTAGGGGGGACACCCCAAAAGCACTGCGGAGTGCTAAAAATTAGTTGGTTGATACTGCTGACAGATAGTAATTTTGACAGACAGAAATATTTATGCACAATTAGGGGGGACACCCCAAAAGCACTTGTAGTGCTAAAAAATATTTGGTAAGATACTGCTGACAGATAGTAATTTTGACAGACAGAAATATTTATGCACAATTAGGGGGACACCCCAAAAGCACTGGGGAGTGCTAAAAATTAGTTGGTAAATACTGCTGACAGATAGTAATTTTGACAGCCAGAAATATTTATGCACAATTAGGGGGGACACCCCAAAAGCACTTGTAGTGCTAAAAAATATTTGGTAAGATACTGCTGACAGATAGTAATTTTGACAGACAGAAATATTTATGCACAATTAGGGGGGACACCCCAAAAGCACTGGGGAGTGCTAAAAATTAGTTGGTAAACACTGCTGGCAGATAGTAATTTTGACAGCCAGAAATATTTATGCACAATTAGGGGGGACACCCCAAAAGCACTGGGGAGTGCTAAAAATTAGTTGGTAAATACTGCTGGAAGATAGAAATTTTGACAGCCAGAAATATGTATGCACAAATAGGGGGGACACCCCAAAAGCACTGGGGAGTGCTAAAAATTAATTGGTAGATACTGCTGACATAGTAATTTTGACAGCCAGAAATATTTATGCACAATTAGGGGGGACACCCCAAAAGCACTGGGGAGTGCTAAAAATTAGTTTGTAAATACTGCTGGCAGATAGTAATTTTGACAGCCAGAAATATTTATGCACAATTAGGGGGGACACCCCAAAAGCACTGGGGAGTGCTAAAAATTAGTTGGTAGATACTGCTGACAGATAGTAATTTTGACAGACAGAAATATTTATGCACAATTAGGGGGGACACCCCAAAAGCACTGGGGAGTGCTAAAAATTAGTTGGTAGATACTGCTGGCAGATAGAAATTTTAACAGCCAGAAATATTTATGCACAATTAGGGGGGACATCCCAAAAGCACTGCGAAGTGCTAAAAATTAGTTGGTTGGTACTGCTGACAGATAGTAATTTTGACAGCCTGAAATATTTATGCACAATTAGGGAAGACACCCCAAAAGCACTGGGGAGTGCTAAAAATTAGTGGGTAAAATCTGCTGGCAGATAGTAATTTTGACAGCCAGAAATATTTATGCACAATTAGGGGGGACACCCCAAAAGCACTGGGGAGTGCTAAAAATTAGTTGGTAGATACTGCTGACAGATAGTAATTTTGACAGCCAGAAATATTTATGCACAATTAGGGGGGACACCCCAAAAGCACTGGGGAGTGCTAAAAATTAGTTGGTAGATACTGCTGACAGATAGTAATTTTGACAGCCAGAAATATTTATGCACAATTAGGGGGGACACCCCAAAAGCACTGGGGAGTGCTAAAAATTAGTTGGTAGATACTGCTGATAGCTAGTAATTTTGACAGCCTGAAATATTTATGCACAATTAGGGGGGACACCCCAAAAGCACTGGGGAGTGCTAAAAATTAGTTGGTAGATACTGCTGACAGATAGTAATTTTGACAGCCAGAAATATTTATGCACAATTAGGGGGGACACCCCAAAAGCACTGGGGAGTGCTAAAAATTAGTTGGTAGATACTGCTGACAGATAGTAATTTTGACAGCCAGAAATATTTATGCACAATTAGGGGGGACACCCCAAAAGCACTTGTAGTGCTAAAAAATATTTGGTAAGATACTGCTGACAGATAGTAATTTTGACAGACAGAAATATTTATGCACAATTAGGGGGGACACCCCAAAAGCACTGGGGAGTGCTAAAAATTAGTTGGTAGATACTGCTGACAGATAGTAATTTTGACAGCCAGAAATATTTATGCACAATTAGGGGGGACACCCCAAAAGCACTAGGGAGTGCTAAAAATGAGTTGGTAGATACTGCTGACAGATAGTAATTTTGACAGCCAGAAATATGTATGCACAAATAGGGGGGACACCTCAAAAGCACTGGGGAGTGCTAAAAATTAATTGGTAGATACTGCTGACAGATAGTAATTTTGACAGCCAGAAATATTTATGCACAATTAGGGGGGAAACCCCAAAAGCACTGGGGAGTGCTAAAAATTAGTTGGTAGATACTGCTGACAGATAGTAATTTTGACAGCCAGAAATATTTATGCACAATTAGGGGGGACACCCCAAAAGCACTGGGGAGTGCTAAAACTTAGTTGGTAGATACTGCTGACAGATAGTAATTTTGACAGCCAGAAATATTTATCCACAATTAGTGGGGACACCCCAAAAGCACTGGGGAGTGCTAAAAATTAGTTGGTAAATACTGCTGGCAGATAGAAATTTTGACAGACAGAAATATTTATGCACAATTAGGGGGGACACCCCAAAAGCACTGCGGAGTGCTAAAAATTAGTTGGTTGATACTGCTGACAGATAGTAATTTTAACAGACAGAAATATTTATGCACAATTAGGGGGGACACCCCAAAAGCACTTGTAGTGCTAAAAAATATTTGGTAAGATACTGCTGACAGATAGTAATTTTGACAGACAGAAATATTTATGCACAATTAGGGGGAAACCCCAAAAGCACTGGGGAGTGCTAAAAATTAGTTGGTAGATACTGCTGACAGATAGTAATTTTGACAGCCAGATATATTTATGCACAATTAGGGGGGACACCCCAAAAGCACTGGGGAGTGCTAAAAATGAGTTGGTAGATACTGCTGACAGATAGTAATTTTGATAGCCAGAAATATTTATGCACAAATAGGGGGGACACCCCAAAAGCACTGGGGAGTGCTAAAAATTAGTTGGTAGATACTGCTGACAGATAGTAATTTTGACAGCCAGAAATATTTATGCACAATTAGGGGGGACACCCCAAAAGCACTGGGGAGTGCTAAAATTAGTTGGTAGATACTGCTGACAGATAGTAATTTTGACAGCCAGAAATATTTATGGACAATTAGGGGGGACACCCCAAAAGCACTGGGGAGTGCTAAAAATTAGTTTGTAAATACTGCTGGCAGATAGTAATTTTGACAGCCATAAATATTTATGCACAATTAGGGGGGGCACCCCAAAAGCACTGGGGAGTGCTAAAAATTAGTTGGTAGATACTGCTGACAGATAGTAATTTTGACAGCCAGAAATATTTATGCACAATTAGGGGAGACACCCCAAAAGCACTGGGGAGTGCTAAAAATTAGTTGGTAAATACTGCTGGCAGATAGAAATTTTAACAGCCAGAAATATTTATGCACAATTAGGGGGGACACCCCAAAAGCACTGCGGAGTGCTAAAAATTAGTTGGTAAACACTGCTGGCAGATAGTAATTTTGACAGCCAGAAATATTTATGCACAATTAGGGGGGACACCCCAAAAGCACTGCGGAGTGCTAAAAATTAGTTGGTTGATACTGCTGACAGATAGTAATTTTGACAGACAGAAATATTTATGCACAATTAGGGGGAAACCCCAAAAGCACTGGGGAGTGCTAAAAATTAGTTGGTAGATACTGCTGACAGATAGTAATTTTGACAGCCAGATATATTTATGCACAATTAGGGGGGACACCCCAAAAGCACTGGGGAGTGCTAAAAATTAGTTGGTAGATACTGCTGACAGATAGTAATTTTGATAGCCAGAAATATTTATGCACAAATAGGGGGGACACCCCAAAAGCACTGGGGAGTGCTAAAAATTAGTTGGTAGATACTGCTGACAGATAGTAATTTTGACAGCCAGAAATATTTATGCACAATTAGGGGGGACACCCCAAAAGCACTGGGGAGTGCTAAAATTAGTTGGTAGATACTGCTGACAGATAGTAATTTTGACAGCCAGAAATATTTATGGACAATTAGGGGGGACACCCCAAAAGCACTGGGGAGTGCTAAAAATTAGTTTGTAAATACTGCTGGCAGATAGTAATTTTGACAGCCATAAATATTTATGCACAATTAGGGGGGGCACCCCAAAAGCACTGGGGAGTGCTAAAAATTAGTTGGTAGATACTGCTGACAGATAGTAATTTTGACAGCCAGAAATATTTATGCACAATTAGGGGAGACACCCCAAAAGCACTGGGGAGTGCTAAAAATTAGTTGGTAAATACTGCTGGCAGATAGAAATTTTAACAGCCAGAAATATTTATGCACAATTAGGGGGGACACCCCAAAAGCACTGCGGAGTGCTAAAAATTAGTTGGTAAACACTGCTGGCAGATAGTAATTTTGACAGCCAGAAATATTTATGCACAATTAGGGGGGACACCCCAAAAGCACTGCGGAGTGCTAAAAATTAGTTGGTTGATACTGCTGACAGATAGTAATTTTGACAGCCTGAAATATTTATGCACAATTAGGGAAGACACCCCAAAATCACTGGGGAGTGCTAAAAATTAGTTGGTAGATACTGCTGACAGATAGTAATTTTGACAGCCAGAAATATTTATCCACAATTAGTGGGGACACCCCAAAAGCACTGGGGAGTGCTAAAAATTAGTTGGTAAATACTGCTGACAGATAGTAATTTTGACAGCCAGATATATTTATGCACAATTAGGGGGGACACCCCAAAAGCACTGGGGAGTGCTAAAAATGAGTTGGTAGATACTGCTGACAGATAGTAATTTTGATAGCCAGAAATATTTATGCACAAATAGGGGGGACACCCCAAAAGCACTGGGGAGTGCTAAAAATTAGTTGGTAGATACTGCTGACAGATAGTAATTTTGACAGCCAGAAATATTTATGGACAATTAGGGGGGACACCCCAAAAGCACTGGGGAGTGCTAAAAATTAGTTTGTAAATACTGCTGGCAGATAGTAATTTTGACAGCCATAAATATTTATGCACAATTAGGGGGGACACCCCAAAAGCACTGCGGAGTGCTAAAAATTAGTTGGTTGATACTGCTGACAGATAGTAATTTTGACAGACAGAAATATTTATGCACAATTAGGGGGGACACCCCAAAAGCACTTGTAGTGCTAAAAAATATTTGGTAAGATACTGCTGACAGATAGTAATTTTGACAGACAGAAATATTTATGCACAATTAGGGGGACACCCCAAAAGCACTGGGGAGTGCTAAAAATTAGTTGGTAAATACTGCTGACAGATAGTAATTTTGACAGCCAGAAATATTTATGCACAATTAGGGGGGACACCCCAAAAGCACTAGGGAGTGCTAAAAATGAGTTGGTAGATACTGCTGACAGATAGTAATTTTGACAGCCAGAAATATGTATGCACAAATAGGGGGGACACCCAAAAAAAGCACTGGGGAGTGCTAAAAATTAATTGGTAGATACTGCTGACAGATAGTAATTTTAACAGCCAGAAATATTTATGCACAATTAGGGGGGACACCCCAAAAGCACTGGGGAGTGCTAAAATTAGTTGGTAAATACTGCTGACAGATAGTAATTTTGACAGCCAGAAATATTTATGCACAATTAGGGGGGACACCCCAAAAGCACTGGGGAGTGCTAAAAATTAGTTGGTAGATACTGCTGACAGATAATAATTTTGACAGCCAGAAATATTTATGCACAATTAGGGGGGACACCCCAAAAGCACTGGGGAGTGTTAAAAATTAGTTGGTAAATACTGCTGGCAGATAGAAATTTTAACAGTCAGAAATATTTATGCACAATTAGGGGGGACACCCCAAAAGCACTGCGGAGTGCTAAAAATTAGTTGGTAGATACTGCTGACAGATAGTAATTTTGACAGCCTGAAATATTTATGCACAATTAGGGAAGACACCCCAAAATCACTGGGGAGTGCTAAAAATTAGTTGGTAGATACTGCTGACAGATAGTAATTTTGACAGCCTGAAATATTTATGCACAATTAGGGAAGACACCCCAAAAGCACTGGGGAGTGCTAAAAATTAGTGGGTAAACACTGCTGGCAGATAGTAATTTTGACAGCCAGAAATATTTATGCACAATTAGGGGGGACACCCCAAAAGCACTGGGGAGTGCTAAAAATTAGTTGGTAGATACTGCTGACAGATAGTAATTTTGACAGACAGAAATATTTATGCACAATTAGGGGGGACACCCCAAAAGCACTGGGGAGTGCTAAAAATTAGTTGGTAGATACTGCTGACAGATAGTAATTTTGACAGCCAGAAATATTTATGCACAATTAGGGGGGACACCCCAAAAGCACTGGGTAGTGCTAAAAATTAGTTTGTAAATACTGCTGGCAGATAGTAATTTTGACAGCCAGAAATATTTATGCACAATTAGGGGGGCACCCCAAAAGCACTGGGGAGTGCTAAAAATTAGTTGGTAGATACTGCTGACAGATAGTAATTTTAACAGCCAGAAATATTTATCCACAATTAGTGGGGACACCCCAAAAGCACTGGGGAGTGCTAAAAATTAGTTGGTAAATACTGCTGGCAGATAGAAATTTTGACAGACAGAAATATTTATGCACAATTAGGGGGGACACCCCAAAAGCACTGGGGAGTGCTAAAAATTAGTTGGTAGATACTGCTGACAGATAGTAATTTTGACAGCCAGAAATATTTATGCACAATTAGGGGGGACACCCCAAAAGCACTGGGGAGTGCTAAAATTAGTTGGTAGATACTGCTGACAGATAGTAATTTTGACAGCCAGAAATATTTATGGACAATTAGGGGGGACACCCCAAAAGCACTGGGGAGTGCTAAAAATTAGTTTGTAAATACTGCTGGCAGATAGTAATTTTGACAGCCATAAATATTTATGCACAATTAGGGGGGGCACCCCAAAAGCACTGGGGAGTGCTAAAAATTAGTTGGTAGATACTGCTGACAGATAGTAATTTTGACAGCCAGAAATATTTATGCACAATTAGGGGAGACACCCCAAAAGCACTGGGGAGTGCCTAAAAATTAGTTGGTAAATACTGCTGGCAGATAGAAATTTTAACAGCCAGAAATATTTATGCACAATTAGGGGGGACACCCCAAAAGCACTGCGGAGTGCTAAAAATTAGTTGGTAAACACTGCTGGCAGATAGTAATTTTGACAGCCAGAAATATTTATGCACAATTAGGGGGGACACCCCAAAAGCACTGCGGAGTGCTAAAAATTAGTTGGTTGATACTGCTGACAGATAGTAATTTTGACAGCCTGAAATATTTATGCACAATTAGGGAAGACACCCCAAAATCACTGGGGAGTGCTAAAAATTAGTTGGTAGATACTGCTGACAGATAGTAATTTTGACAGCCAGAAATATTTATCCACAATTAGTGGGGACACCCCAAAAGCACTGGGGAGTGCTAAAAATTAGTTGGTAAATACTGCTGACAGATAGTAATTTTGACAGCCAGATATATTTATGCACAATTAGGGGGGACACCCCAAAAGCACTGGGGAGTGCTAAAAATGAGTTGGTAGATACTGCTGACAGATAGTAATTTTGATAGCCAGAAATATTTATGCACAAATAGGGGGGACACCCCAAAAGCACTGGGGAGTGCTAAAAATTAGTTGGTAGATACTGCTGACAGATAGTAATTTTGACAGCCAGAAATATTTATGGACAATTAGGGGGGACACCCCAAAAGCACTGGGGAGTGCTAAAAATTAGTTTGTAAATACTGCTGGCAGATAGTAATTTTGACAGCCATAAATATTTATGCACAATTAGGGGGGACACCCCAAAAGCACTGCGGAGTGCTAAAAATTAGTTGGTTGATACTGCTGACAGATAGTAATTTTGACAGACAGAAATATTTATGCACAATTAGGGGGGACACCCCAAAAGCACTTGTAGTGCTAAAAAATATTTGGTAAGATACTGCTGACAGATAGTAATTTTGACAGACAGAAATATTTATGCACAATTAGGGGGACACCCCAAAAGCACTGGGGAGTGCTAAAAATTAGTTGGTAAATACTGCTGACAGATAGTAATTTTGACAGCCAGAAATATTTATGCACAATTAGGGGGGACACCCCAAAAGCACTAGGGAGTGCTAAAAATGAGTTGGTAGATACTGCTGACAGATAGTAATTTTGACAGCCAGAAATATGTATGCACAAATAGGGGGGACACCCAAAAAAAGCACTGGGGAGTGCTAAAAATTAATTGGTAGATACTGCTGACAGATAGTAATTTTAACAGCCAGAAATATTTATGCACAATTAGGGGGGACACCCCAAAAGCACTGGGGAGTGCTAAAATTAGTTGGTAAATACTGCTGACAGATAGTAATTTTGACAGCCAGAAATATTTATGGACAATTAGGGGGGACACCCCAAAAGCACTGGGGAGTGCTAAAAATTAGTTGGTAAACACTGCTGGCAGATAGTAATTTTGACAGCCAGAAATATTTATGCACAATTAGGGGGGACACCCCAAAAGCACTGGGGAGTGCTAAAAATTAGTTGGTAGATACTGCTGACAGATAATAATTTTGACAGCCAGAAATATTTATGCACAATTAGGGGGGACACCCCAAAAGCACTGGGGAGTGTTAAAAATTAGTTGGTAAATACTGCTGGCAGATAGAAATTTTAACAGTCAGAAATATTTATGCACAATTAGGGGGGACACCCCAAAAGCACTGCGGAGTGCTAAAAATTAGTTGGTAGATACTGCTGACAGATAGTAATTTTGACAGCCTGAAATATTTATGCACAATTAGGGAAGACACCCCAAAATCACTGGGGAGTGCTAAAAATTAGTTGGTAGATACTGCTGACAGATAGTAATTTTGACAGCCAGAAATATTTATGCACAATTAGGGGGGACACCCCAAAAGCACTGGGGAGTGCTAAAAATTAGTTGGTAGATACTGCTGACAGATAGTAATTTTGACAGCCAGAAATATTTATCCACAATTAGTGGGGACACCCCAAAAGCACTGGGGAGTGCTAAAAATTAGTTGGTAAATACTGCTGGCAGATAGAAATTTTGACAGACAGAAATATTTATGCACAATTAGGGGGGACACCCCAAAAGCACTGCGGAGTGCTAAAAATTAGTTGGTAGATACTGCTGACAGATAGTAATTTTGACAGCCTGAAATATTTATGCACAATTAGGGAAGACACCCCAAAAGCACTGGGGAGTGCTAAAAATTAGTGGGTAAACACTGCTGGCAGATAGTAATTTTGACAGCCAGAAATATTTATGCACAATTAGGGGGGACACCCCAAAAGCACTGGGGAGTGCTAAAAATTAGTTGGTAGATACTGCTGACAGATAGTAATTTTGACAGACAGAAATATTTATGCACAATTAGGGGGGACACCCCAAAAGCACTGGGGAGTGCTAAAAATTAGTTGGTAGATACTGCTGACAGATAGTAATTTTGACAGCCAGAAATATTTATGCACAATTAGGGGGGGACACCCCAAAAGCACTGGGTAGTGCTAAAAATTAGTTTGTAAATACTGCTGGCAGATAGTAATTTTGACAGCCAGAAATATTTATGCACAATTA